>NC_041822.1:23763802-24069329 GCF_900964775.1 Scleropages formosus
TATCAATAAAATACACAACCAAAAACAAACATCAAAAAATCCACAGTCAAACGAACCCAAAACCATTTTCCTACAGTTGGTCAACAAAATTACTAAACAGCCATTACATAAAATACATTATGAAGACAGTGACAGAGTCTTTCCCATAACAATCCCCCTTCCCGGCTTCAAAAAATATATAACTGACCCATGTCTTCCCCACACCAACATACCCACAAAAGGACTGTCCCCCAACAGCAGCTCAACCCAAGTCATCATGTCAAATACACGCATCCTTCAAAACACATAAAATACTTCTAAATTGCAGTATAAAACTTTATCATACCCCTAAAACCAGACCAATAAAGACAAAGCAGACATACACACGATTAGTCATTAATATAAAAGACTAAAAGTGCACAAAATGACCTAATAAAACCAGGCCATTAAAATCTGTAAATAAAATGCTGTACAAATAAAACC
The DNA here is from genome assembly GCF_900964775.1 of Scleropages formosus. Classification (NCBI taxonomy): domain Eukaryota; kingdom Metazoa; phylum Chordata; class Actinopteri; order Osteoglossiformes; family Osteoglossidae; genus Scleropages; species Scleropages formosus. Next base: position 23,764,265 of record NC_041822.1, read on the forward strand.
CACGCAAATTAAAAGAATCAGTTAGTTAAAAGTGTAAAAAGAGTAAAAAGCTGTTAAGTGAGAATGCTTCTTCTAAAAATAATGCTTTTAATTAATAAACTTCCTAGAAAGCTTAGTAACCACCCATCGTCAACAACTGCCTGTCCCGAGCCGGGTTGCGGCGGGTTTGGCCGGGTCCTGCTCTCTGGCGGGTCTGGGGTTCGAGTCCCACTTGGGGTGCCTTGCGATGGACTGGCGTCCCATCCTGGGTGTGTCCCCTCCCCCTCCAGCCTTGCACCCTGTGTTGCCAGGTTAGGCTCCAGTTCCTGTGGCCTGTGACCCTGCTCTGGACAAGTGGCTTCAGACAATGTGTGTGTACACAGCTGGGTAATTTTTACTGTCTTCTTGGCATAGCGCGCACAAGTTTCCTGGAAAAAAGTGTGTAAGAAATGAGTAAATGATGAAGGGACAAATAAAATGATTAATAGTAACTTAATCCACGTGGGACTATCGTGCTGTGCACCACGTGCCTCTGCGCGCGCCGCCACACCAGTCCCACGTGCGTCCCGCCCACGCACGCGCCGCGCACCCGCGTCCAGCTGGAGACCACCCACGGCGCCATGGCCGCCCGTTCATTTCCTCGGCGGCCACTAGATGGCGCTCGGACACACAGATTTTACATTAATGCGCGTCAAGTGTGTTTGATTCTCGGTTCTCGGAGGATCAATCAATACTTCAGAATCCATCAGGGAGACAATCATTTCGAAATATTCCAGGAAATATGCAGTGGGTCATTATTCCCAAGCATTAGCGCTTTGGAGGGAAGCGGAACGCGGTTTAATAAAGTAAATCGATGGCTGCATCACAACATTAAATGGCAAAACCATTAAGAGAGAAGTTTTCAGAGCGCTTTTGCCCCAGAGCAGTTCTCATGTGTGACTTCACATGAACATCTACCGTTTGTTCACCTTACTTCACCACGCTGCGCGCCTCCACCGTCTCTCCTGCGCTGGGGATGAGAATGGCTGCAGTTTTACCGTGGTACTCAGACGCATTTACATTACACACAGAAGGGTGTGTGTTGAGGCCTTGTACCTCCTCCGCTGCACATACACGTTTGCGCCGGAGATGCTGCAGCTACCGGCTAAAATAAGTGTATAAGAGTGATAATTCCCTAAATTCAGTTATTTCTGTTCTGTGTTTGGAGCAGAAATGCAGGATATCGGAACATGTATGAATCACGTATGAATATATATGCACTGTTAAAGACGCCTTTCATTATTGTGAGCGAGTGGCGTCCCCTGCATCACCAGAAAACAAAGGATAACCTTCATATTACATATAAGCATGATTTTAATTGTAATATTACTGCGAGCACTGAAACCCAGGGAAATTTTAAAACGCACTCTATTCTATATGTCTTTTATGCCATATATTCTATTGATTCTTCTAATATGTGTTACAAAGGAGAAGAAAGAACTGTTTTTTTCCAGGCGTTTTCGTCATGTATGTTTACGTTGACATTGTGTGCATATTTTATACCTGCAATGTGAAATTTCCTCGACTCGTTTAAAATCCGAAGCCTTCCGGATGCTGGTGAAAACATGTCAGGCTGTTATTCCCGAAAAAGCAGAAACTGGCAGCTCTAGCAGTGGTTCATTACAAAAGCCTCATGTGAGAGCAGGACAGGACAGGATTGGGTCTACTTGGATTCTGCTCGCTACCTGTACCCTGTTTACCTTGGCCGGGTGATGTCTGCGGGGGGCCCGATGAAAGTTCTGTGTGTCTTTCTGGTCCTCAACACACCTGAGCTCCAACATCACATGGTGTAGCTAACACAACCAATAGGCTACCACTATGATTTAGCACGTTTTTTACACCGGTACCTTGTTTGTGTACCCGTGTCGGTGATTGGAAAACCCAGCATATGAACATATGATCAGCAGGTGGTGCGGTGTGGTGGTTAGACCTTTCATCAGAAGAAGGGCCCATGTCTGATTTGCCACTGCTGCAGGAGGACCCTTGATCAAGGCATTTACCCTAAATTACTCCGGTTAAAAAAAAATGACCCTGCTGTACCAATGGGTGAATGAGCGCAAGCACCGTAGCTTGGTGTTCAACTCTAACGTTACAAGTCACTTCAGATAAAGGAATAAATGAACAATAATGTACAAATGACCACTTCTGCACATGCAGTGACTGGAGAAGGGAACCCCAGAGCATCAAGAGCGCCAGAACCAGAAGCAGCTAGAACCAGAAGCGAGTTCCTAGAGGTGCACAGCATTCAGGCACTCCTTTCACTGCTGATGCAAAAATAATAAAATATCTTCTTTGCTGGAAAACAAGGAACAAGACACCCCAGACAGGCACAAACTTTCATGTTGATGGTACTAATGGGGGAATAATAAGGGAAACGGAATATGAGCCCTAATATGAGTGGGAGTCTCTTATATGAAGCTCTCGCATTATTGTGCGCTGTAATTCCATGTATGCACGAGACTGGCACAGGAAACACATAAAGTTGCCTTTTATACACCAGCACTGATTTAAATTTCAAATTTGCAATGAATCATTGCCAAATAAGAAATGTTATTACTTTCTTATAAGACTCATGCATTTTATTCCCACCCTAAAGCAACAAATAAAAAGTAATAAAACTGAAACTTTTAATAAGTACCTTTTAGATTCCCCTTAGGTGTTTTGCTTAGCAAGAAAATATCAATATTTCTGCCTAAAGATTGCCTTGATTTAAATTTTGTTTAACTTGCCTTTACTTGCAAGAAGAATAATGACTTGTGTGTGATTATTGTTATTATTCATACTCTTCAGTGACAGTTGATAATATTGTACCTCAAAAAGCAAATTAATTTCTGCTTCGTTGAAACTCAGCTGCCAAATATACATTTCCCCCCCACAGTCGGCTGTGATCATTTTTTTTTATTTTTTATTTGAACGCAAAGGAAAATGTAAAAAAAACTGATGACTTATTTACATACTTATGTACTTTTATTTGTGGCGCTTCCGAGCGGAGTCTTTGATGTGCTTTTAATGTGTTTTCGTTTGATTTTATTTCATTTTGGAGTGGACTAAACTGAAACTTGTCCAATATCACTGAAAGACACGGGCATGATGGCGGTAAAATGGGAAATTCACAAAGATTTTTAATTTTTTTTTATTTATTTCTTTTGAAAAAGAGGTTCCACCTGTGAGAAAATGCTGCATCCATCGTGAATCCGAAGAGACGCTTCTCGAGAGCCGCCGTCCGCCCGCAGTCCCACCCGTTCCCACGCGGAACAAGGTGAAAAAGGCGGTAAAACGGACGCGAGGGGGCGGGAAACGCGTCCTGGGCTCCTGGAACCCGGGATCGCGGCGCCGGGCGGTGGGGAAACAAATAAAAGCGGGAATAAAACATAACGAGCAGAGGCTATAAATTGTGAAAGAAAGCGGCAGCGGCCTAATTAATTAGAGGGGGAAAATAAAAGTACCGTAGTAAAAGCGCTCGAGTCGAGGAGAGCGGCGGGCCGCTGCGCTGCGCTGCGCCTTTGTGGCTCGAGGAAGCGCGAGGAGAAAGAAAGAGTGTGTGTTTCGCTCATTGCGTGTCATCGATCGCGGGCGGACCGAGCGGCACCTGCCCATCCGACACACCCGCATATGCAGGCAGTTGGAAAAAAATACCTCCATTTACTCGCTTCACTGCAGATGTGGCTCCATGGAATAACTAGGGCTGAACACAGCGGAGTCGCACTGTGGTACAGAGCAGGGTAAAGCCCGGCACTTTACCCTGTCCTTACGGAGCATGAGAACAGAGAAGGAGCTCAGACTCCGCAAAGGTTCATCTGCGACATTGTTTTAAATTCCATGCGTGGTTTCCTCTTTTGCATGTTGATCATATTGATTGGAAGTATCGATAACCTGGTGACTTATATAGTTATATACAGTTATAGGGACCATATGCGCCGGCGGCGTACAGCATAGATAATAATAGTGGGTATCTTTACAAAACTCTGTGATTTGAAATATCTAATCTTTAGCATGTCTTAATAATAATAATAATAATAATAATAATAATAATAATGAAGGCGAAATGTCGTATAAACTGTGGGGGGGGGCTCTGTACAGATGTGGTCAGCTGTCCGAGGCCCGTTTTTGGACCCGGTCATCTCCTGGAGCCCCGCCGATCCCCATCATCTCATCTGCACCCAAACGCCTCGCGCCTGCTGGTCCAGACGTTTCTGTTCCGCGCCCTTTTGTGTCATGCAAAGATCGCGCTGTTTTGGAAAGGTGGCCCCCAGTTGTGTGTGTGTGTGTGTGTGTGTGTGACCAGGGGCTGGTGGGGCACGTCGCTCTGCGCGTTCCCAGCCGATCCGTGCCGTTCCGAGCCCCGCAGCAGCTCATCCCCAGCCAGGGGGTCGGCACGTGCAGGTAGCCCCCTCCCCGTGTGATATATATCCTCCAGTGGATTCCCAGCGAAACTTCTCGCTCCCTCCACCAACGTGTAACACACACACACACACACAGATCCCGCGCCGGCTGGCCGATCGCCCTCTTCACTCTCTCTCTCTCGCTCTCTCTCTCTCTCTCTCCCCCATTTCCAGGCGCGATCGATCGCCACGTTACGTCAGTATCGATAACTTCGGCGGACCGAATTCGAGCGCATCTGCACGGCGCGCGCGCTCGCGCACTCGCCAAGACCGCACACGTGCACGGATAACCCGGGGCTACTTGGAAGAGAGGAGCGCTCGCGGGGGGCTCTGCGGTCTCCATAGGGGGGCTGTGCACTTTGTTTTCTTTTCAAGAGCTTGTTTTTTTTTTTTTTTTTTTTTTCCTCCCCCCCCGGAGCGCGTGCTCGCCGGCCGCGTCTGAGGGAGGGAATCCAGCCCATATATTTAGTGCAGCCGCCGAGGAAAAAAAAAAAAAAAAGCTCTTCGATATCCCCCCAAGATGGCCGCCGATGTGGGATCGATGTTTCAATATTGGAAGAAATTTGATCTTCGACGGCTGCAGGTTGGTGCAATTTTCCCACCTTTCCCGGGTGCGCGAGCGGGGGCGCGATGCGCGTCCGCAGCCCAAGGGGGAGAGCGCGTTCGGGCGGCGGCGGGAGGGAAAGGCGCGCCGCTGCATTGATAGATATTAGAAATTGATCCCCTCTGCCTTTGTTCGGTTCGGTCATCGATCAGTGCCGGGGAGGGAGAGCGCGAGGGCGGGAGCGGCGGCGACGCGCGCCGGGTTCAGCCGCGCGAGCGAGGGACATCCCGACCGGCCCCGCTGCTGAGCCGCTCCTCCTCCGCTCCGTCCCGGTACCGGTACCGCTGGTGGTGCCGCCGCCGCCGCCGCTGCTCTCGCGCGCTGCCGAGCACGCGGCAAACTTTTAACGTGCGCTTCAATTGCACTCGTGCACGCGTCACTTTTTAAACATAATACTGTACAGCGATCGGTCGTTTTTACGCGGCGTTTGGGGCTGCGCGCTCCCGCCTCGAGCCGCTGCGGTAACAATGTATCAGTGCAATCGGGACCCATCAGTGTGGTGACAATGTATCGGAAACTGTGCTTCACTGTGGTAACAGCACAGCGATGTAAATATAAATGAACCCGCGTGGTAACGGCGTATATTTCCTGCATCCTTTTTACCCCACGTAACAAGAGCATAATCTTTACTGTTATTACTACAACTTTACCACAATCCGCCCAGTAAAAGAAACTTCTTCATATTTTATTTTGCATAACAATAGTGTGCTTGTTGGGCTGTTTGCGCTTCCGAACATTTTAATTATCATCTTTCCGTAACACTGAGTGCGCGAGCTGTGCGCGCGCGCATTTACAGCGGTATTCTTTTGAACTGACTGCTGGTTTTTCTTTTTTCCTTCTTCTTTTTTTTTTACCATATCAGCAGAGGGTGAGATGTATCCGAAAGCTGCGCGACGTGTCATTGAATAACACGCGTGGCACTGCCTGTGTGTGTGTGAACATGTTTAAGTTTATTACAGGCTGATGTCATGCCCTCCCCCCCCCAGCAGCTCCGATTCCGGCGGACTTAAATTTGAGTTATTTAAAAGGGAATCGCAGTAATTTGTGAGGTAATGTCACTTAATGAAATATGACAAAATATTACAGTCATCAAAAGAATGACTCGAGGGACTGTTTTCTACTGCTGTTCAACGTGCTTCATCATCATCATCATCATCATCAGGTTATTGTGGAGAACATTCGGTGACGCTTTCATTGCACCTTGCGGAGCGCAAACACCCCCCCCCCCCTCGCCGCCTCCCCCATCCTCCTCAACCCCCACCTCTCCGGCGCATTGTGAGCAGTCCTCGGGCGCGCGCTCAGTAATCGTGTGATCGCGCCCCCTGTTAATGTGTGTACCGGAGACTCGGGCAGCGCAAGGGCACCGTGTCCGCCTCGTGATTGATGCTCTCCAGCATGAGGGGTGACGCGCGCACGGTAAGGCGCCTCCCGCGAGCTGCCAGGCGGAGGTGGTGTTTTGGGGGGGGGGGTGGACGGTGGGGGTGTGGGGGGCAGCGATCGGGTCCGTTTCGGACGCGCGTTGCGTGGCCCGGTTGAGCCGCATCCACGGGAGCCTGGCGCGGTGGCCTTTGCGTGTGGAAACGGGTCCGAGCGGCGGCGATGACGGGAGCGAGCGGCTTCGGGACGGCGTGACTCTCCGCTGTCCGGAGACGTGAACGCGCCCGGCCGGAGCCGCTTAGCGGAGCGCCTTCTTTCCGAAGGACCCCGGGGGTCGCGCTCAGGTGCGGCTCGTGCACTTTGCGCTCGGGGTTCGAGCCGCTGATCGCGAACGGTCCCTTGTTGTGAGACGATGTAAAATCATGTGTCGGAAAATCACTTTCACTACAAAGTAAATGAGTTAATCGCTAAAATCAGACACTCGAACGCTGTGGGTCTTAAGTGTTTTTTTTCCCAGTATTTTTTTCAGACGTTTTCAAAAAATGCACGTTTTAAATTGTGAAATCTGATCAGCGAAGGGAACCTGAAGGAGACTTTTTGTAAAATCATGCTCCTTGACTAAATTACTGTGTTATAACTTGCCACATTTGCATGCAGATACTGTACATGAGCTGTTGTGTGCTTTAGAGTAAAAACAGGGTGCGAGCGTTTGTTCTCATTCCCCTGAACACTGTCACACTCCAAACAAACCGTTCATTAAAGAAACCTTGACTTGTTTGTGTTTTTATTCAGAGGAACATTTCACCTCCACAATCTGAACTGGTCTCAGACACCAGCATGAGTGTGTGTTGCTCTCTAAGGATGTGTGTGATAATGACACTGGGGTCACACCCCCAAAACAATATGCAACTGACAGTGACATTATAATTTTTCCCACAATTGTCCATAAATGCTAATCTCTGGAAAATGTACAAATATCCAAATATTTTAAGCTGCGATGACTTCTTGTCATTTTTCTTGGAGACGTTGGTTTCCCTCTGTACTGATTCATAACTCTGTGGATAAAACATTAAACTGTTAACCATCCTTCTCCACCTGGAACGTGGTGTATTTATGAAGATGGCTGTAAGAGTGTAAATTACCGCTGCTGTAATATTTCTCCAAAATCTAACTTGATTATTGGTGACATATGTCCATCTGTACCTGTGTGTGGAGCACAATGACAGATGGGTGTATCGGAGCGTTCAGGTGCGTGTGGCGGAAAGCCCTGCGTTTTCTAATGCTACGCTGGATTATAGAAATAAGGATTAATGTTCCTTATTTGTCATGTCCTGTGCTTCACTTCAAAATGATGTTGAGTTGCAGCACGCTCTTTGAATCCCACATCAAATGATTGCGAAATGAATCAAATGAAAAGATGGAAAAGTATTGGGGTAAAAAGTGTGTAATGTTGAAAAATGCTCTTTATGTATCTGAAGTGAAAACATACTCCGGTTTTACATCATTCGGTGCAAACGCCGACTGCCATTATTCCGCCGGCTGGAATAAGTGTCAGAGTAACTATAAAAGAAAGAAATAGCTGCGTTTAATGGGTAATGATGGTAACAGGAGAGAAGTTAAGGTAATTGGCTCGTTCTTGGCCTTATGCTGAAATGTGAGGCATCAGCAAAATTAAATGAGTCAAAATAATGACATTAATAATATTAACAGAGCCTTTAGTTGAACAAGAGTTTGGTATCTTTCCCTTTTCCACCTGGTTTCTCTCCAGTAAATACATACAGTATTGAAGCAAATGACAAAACTGAATTTTCTTCACATTTTTCTGATATAAATGAGCTATTATTCTAAATTTTAAAGAAAAAATTAAGAAGTGAAAAGTCTCTGCAGATCCGTATGAGATGCCATGCTTGTGTTTGCATATGCAAAACTGCATCCCTGTATGGACAAGTGCTTAAGAAAACAACCCCCCCCCCCCCCCCCATCATTAATGCTGGCAAATACAATCTTGCTTGCCTAGTAAATATCCTTCGACATAATTCAGTTTTTGCAAGTATTAAACACTCTCCAAATGTTTGCTTAATCTCCCCCTGAACTGCACTTGAGAAAAATTGCGTTCTGCTCGATCTCAAGTGCATATTGGTAGATGGATATGATTTTTTTTTTTTAATATATTAAATAAATAAGCGAGTGGCTGACAGTTATAATCCTTTCATTTGGGAAGGGGTGGCGGCCTGTGCGCTCCCACTATCAACTGGAAATCCACTCGCTTTGGCAAGAATTCATTTCAGAAGAGGGAAATTTAAAAAATCTCACTTCACCCTTATGCAGATGTTTGTACCACAGGCAAACCTGGGTTCAAGTTATAAATATTTCCAAATTGGCAACACATGTGAATTATTAAAATTGATAATTTAAACAAAAAAAAAAGAAAATTTGACCTCTGGCACTTAGGCAGACATGTTACCAAGGTGGTCTGAAATGATTTTTTTATTTATTCATCTGTTTCCATATGACTGTGACCAGTGGCCAGATGCTGTGTATGATTTACATGTTTCCTGTCCAATCTGTTACATCAAAGACACCCAGGGCTAATATATTTATTGTGTTTCTTCCTATATATATATATATGATATATTCAGATGTTTCAACATTTATCATTAAATTAGCTTTGTAAATCAGGACAAAATGTAAATTTAAATTTGCTGTTATTATTATTATTATTATTATTATTATTATGTTCCTTAGCTGATGGTTTTATCCTAAAGGACTGACAAAATCCATTTGTACAGCACAGTAATTTTTACTGCATCACTTCAGGGTACGTAGCTTCATGAAGGGTGCTGCAGCACGAGGAGTGTGAGCGCAGTCCGTGTCCTCAAACTCCACTCTACCTACATGTTCCGGTAAATTTTATTTGACACGGTGAACACGGGCCCAACTATTCACTGAGATGGATTTTATAAACTTAAAGGTCGCCTGTCAGTTTCTCTGTCTGCCTTCTCCCGTTGACGAACAGGCCCGGAAAGTTCCGGTGCGACCCGGCTCCTTCTCGGCGCAAGGTTCGAGTGGCTCGCGAATGAGGGCCGAAGACGCAATTTGGCCTTTTTAAGGTGTGCGTTTACCTCATTTGGGCTGAACGCCGAGCAGCACCGCTCTCTGGAACGATCCCAAAAGTTGGTCTGGACCAGCAGGTGGCGGAGCGGCTAGAGGTGCCACCTTGTACTCGAAGGACGGGGTTCAGATCTCACTTCCTGCTGTGGTACCTGTGATCAAGGTACCTTACCTTGAATTGATCGAGTAAAAATGACCCTGCTGTGTAAATGGGTAAATCGGTGTAATGCGGTAAAAACTGAGTTGTTTTCGGGAGAAGCGTCATAAATGAATGCATATAAAAGTCAGAGTTTCCATCTCATCTCGTCCTGCTTCTTCAAAGGACTTGTTGCAGAATGTCTCGCTTCCGGAATATTAATAAATTAGGTGAGATGTGACTTTCAAGGTGACTGAGCCGCCTGACAGTGTCGGCGTCGTTAAACGTGATCTTGACGTCGTTTCTGAGGTCATTTTCATACGCAGTTGAGAGGGGCCAACAGGTTCGGGTTTGAAGGGACGGGTTTCGTTCTCAGAACAAATTCCCTGGTTTTTAAAGTATCTTTGTTTGTTCAGCAAGCCTTCTAGGGTCAGTGGTCGTCATCAGGGCGAAGTCATGGTCGCAGCATCTCCGAGAGATGGAGGGAGGGGTCTCTCTCCCTCTCTCTCTCTCTCCCCTTCACCCACCAATCGCCCTTCTCTCAGACCCATTACCCAACACCCCCCATGTGCACAACGGTGTGGGGGCAGGAAAGAAATGGCCTCCTTTGCTTTGTCCAGGTGTGTCACTGCTGGCCATTAAGGGAGGGGTGACCTGTTTGTTCTTGTGCTCCGTCAGCCTCTCGGTCCTGTTTTTGGACCGAGGACCTCAGCGCTTTGGCTTTTTTCTAGTCTCCGTGGGGATCCTTGGTTCTTTCTTCACTTCCGTTGGTGGTGGGGGTTCTCACCCCTCCTCGAACCCAGGACGGATACTCAGACTTTCCGCCACTTTGTAGAGTTTACCGGGTTTTTTACCCTGACGCTGCGGTTATTTGATTAATCCAAGTTTAAGAACCACACGTGTTCAAGACCACGACTCCCTTCGGTTCCGAATGGTCGAACAGAAAAGACCGATAGTCGTACCAGCAGTGACTTCTGACGTTTGTACGTTTAGTGGCCAGCATTAGGAGAATGTGAGGGAGTTTCTTTGTTACCCATGTCGAAAACCAGAAAAGTACAGTCACTGTAACGATTAACGTAAATGTGGCCTCCATAGCAAAACTTTTTAGCGGCCGTACCGGTTCGGACCACGTTCGCTAATGCTCACCTTAGGGACCAGGCTCAGCAGTCTGTATTTTGTAATTCTATGGTTGAACATGCACGTGTTTTAAAGTATTTAAAAAAATAAATTAATTTTGCAGTTCTGCTGCTTTTTAATATGTAATGTGTTGTTTCGACAAATTAACGGTAAAATAAGTATTTATTTCTGTTTCCCAGTTAGCGGTTCGATTGTCTGTCCGGCCGGTGACCGTGCTCTCCACACAACAGGTGGCAGTTTGTCTTATTCTTTTAAATTATTACTAAGTATATATTCTGTTTCTTAGACTTTAATGAGGATTGTGTTCCTGCTGGCATTGCAGAGGTTTGATATAGTTATTAAATGATTGCAAAAATTCAGCGAGTTTGATTCATACAGAATCGGTTGCAGGCAGTCCTCAGGTTACGAACGAGTTCCGTTCCTCAGTTTGTCTTTAAGTCGGATTTGTATGTAAGTCGGAACAGTTCGGTACAGTTCGAATCTAACGTTAGTTTGTCAAATGTTTGTCTTAGTATATAGTATATCGTGTACCTTTCTATGCATAAAAAACATTAAAGAAACATTTATGGATACGCTAAAACATCTTTAAAATAACAATATAGTAATAAAAATAATACAATGTAATGATATAATGAAAATAATGATGATAATAATAATACTACAATGTAATGATAATAATGATACCAATAATAATAATAATCAATGTTACTACAGTATTTATAATAGAGAGAGAGACATCGGGACAGAGCCTTTTACGTGCCCCATTATTCTCGCTTTGTCCTTTAAAATTGTCCCGATCGTCGAGCGACTGTAACCGAAACGCTTTCCCAATGTTCGTTGGCGTTTCGCCTTTTCCCGATCGCTTTATTATTTCCACTTTAGTTTCAGTCGTAATCATTTTCCTTTTCTTTGATGCCTCACTATCACTTGCATCATATTTATGCTTTGGTGCCATGGTTAGGAGGGTAAAAACAAAATAATTAAAGCCAAATACAGTAACACACGAGACTGTTAACGGCAACGTGGTCCGACTGAAAACAAGGAAGTCTTTGTTCTACCTCGGGCTCGTGAGTCGACGAACTGCTGTAGAGGTGCAATGTTTCGATGTGCGCTGCAAAGTAGCGCCCGTTTGTTATTGTGAATCAATGTTTGTAACTCAAATTTATAATATAATAGGCTTTATGGGGGGTGGTTCGTAACTACGGGTTGTATCTCAGTTGGACGTTCGTAACCCAGGGTCTGCCTGTACTTTTTTAACAGCACATGCACTGGGTGGTCGTCACTTGTCTTCATTATATAATATATATAATTTATAGGTTGTCACTCATTAATAACAGTAATATTTTTATTAATAACAATCCTTGTTTTCTGGAAACCTTTATGCCAAAGTACTCAGGTTGTGTGGCAGATACGTACACAGCAAGACAATATACTCAAATGGTACCTTAAATAAAGGTACAGCAGTAGAGCCCTTTGCTAGGCGTCGAACCCCCGACCTTTTGGTCCAACTTCCTGGCCACGTTGGTATTTTTGGACCACGGCCTGTACTGTAATGTTGGCAGTTTCCTTACTTCCTGAGACTCCTGCTAAAGTGAGAAAGTGGCGCAGCAGGAATGAAGGACAAAAAGAAAGGACCTCAGGTCGTGTGACCTTGGCGCCCGCCGGCCCGCGGTCGCACGGCCGTTACCGCGGTAATCAGTCACAGCAGCCAGATGGTGTTTTGTGCCGGCGCCTGTGGAAAGGACAGGTCAGAAGTGTCCAGCCGCGCGCTGCCGGGTCCCGCTGGTCCCTCAGCCAATGGGGAGGGAGGCCGAGAGACGAGTCCTCCGGCGGGGGGTCGTCTGGCCGGGGGCAGCTGGTCCACAGGTGAGGACGGGCCACTGAAGGACAACGTGCGGCCCCCGTCTGGCACTCAGGCTATTTTTAATTTGTTGACAGCGCTGAACTCTGAGCTGAAGGCTCACTCCATGTGTCGCGGTGGAGAAGGTTGCAGGATCGAATCCCTCCAGAGAAACGGCAGTAGCTCCCCTGGAGGAGGGATTTAACGTGAACAGTAAAGAGTGTAAAGAGTGTACGATTGATGAGCGCTACATTAATGATGTTTTGGTTCAGTATAGATCCGTTAAAAGTTTCAGTGTTGAAATTTTCATATTGAGTTGTTGATTCTGAACTCTTAAATACACAAAAGATTTTGTTGAACAGCTTGAGAAAGACCTATAAACAAAGCCTTTGTTGTGTTGTACGTCTTTGACAAAAACACTTGAGGTACTGCTCTTCTTCTCACTCCTTTAATTTAGTTTCAGTTGTTTATCAGCACAATTTCTTCACTACAGTCTGTGCCATTTATTTGTAGCCATTTGGACAAGTTTCCTGTATTCCTGCTGTTCTGGCATCTCGATCTGTTTTGCTGCTACACTTAGATTCAAAAGTTTGGAATCACCTAGAAGTTTTCATGTTTTTGATAGAAATTGATACTTTGATAAAAAGTTATAATCAATACATTGACATTGTAATTAGGGGCAGCTGGTAACGTAGTGGTTAGAGCTGCTGCTTTTGGACCCACGGGTCCGAATCCCACCTCCAGCTGTAGTACCCTTGAGCAAAGTACTTACCCTAAATTACTCCAGTAAAACTACCTAGCTGTATAAATGGGTGAAAAATTGTAATTTGCTTTGGAGAAAAAAATCTACTAAATAAATAAATGTCGTAACACTACTTTTATTTCAAACTGTTCTATGCACCAAACTTTACATTCATTGAAGAATTCTCTGTTGTGCCAGCCAGTCCAGCTTTCTGTTTTTTCACCAAAATAGGTATTGCATAGCTTAGAAGTTCGCTTTGGATTGTTGTACTGCTGCATGATGAAATCTGTACCAATCAAATGCTGACCACAGGGGGTGGCATCTTTGTAAATCTCCCACCTTACCAGCACCCAAGCAACCCCATAACATTACACTGCCTCCACCACGTTTGACAGAAGACATCAAGCACTCCTCCAGCATCCTATCACTTGCTCTGTGTCTCTGATATGTTCGTCTCCTTGATCAAGACACCTAAACCTTTTTATTTTAGTTATGCCGTAAAATAATTTTGGCCATTTTTGAACCCAGAAATGAACTTTAGGAATGTCAGTACTTTGCTACCCAAGGAAAGACAACTTATTTACTTTCTTGAACAGAATAAGGGTTACAGCTGTGCTAACACAATTGCAAAGGTTTCTCTACTGTTAGGACTATTACCGTTAGGACACTGGAGTAATGGCTGCTGAAAATTATAAATCAGACATTTCAAGCAGCAATAGCCATTTGTAACATTGGTAATGATATCTTGGGTATATTTCTAAATCAATTTAATAGTACCTTGATTAAAAAAGTATGAATTCACGAAAACACGAAAATTTCTGAGTGGTTCCAAACTTTTGAATGCTGTTGTATATTTCACATTACTGTAAATATACACACAATTCTAAAGCCAACTCACTTTTCTCCAAAGCAACTTATAGGATTTCTCATTCACCCATTCATGCAGCAAGGTAATTTTTACTGCTGTAGTATGTATGTTGATCGATGGTACTGCGGGGCAGGACTCAAACTTGGCTCCTTTGATTACAAGGTGACGGTTGTAACCGCTACGCCACCTGCTGACCCAGTAGTATGAAATAGCTGACTGTGGCAGAGGGCGGATGGAAATGTTCGTTGTTGTGCCTTTATCAAGCAGAACAGCTGCAGTGAGGATTTCTTCTTCGGTGAGAGTTTGCACAAATCATAACCATTTGGCAGGAGAAGGCCACAGCTTTTAATTGTGTGATTTTTCGAGTAGGAGATGAAAAGATGACCAGGAGATGGAACCCTTGTGGAGAAGAAGTACATGTTAAAACGACGACGAAGCCAACAGGTAGACACGAAAGGGACTCTGCTCCGCTGTGTGTTCAAGGGCCCAGGTAGGGACACAGGAGGTCCCCAGGGATGGCTCTCTACTTTGGTCCCCTGTGGAGACAAGCTGTAGGTGAGGATACAGCTTAGAAATTTAGTCACCAGTTCACCTGAAACACATCTTTGGACTGTGGGAGGAAACCAGAGCAACTGGAGGAACCCCACGGAAACACAGGAAGAACATATAAACTCATCGGAGCGAGCCAGATTTTAACCCATATCTGAACCCGCAGCCCAGCAGTGTGACATCTGGTCCTTTTACATGGACTTCACATGGGACGCTGGTGTTTGTGGTAAAATACACTCCGCTTACTTACAGTATGTTTGCGTTATGTATGCCAAAGCAAAGAGGAATGGGGTGCGGCCTCAGCCAATTTCATACCTTGTAAAGTAAATAAATGTTTTATTAATAAGCAGTAATTCTCTCCCCACTCCGAGGACGGGTCTGCAGGGGTTCCTAACGCGCCTTGTCTCGTCACGCCATCGGGATCATTCTCCAATCCGGCGCTGCGCCGTAATGCGATCCCTGGCCGCCGCTACGAAGGCTCGGCGAGGGAAGCGGGTGTCGGCGGCTCGCGCGGATTGAGCTGCGTGCTCTCGGACCCGAGAACACGCGTGACATCAGAGAGCCCCGGCAACTGGGCCGAGCACTAAGCCGCTAAAGCCTTCCGCCGCGGTGTCGGCGCACGCGCTTCAAAGTAGTTCCGCCGACGGTCGCTGTGGAGGGATAAATTGGCTGGGGTTCGGCACGGTGGGGGCTTTTCCCCTCCCGCTCCATTGTACCTCAGCTCTGTACCCCAGTGTGTGTGTGAAAAGCTGAGTTGGGGTCCAGTGAGCACAAAACTGCTCCTTTCCCATCAGGCTGTGTATGTGTGTATGTGTGTGTGTGCTATGAAGGGGTGTACAGTTGCGATGAGCCTCATGTTGTACACTCAATAACACGAGGGGAGGTGTGTGGGTGGGGGGCTGACGGAGACGGATGGAAGGCAGAGTGAGAGTCCCTGCTGGAGTGTGTTGGCATGACGGTCCGGGTGCGAGGCCCGTCTCCTCACAGCACTGTATAGTCATTGTCTGGTCATTGTTTCCAAGGGGCGTGGCTACAGGGCTCCAAATCACCCCCCCCCCCCCACCCACCCACGGTGCTTCCGCTTCGTCATCCTCAAAACTTACGAAAGGCCCATTGAGCGCCTGCGGTTCCAAGGTCGCGGCCCATTTCTTCAAGGTGACAACAGGTGGCGGAGCGGTTAGAGCTCCGGGTTCGGTTCCACCTCCTGCTCTAGTAGCCTTAATCGGGGTACTTACCCTAAACCGATCCAGTAAAATGACCCTGCTGAAGCAGCGGGTAAATCAGTGTAAATGTACCTAAGTGTACAAACCAAACATTGCGTGTGACCTTGGAGAAAAGTGTGAGATAACTGAATAAATAATAGTTAAAAAAGAGGTAAAGTGCAGTGCCCCTCAGCGGACCGGTGCGGCTCCTCTGCTGCCAACGATGGAAATAAGAATAATTGAGTTCAGCGGCAGCAGCTGCGTGGAGACGACTGGCTACCATTACACACGCAATCCATCTGTTGGCGGTGCGGCGCCGCCGTTTGTTATTGGACAAAACAAAGGACATCTGTTCCACCGGCAACAAATCCACTTTAACATTCAAATGAAGTGACAGCGGCGGCACTTTCTCTGCGTTGTCCTCTAATGAAGACAAATAGGCGACACGAGCGCAATTTTCTAGCTCCTTTCTTCCCCGCTCGGTCGGGATCCTGCGACGAACCGGGGCGAACGGCCTCCCGCTCGAACCCTCCTCTCGCCACGCCGTCTTTTCGCCACGTCGTCCGTCTGCGCGTTATGCCGCCAGAGCGTTGCATCGCTAGGATTAGCAATAACATCGCAGGCCCCTGGTCGGGCCTCGGTGCAGAGGGCGAGGGGACCGGGTGCGAGACGACGGGAGGGACTGACCCGGGGTTCCGAAAAGGAAGAAAGGGCCGCGATTCGTATAGGGTAACGTTCTGTTCGTTCACGTGTCTCTCTTCTCCAAGGAGAATTACACTGTCGGGTTTGAACCCCAAGCTGCTTACATTAATTCACCCGTTTATACAGGGTAATTTTTACTGTGTCAGGAAAAGTACAAGGGTGCAACAGCAGGAGGTGGGACTTGAACCCGTGTTCTCCGATTGCACTGTGATTGCTGTAGGCCCAGCGTCTCCTGCTGCTGTTACTAACGTCCTAAATTTTGCTCTGGGTTCATGTGTCTAAGCATTTTTTTAATGCAGCCCATATTTTTATGCGGTTATTACTAATTATGGCTGTGAACGGCCCCACATCGACCAGGTGTGCGCCACGATGTCGCTCTGCTGTGATTGGTGGTCGAAAGGTGTCAGTCATCCTACTGCCGCTACCACGGCTTTATTGTCTGTTCGTCATCTATAGCCTCATCGGTACCTTCAGCTCCTGGATTCCGCATGAAAACCACATAGAAAGTGCTTGTCCTAATAAACGTCACTGCTGAGTGTTGGGGGCGGGGCTTAAAAGGAAGAATATTTCCATGTTTTTTCCTCATGTTGTCATCTTTGAGGTCAACGGTGTCTGATCTGGTTTTGTCCCAAGGTTCCTCAGGTGCCTTTTTCTGGACTGCCCCTAACAGGAAAACAGCACCCCCTCCCCCACCTGCCGCTGGCCTTTTTTTTTTTTCCCCCCCTCCTCCCCCTAAATGGGCTTTGGGGAGCCAGCGGCAGGAAGTTACTGGCCCGGGCCTGGTGGTGTTTGTTAGAAATGTGAGCGAAAGCACCGGGCGGCACAGCAGGAGCTCGCGCTGTTGATTAAAGCAGGCTTCGTTGTCGGCGGCGTCGAACCCAGGCGTGTCGCAGGCGCGCGGGGGGCCGAGGGAATTCTCTGCGTACAGCTGTTCAAGGACACAAACACCTAATTAATGTGATTTGCTGCTGATTACGGTGATCAGCGAATCATTGGGAAAGAAAAAAAATGAGCGTGTGATTTGAAGAGTGGTGAGGTGAGGAGGATGACGGTGGCGGCGGCGGTGCTGGGGGGACGGTGGGGGGACGGGGTGGGACGAGCCCGTTCTGCACGCCGGGTCCCCGGGCTCCTGTCGCTCCCATGGTGCTTTCAGGTTCAGGATGATGTCATCTCTCAATGATGTCGCCGCACGAGGCCTGGGTGCCAGCGTCGCGTTCCGGACCCCCTTGTCCATTAATGCAGTGAGTATTTTACCGCGGCTTCACCTGCGCCACCGGTCGGCCCCAGGTTCTTCATTTGGATTTAAAGGGACTGCTGCCTAGGCATTAATAATCGAGCGAGGGGGGGAACCGCACAGGCCCGACCCGATTGGTTCGCTCCGCTGCTCGTTTGCCAGCCGTACCTACCCCTCCGCTGCCCCTCCGCTCTATTCCTCCAGATGAATTCAGTGTGTTTTTTCCTGCCGTTTCCTCTCCGTCTGCGGTTCTCCCCAGACACGCGCCGCCGTCTTTTAGAGGGGATGGATTTAATTGCTCTGCTGGGATTGGTCGGCTGTGCTGGGCTCGGCTGTTTAATTAGCTTGCTCTGCTGGGATTGGTTTAATGCTTCACGATCTTGAAATCGTCTGATCGCTCAGCCTCCCGCACCCCACGGGACTAACCCCCCCAACCCGTCTGCGTAGGCTAGCGGGTTTAGCTAAACGTAGCTGCAGGCCTTGCGGGACAGGCTCGGTGTTGGGGGGTGGGGGGGGGGGGTGTGTGATGGAAGGTGGGGGCAGGGTATAAATCACAGAGGGGTGGTGACTGCTATGACCAGGCTGGGTCGGGGGGGCAGGGTGGTTCTGCAGGTGCTCTCATACCCTCTGAGTGGGGCCAGGCAGTGCATCATGGGTATTTGACTCAACAGCATTTGCTGTGTACACCTGCAGATCCAACCTGCTGGGTGGGGAAGGGGGGTGTGTGTGTGTGAGAGAGAAATATCCCGACCCATCCTTTCAGCAAGTGCCGTTTGAAATGTTGGAAGATACTCCTGACAATTTGTCTTCTTATATAATGCAGTAAGAAATATGAATAGAAATAAGATGCCGTGTTTCTTCTTGCCCTCTGAAAGCGGTCACATTGTGGGCGACGGTCCATCCACTTGTATTGGCACTATGTTGCCGCGTGTCCCAGAGTTCATTTAATCAAACTCATGCTCGGCCCAGGGTCGGCGTCAGGAGTGAAATTCATGGCCCAGGGTTAAAAACTCTTTGAAAGTAAATAAGGAAAATGCAACAAAAATCCCACAAGAAGGTCCAACAACTATCATCTTGATAGCTACAGGATCAGTGATCATCTCCCTACAGCGCTCCTCCACCTCTGCTCCGTTTGGTGGTTCCGTCACAGGGGTCTAAAGTCTGTGGGTTCTTGGTTTTTACCCTGAAGTGGTGAAATGAGCTCCCTCCGTCCCTCAGAGCTGCTGAATCCCTCCCAGCAAGAAGGCTCTCAAACCCTCCTCTTTCAGAGTCTTTTTTCTTCTCATCTCTTGATACCTTCATAAGTCAATCTTCACCCCGTGTTACTTCTTCTCTACCATTTTTTTGTATTTGTATGTCATGTCAATAGGCAGCTACTGGAATATGTGCGCTATGACAGCAGCGATATTAAACAAGCTGTAATTGTGTATAATTGTGTGTCTCTATCACAGCCCTCTAACTCTCTGAGCTGTATGTTACTTTGGAGAAGAGCATCAGATAAATAGATAAATAAATACACATAATATAAATGTGTAAATGTAAGCTAACTCCATTCAGATACTGTTTGATCTAATGTAAACTGAATGACCAAATGTTTGAACTCAGTCCATGTCACAAGTTCAAAAGTCAGAATTCAGCACCTCTTTGTAGATTTGAAATTATGGAGGAAGACATTGACCACAGAGCCACTTTGAAACAAATGTGAGCAGAATATTTTTGGGAACAGCCTCATTGTTCTGGCGCAGGCATGGCTTTCTGGGATTTCCTGTCACGGGGAGGGTGCCAGCATAAGGTGCTTAGATTTATTATTATTATTATTATTATTATTACTGTTGTTATCATTGTTAATATTATTTTTTATTGTTATTATTTTTATTATTATTAATAATTTTTAATGATAATAATAATGATGATGATGATGATGATTTTTCGACATGCAGTTGAATAGCATAAAACAACTTATAATTTTTGTCCTGCCTCATTGTTGGAGTTAAAATTTCACAACTGGTTATTGGATCACTGACCAGAGATACGTACTTCCTGCCAGAAATGACTGCATTGGACTCCACAGACCCCACCTCACCTGACCCCATTGTTTCAGTCCGCCTCCAGTACCCTGCCTCAAGGTACTTACCCTGAAGGATATAGTAAATATTACCGTGCTGTGTGAATGGGGAAGATCAGTGCAAGTAGCTTGGAGTACAAACCTCGCATTGGTTTGTAGGCATCATTTAAATTAATAAATATAAAAAAAATAACGCACACACTGAGTCTCCCTGGAACTGAGGTCTCCGTGGAGCAAGGTTCTCGCTCCGCGCATGTGTGTCCGAACATCTGCAGATTCGATCTACCGTGATGTTTCTTTTTGTTGAAAATGTGCACCGTGTCGCACTTCTTCCGGGTGTGAAGGTCGGCCCTCGGCCTCCGTCTGTCCGTCCGCCGGCCTGTCGGGGCAGGGGGCTCTGAGTTACGAGCGCGGTCGCCCTGATGGAGCGCTCTGCAGGAAATTGCATTTGTGCAGATGGGGGCGCGTGAGCCGCCCCTCCCCAGACGTCCTTGGCGGAGCGCACGCTCCCCGGCAGGCGGTAAATAAGCAACCTCCGCGCCCCCGAGCGAGGCCGTCTGGGGGCCCTGAGCGGAGCGACCGTGGCCCCGGAGGGCCTCTCCTCCCGCAGTCGCACGCAAACGCAGAGCCGCGCGCAGAAATACGGTAACGTACACCGGTAGGCAGAAGTAAACGCGTGCAGAGAGAGAAATTAAAAACCCAGACGAAGAAGTATTTGAAGTAATACGCACTCGTGCACAGAAATACACGCATGCGATTACAGAAAGACATGTTCTGACACAAATACGCACGGTAATACACGCTCACGGAGACGGTAATACACGCTGAGAGACGCAAATGCACAAGTACGCACGAATACCGTGGTACAGTAAAACACCGAAAGGCACAGCAGGCAGAAAAATACACGCAAACGGGCTATACCGAATGGCCATTTAGAGTTTCCGTTCAATGTCTTCAGTTGTCTTCTCTTTGGATTTGAATTTATTCATTTAGCTGACACTTTTTTCCAAAGCAATGTACAACATTAAGGTATTTACAGTTATTCCCCATTTATACAGCTGGGTAACTTTAGGGTAAATACCTTCCTCAAGGGTACTACAGCTGGAAGTGAGATTCAAACCTGCAGCCTTTGGGTCCAGAGGCAACAGCTCTAACCACTACATTACCATTTGTCCTCAATCAACTTTTTGACTTTCATTCAAAGGTTCAAGCTAACCGCTAACGGCTAACCGCTAACGGCTAACGGCTAACCGCTAACAGCTAACCGCTAACTCCTAACTGCTAACAGCTACGGTCAGAGAGCAAAGCGGCTTTGGAGACTCTCTGTTCGGTCCTGCTGAAGGCCTTTGTTTCCCCTCGGACTTCAGGAAGGTCTAAAAAGCATCGCGGTCGCGCTGATGCAAAGATTCAGCGGGCTAACAGTAGGCCGTGGGGTCGGGGGTCACGCCGACAGCCGTCGAGCGCAGATGCGTCGCACGTCTGAACTGAATTTTTCCTTTTTATCGGGAGAACCGTTGTCGTCTGTGTGCTTACAGCTGCTACCTTGTTGGCAAAGGTCCCAGGTTTGAATCCCGTCTCCTGCTGCGGTGCCCTGAACTGACACAGTAAAAGTTACCCTGCTGCGTAACTGGGTAAATCGGTGTAAGTAGTTTAGTGTACAAATGTTACGTTGATTCAGAGGACAGATAAATGACGGTTAATAAAGTAGCGAGCGAGAGAAGCCGATCGGCCTGTTGCGGAAGGAAACTGTACGCTTTACGCCCACGATTTTATGAAAAGTCGTCGGCGCCCAGTCCTGGTCCGAGGTGTTTGCGTGTCGTGTCCGTTTGATTTCCGTCACTTCGCCGGGTGCCACGTTCCCCGGTTTAAATTCAGGCTGAGCGAAGACATGCATAATTTTTATTGTGTGAGATTTGCTTGTGCCACCGCGCCCGAGATTGCCGCATAAAAATGTCACCGATTTGGCCTGCGATGAATCACCTTCGGGGAGGATGTCACTAATCAAAATAACAGGACTGGACTGTCTTACAGCGCGACAAGTGGAGTCACGATTATTATAAATATTCCCTCTGCTTTCAGGGGGAGCATGTTGTTGTTGTCGTCGTCGTCGCTGAATAGCAACTGTGCTATATGCAGTATGTTGTGTGTGAGGTGAGACTTTGGCACATGAAACTGTAACGCTTGGCACATGAAACTGTAACGCGCACACACACTCACACAAATAGGATACACGTGTGACAGTGAAGCCTGGTTTGTGCCCCTGGTTCGAGCGCATGAATGTTTCCATTGATTGATTTAGCCACACATTTACTTAGGATGCCTTGGAGACCGCGTGCCGGTGACCTCGTGCCCTCGGTAGACGCTCGGACCGCTCCGTTAATCCATCCGCGGCTGGTCGCCGCTAATATTGCGGTCATTGTTCGGAGGCGGCTCGACAGCTGAGGCCGAGGGGGCCTTCGGGTCCAGAGGTCACGTGTTCGGCTGGTGGTGCTGCTCGGAGGAGTGCTGTTCACTTCTGCTACCCTGCTTCTGACCCCTGAAACCCCCACCGTGGTGTGTGGTGCCCCTCTGGGGGGTGACTGGGAAGACGAATGAGACTCCAGACAGGATCTGCTCGTCCCTGTGGCCTCGTGGGTCGAGCTGGGGTCCCGCCGTTCGTCTAGACGCGTGGCGTTATTAACCCCCCAGCGTCTGGGCTGTGGATGTATTCACGCTGACCCCCACCCCCGCATCCCCGTGAGACACGGCCGTTGGAGCCAGCGGAACGAGTCCGTCGCGCCGTGTCCCAGACTGGTGAATAATTCAGGGGGTCCCTCACCGGGGCGTCGCATGCGGGGCGTAGGGGTTAATGACAGGTCTGTATCCCCAGCGATAGCAGCTGCCCCTCCCCCCCCCAACATATGAAAGAATTCTATTCAGTTGATTAGATTTTTCGAAAAGGATCAATTTTTAATCAGCAGAGCATCTGACTGCGGTCAATAGCAGCAGCGTGGCTGAAGACAGCTGCCGGACCAGAGTCTGTCTTCGCTGGAATGTTTGTCTTTCGCTCCATGCAGATGAGCTGGGTGGTGGAGAACATTCCAGGCTTCGTAGTCCAGCCTTCTTCGCCATCAAATCTAATATTTATTTTTGGTGTTGTTCTTAAGTACCCTTGAGTTGATGTTGACTCTCATTGACTGTATGTAGAGTCTTTCCAGAAAGTTCTGTCCTCCACTCGAGTGCCTAGTGTTGAAATGTGCCCATTGCCACAGTGATTGACTCCATCCACCTGGTTGCTGGTCATCCTCACCTGCTGTTTCCTCTGCTTTTTCCAAACATCACTGTCTCTTCAAGAGACTCCAGTCTTCTCGGTATGTGTTCAAAGTAGCATAACCTCAGTCTTCTTTGCTCTTCCATGAGAGTTCTAGCCCGATTTGATCTGACATCCATCTGTTTTGTTTTCTTGGAGTACACAGTGTCCTAAAAAGTCTCATCCGGCTCTTATTTATTAATTTATCTGACTCCTTTGACCTTTATCTAATAGCTCTAACCACTACTTCACTTACTGCCCCTCACCCTAAAAACACCAGCTGGTCAGTTAGTGGTTACAGTCTTCGTGTAGGTCAAGATCCTCACCCCTGCAGTCTCATTGAGTAAAGTTTGTTAAAATCTTTTTCTCTACCCTGAAATACATACACACACGGTCTGAAACCGCTTGTCCCAAGCGGGATTGCGGCGAACCGGAGCCCAACCCGGCAACACAAGGCGCAAGGCTGGAGGGGGAGGGGACACACCCAGGATGGAACGCCAGTCTGTCGCAAGTCACCCCAAGCGGGAGCAGACCCGGTCAAACCCGCTGCACCACCGTGCTCCCTTCTACCCTGAAATACTCCAGTAAAATTGTAAGCAACCTTCACCTTTGAGAAAAAAACGGGGGCAGCAGGTGGCGTAGTGGTTACAGCTGTCAGCGTTTGACCTGGTCGAGTTGGATTCAAATCCGTATCGCTAGTACCCTCGATTGAGGTGATGCAGTAAAAATTACCCTGCGGTGTAAATGGCTAAAGCAGTGTCAGCAGCTTAATGTACAAACCTGACATTGCAAGTCGCCTTGATGAAAAATGTCAGATTAATGAATAAATGTGTGGGAATTGAAAGGAGGTTTGTGGGTTTAGGTCAAAGGCCTGTGGTAGATGTATAAACCACATACATTGCACAATGTAACAGCCTCATAGTGTCCCTCATACCGAGAGATTGTGAACGTTTGGGTGTTTGAACAGCGGTTCTCACCTGGGGAGATCGTGTTTAAAGTGCGGTCGTCTGCTGGGAGAACCTCAGTCTCGTTCTGTAGAACACGTGCGGAGGCACAGCGTTTGCTCGGAAGGACGCGTTTGAACCAGTGTACCGTGGTACCTGCTGGGGAGAGCGTGTCTGGATGGCGGTGCTCGTGGCCTCCAGCTCTCTGTCCCCCCCACCCCACACTGTGGTTATACAATTCAAGGAGCGTTTGAATTCGAAGCTCAGCGAACGCCTGCAGCAAATAGGCTTGTTCTTGTTCTCTTCAGAACTCCTCTCTCACTGTATCGCCCTACTTTCCACCCGCTGCTGGTGAGCGCCGGCGAACCTTCTCCTCCGCTCGGAAAGAGCGGAAAAGACCATCTTTCACGCCACTTATTAGCAGTTTGTCATCTGCCGGCTATCGATGCCCTGTGTAGCGGTGAAGAAATTAAGGCAAACGTCGCACATTAATTTTTCCTCATGCGGGACAGTTTGTAAGTAATGATAACACAAACGCCACACAATTATAAGTGGCTCCTTTTGTAATCTTCCCAGACTAGTAAAGAGAGAGAGAGAGAAAAAAAAAAAAACGTGTCTACCAAGAGATGATTAAAAGGACTGCGATATTTCTTGGCAACGGGTTCAATATCAGACCTGCAACAAGAGTTGAAAGCTAATAAGATAAATAAATAGAAAAGTGTTAATTTTGAATCAAAGTCCAAATGCAGTCGTGAATTTTGTATGAACTCTGCTCGCTGCCAAAACGCAATTAGCGACGTGGGGTCAGGCCTCCGCCAGAATCAACCAATCACGTGTTGGGGAAGGAACGCCGAGCTGCTTTTCTCCGCCCCTTTCTGATACATCCTTGGTTATAAAAAATTCAGTGAAAGCGCTGGGGCTTCATGTTTTTCTGCTCCCGTGTCTTTGTGAGGAACCTTGTAGTCAAAGAGCCCGGGTTTGGATCCCACCTCCTGCTGTAGTTCCCTTGATTAAAGTACTGACCCTGAAATGATAGAGTCAAAAAAGCCCTGCTGTATAAATGGGTGAATCATTTCCCGTAGATTAAAACTGGAAGTTGCTTTGGAGGAAACCGTCAGCAAAAGAAATAAAAGTAAATATCATGTAGATGTAAGTAGTTTAGTGAACAAACCTAATAGCGTGGGTTGTATTGGTGGAAATTGCCAGATAAAGAAATTACTGAGCATGAGAAGCTGTTCCTTTGAGGAACCTTTGCCGTGTTGCCCCTGGATGGCGCTCACAGGGTTGATCTTGAGGAGAAACCGCTGTTCTTCACGCTGCCCTTCTCATATCCAACGTGAAGGCTTTTCCCAATGTGCCTTGCGGTATCGTGAACTTGCCCATCGGACTTAATATTGAGGTCCTTCGATTTTGAATTCTCATTCCACCAGTCACAGTAAAACACAGTGCGTACTCTCGAGGGTATCACTGTGTCAATTAACAGAAGCTGTATAACTTCCCTGAGGACTAGTAAAGCTGAAGAGTTGGTATAATTCTTTTTTTTTCTTTTTTTTTGAAAAGATGAATGTACTTTTTAAAACGATTATTAGGTCCAATAACACTATTCTTCTCAGGCAAGGGTGTCTTTGTTAACATACAAAAGATTTAGCTTCTGGGTCTTGTGTAGCGATCAGCTGGACCTAGATGCCCTGGTCACGGTTGCCGGTTGCAGTGCATTATGGGAAAAGGTTCTGTATCAGAGAAAAGAGGAGAATGGGGAGCTGTGACTCCTTGGATGCTAAAACAATGTCAGGCATCAGACCCCCTTACTGTCCACCTGTGCTACTCCCTTTGTGGACCTAATCGTAAAGCATTTGGATTTATTTGGGGTTACGGGGTGGGATTTGGCAGGTAGGGGTGGACAATTCCCCAGGAGAGACACTACTTGAGCTTGACCCCGGCACTCTTACTGGACCTGTGGACGGGGGACGACGTCTGCATAAATGAAGCACCCGGAACCAACTGTGGGATTTGGTGATGTGGGGCAGTTTGCTACATTTACTTTTTTCTAAAGGAGCTTACAATGTTAAGCTGCTTACAATTATTTACCCATTTGTACTGCTGGGTAATTTTTACTGGCGCCATTTAAGATATGTGCTGTACTTTGATCAAGGGTGCTATAGCAGGAGCAGCGATTCAAACCCAGGTCCTTCAAGTTGAAGGTGACAGCTAAACCATTACACCACCTGCTGCCTCTTCCACATCATTGCATTATTATAAAACCAGGTGTGCTGTGAGGATTCGAGAAGGAGGAGGAGCCATTCGCATCCGGACGGCCCGGTGCCTTGACCGACGTTCTCGTCTGAGTCCCGAACGGGAGACAAGGAGACGGCAGGCGGACCATCTCCGCGTGCCGCAGGGCCGATGCTCGCATTTCACAGACGTGCAAATCACAGCGAATAATTGCTCCCTCGCGCCGCGTCCCTGAACGCGTCGGGAAGCGCAGACATCATTAGCCGCCTCGGGAAGTATGAACGTTTTATGACTGTGCCCACGTTTCCGTAGTACCCTGTTCTACGTGGTGGGCAGCAGCATCCGCTACGCCGGAGCCCGATGGCGGCAAATTGACGTGGGCGACACCTTTGCTCAGATGTGAGAGTCAGATGCCAAGTGGAGATGTTTGCAAATGCACAGGATTGGATGGTTGCAGGTTCGAGCGCATTCTGCAGAGCCCTTCCTTGCCCTGCTGCGCCACAACTCCCGATTTTTATGCTACAACATGAACTCATTTTTAAAAGCACGGAGCATTTAAACATTTCAGAGAAGCGATCAGAATGTAACCGGAAGGAGCTTGTTAATCATATTAAATGTATTTTTTTTATTTAGCAGAGGCCTTTGTCCATCAATACAATTAATTGTTTGCCAGTAAACAATCTCTCTGAGACCAGAAATGAGATTTCTGAGCATCTGAAACTGTGGTGATAAAAAATCCAGAGCTTGACAAAGGTCCTGTGTAGGAAATCACCACGGTAAAACCACGTGGCCATGAGACAGGAACACCCATCGGACGCTTTTTATTTAGTGAGTAGGACAAGGAAGGAGTCAATCAGTCAGCATGTCTAAGAGTCAATGTCCTCATCAGCACGACTGTGGACTGTCCTTCTGGGGGGCAGGAGAAGGAGCAGAGGGTGCATGACACACCGACACCTCGTCATATGAGCGGAAGTGTGTTTCTAACCCAGTTTCTTTGCACGTCCAAAGTGGCTTTCACCACTGCATCACAATCAGTACAGGGTTAGTGATGTACATGTCTCCTGCTTATTCTGTGAGGGAAAATATTTTTAAAATATTATGAAATGTGTGTGTGCGTATATATATATATATGCGCACACACACACACACACACACACACACACACACACACACTGGCTGAAACCCAAGTGGGGTCGCGGCGTAACCCAGCAATACAGGGCTCAAGGCTAGAGGGGGAGGGGACACAACTGGGATGGGACACCAGTCCGTCGCAAGGCGCCCCAGGCAGGACTCAAACCCCAGACCCACCAAAGAGCAGGACCCGGCCAAACCCGCTGCGCCACTGCACCCCCTATATATATATATATATATATATATATATATATATATATACGTATATTTATTTTATTTATTTAAATGTATTTATATTCATAATTATAAACTATTTAAATTATTAAGATTTTTAATGTGTTTGCTGAGAGTTCAACTACGTTAAAACAAAAACTGACTTGAAATTGGGAAGTTGGAAGAGCCTTTCTGTACAAACTCCCCGTTCAGTGCCAGTTATAACAAACTGATGAAAACGAGCTGTAAACACTGTGGAAGTGAGTATAATTAAGGCGGTTCCACACCGCGCCTCTGTTTGGGGGCTCTTTACTGCCACCTACTGGTTTGGAGGGCAGACACAGGCAGCGTTCGCGCCGACAAAGGCAGGAGTTTTAGAAAATAAGTGAGGAAAATGTATCAAAATTTCTAAATATACTGACATGAGGACCCAGAGTAGGAAATGGGGAATTTGGAAGGCCGGGGAGAGGTTGTAAGATGACTTCTACTCCTTCTGCTCCAACACTGACTCTGTCCACATGCAAATATTTGAATCAAACCTGTAGAGTTGATGATAAATGGAGCTGTGATGCAGATTGAAATTGGTTGTCATGCAACTTGTTTATTTAGCTTATGCTTTTCTTCAAAGCAACTTATAATGTTAAGATACTTACAACTATTTATCCATTTGTATAGCTGGATAATATTTTTTCTTTAACTAAAGATATTGAGGGTAAGTACTTTGCTTAAGGCTACTACAGGCAGAGGGGGGAATCGAACCCATGATCTTTGAGTCTACAGGCAGCATTGCTAACCACTACATGACCAGCTCTCCCCCTGAAAGCCCCCCTTTAATGGAGCTTCCAATAGAATGACAGCCCCCTTGTGCTCCTGTTCAGTTGCTGATACCCTGCTCATCTCCACCACTGTTTTTATTTTCTTTTTCAAAAAAAGAATGAATGAATGACAAAATAAAAAGATACAGCTGTGGACTGGGTATTAATCTAATCAGGGACACACACTGCGGAGTCTGCCGCCGCTGCACTCGATCTCCCGGGCGACTTTATTTGCATTACTTAAGGACAGCGATGGGAGGAAGGAATCGGGAGTTATTACAATGCCGCCTTTGTTCCGACAAGTGTACTCTCCGAGCCTATTTTCTGTGCACGCCGAAAATTAAAATTCAAATTTCATTGTTGTGTGTGATGTTTAATCCAATAATGATCTGATGTAACAAACTGCTGTAATATCTCTCAGCATACTTAATCAGAGCAGACTTAGCCCTGTCACTTTTTATTAACCTCTGCTGAAATGGGAAAAGTGCTTCGCTAATCTGCGATTGTTGGCTTTGGCAGTGTGTAGCGAGCGCAAAACAGGTTTGGCACTCGGGGACGTACCGGGGGCTTCCTAATGATGGCAGGGCCGGCCCGCTATTTGAGCTTATTAAATCTCATAATGTGTGGCCCCTTTCAAAGAGACCCCAGGTGAATGGACGGGGACGGCGGCGGACTGAAAGAGACCCCCCCTCCCCCCCATTTCTAATGGTTTAAGCCCCTCTCGCCGCTTCCGCTCCCTTCCAGCTTTTCCTCCGCAGAGGAATTAGCATGCAATTAAAGCCTAATGACCTTTAAATCAAGGCCCCTCTGCCGTCCTGCGTGCGTCGGCGTGAAAGCATGTGGGTGTGTGCGTGCGCGCGTCTGTGCGGTTACTGTACGTGCGTGTATGAGAGTGAGAGTGCGTGTTTCCACGGAGGGGGTCTTTTGTGGCAGCGGTGGGGCTGCACAGAATCGCAGGCACAAGTGTAATCATTCGTTTATTGCTCAGCCGACCCTTTTATTGAGGGTGAATTTAGGGTGTTGCGCAATGGAGAGCCGCTGTGACGCCGCATGAAAATATATGCAAGTTTTTCTTAAACAGACTTTTCGGTACGGCAGCAGCAACGCCCCCCCTCCACAGTATCGGGTATTTAGGAGGGGGGTATTCAAGGAAACCCGTCGCAAAGTATAATTTTCATAGCTCGGGCTATCGCTGTACTTCCTGTCGCGCTGACCGTCTGAACCAATCACAGCGCCGACTACGGTAACTCTAACTCGCATACAGAAGAATGCCGGTTCAATGCAAACTTTTAGAAATAAACTGTGTAAAAATATCGAGTCAATTATTTAAACCTTAAGTTTTGATAACAGCAATGCCCTTACAGTATTGTAAATAAAGGGCTCCTCTTCATAATTTATTCTTCTCCGGCAGAATTCATGGTACCAGTTTTAATAATTTGGTTAAGTGACAGAATAAAGTAATATTTACTGTAAGAATTATAAAATATGGGGGTATAATTACTGTCATGGTTAAAAATAACTTTCAGTTCATTTTTAACTTTAGGTGACATTTTTCATCCAGGAGCTTATTTTTTCTCCTTAAGGAATAATGATAATTTGACCCCCTAATAGGAGGAATCCGCCTAACAGTGATTTCATGGAACACACTAACCCTGGTAATTGACGGATCGGTGTACAGTTTTGGATCTCTACACAATCGGTATTTTACTGTATCTCTTCAAGGTAAATACCTTGACTGTGGCCTCCAGTGTAAGTGGTCCATGTGTTTAGGTGATGGGTTTTTTTTTTTCCCATATGTGTGTCTGTAGACCTGTTCACTCCTCACACTCTGGACCTCAGGAGAACATCAAGACGATGCAGGGCTGTTGGGTGATGTTTGATGGGCACCAGGGCGGTGGACAGAGTGGGTTTGTGTTCAGCTTTACAGTACCTGTCAGTCCCCCGATTCGCCGTCTCGATTTCTCAGCCGCGCTATTCTGCGCTTTGCTGCGTCCTTTGTGCCTTTTGGGAATCGAGCTCCTGTTTTGGGGCGAGATTCAAACGGCGCTGACTGAATGAGACTAACTTGCAGAATAATTATGTTCTGCTGGGCTCTGCAGAACTGTCTGCTTTCAAATGCGGCGGAACGAACGCTGCCACATCGATGAGGTGGTTGACGCGGCTCGACGTCGGTGGCAGCTTACAGCCGTCGACACGCAACCCCGGGGAGTCGAGGGAGGTTCCTCCCGCCAAGCGTTTCCTCGAATCGAATTCGGCACAAAGCGAAGCCTCTGCTTTTGCCTCGAGGTCCGATTTACTTTAACGGAGACGAACCAGTGGTGCAGAGCGGCTCGGGTTCACTTTCGGGTTCGGGTTCGGGTTCGGTGCCGAGTGTGGCTAAGGGCCTGGCTTTGAGCGTCCCGGCGACGTACGGGGTCTGTCACTTGTGCTCTCACGTCGCTCGGGGTGTTAAAGTGAAGGGCTGAAAACACGACTCCGAGTGCATTTTTGTACAGTTTTGAAGGATGTCATCAAAGTGGCTCCTCGTGATGAATTTTCAAATATTACCTGTTCAAATATATTATTTATAATAATACAAGTAGACAAACATTTTCCAATTTCTCCTTCTTCAAAGAAGTTCTTGTCATGTATTTGTTTTGGAAAATTCCTGTGTTCACAGTGCAGAGGTGGCCTGTTTGATGCCCCCACGCTAATAGATGGAGCAAAGAGCACCCAAAAGGGGTGTGTGACCGCCTCCGTTCAACTCGCTCCCACGGTGTCTACAGCTCATGTCTGTGTTTCTCGGTGGTGGCGCTCAATTAAAAGGTGAGGAGGACTGCAGATGTTTACGGGATAAATCAGTCAATATAATGAGCTTTGAATAGGAGTGTGAAGAGACGTGGTATTTTCACTTCAGTGATTTAAAAATGTTTCGTTCTAATGAAGCTCAAAGTTAATAAAATACTCCTTTAATGTATTTATTTCTGTTTTTTTTTTTTTTTTTTTTAATTTGAGGCTGAAACTTTTCCCCAAAGCAGCTTACAATGATTTACCCTTTTATACATCCGGGTAGAGGGGGTGCCAGTGGTGCAGCGGGCCTGGCCGGGTCCCGCTCTCCGGTGGGTCTGGGGTTCGAGTCCCACGTGGGGTCCCTCGTGGCGGACTGGCGTCCCGGCCTGCACTGCCGGGTTAGGCTCTGGGTTGCTGTGACCCCTGGTTGGGACAAGTGGTTTCAGACTGCGTGTGTGTGTGTGTACACAACTGGGTAATTTTACTGGAGCAATTATAAGGTAAGTACATTGCTCTAGGGTACTACAGCTAGGGGTGGGATTTGATCCTGTGACCACTGGGTCCAAAGACAGCAGCTCCAACCACTGCACTACCAGCAGAAATTCACCCTGTTATCAGTCTGGCTTCTCGTGATGAATTTTCAAGTATACAAACATTTTCCAGTTTCTCCTTCTTCAGAGGGGCATCATCAACCTCGTGTTGATTTAGACTTCGGAGTTATGAACAAAACAAAATATGGACAGACCTTTGGTACTCATGTAGTGTGTCAGTGTGTTTTGCACCCACATACTCAAACACGCACGCCCGAGCTCTGCGTGCCGCTGCCACCGCCGTCTTTCGTCCCCTCGTCTCCCGGCTGTCCCGTCGGGGAGGAACGGCCCCGCGTGCCGGTCTTCGAGGGACGGCGGTCGTCTCCGGGACATTGATTTTCTGATTGCGACACTTTGTCCCGGTGCTTCTCCTGCCCTCCATCCCGTTTTTCCTTCTACTCTCCTCTTTTTTCTTCATTTTGTCGATCGCCGTTCACTTTAAACGTTCGGCGCCTGACGGGTTCCTGCATCATGTTTTCGGCGGCCTGTCTCGAAAAATTTGCCTCCGTCCGCCATTCGATAAACAAGAGCCTTTTATTGCAGGAATAATCCAATCTGCCACGAAGAGCCGTCCGAAGCAATTTGGTCCTTTTCCCAATACCCACGAGTTTCCTGTATCAATAAGGCGAAAGGTGAAGCATAATGAACAGCTGCTACCTGACCGAAAAACAAATATGTTCCTGTATTTAATATAGAGCTCCGGACGGGTCAATGAATCCCCTTTTGTGGAATGGATCGTGTTTGTGGGAAGTGGCTCCCGTCGCGGAGACGGGAAGGAGCGGCCTGAGCGTGGTGCTCCTTTAATCTGGCCTCGAACCCTCCTCGCCATGCGGTGTGTGTGTGTGTGTGTGTGTGTGTGTGTGTGTGTGTGAGTGAGTGAGAGAGTTGTCGGGGACGAGTCCGCCAACGGTGAAAACGTGCGCGTCGGAGGGTGTGGTGGCAGCACTGGGAGAAGTTCTTTTTTTTTGGGAGTCGGGGGGGCTTGTTCTGGTACTGCTGCTTAGGGAGGGACGTTCAATCGCGGTGATTTGCGGGGTGTCGGACGCTAATTTCTCGAGCCCTTCCTGGATGCCCATCTCTCACGGAGAAGTGGCAAGTGCGCCACGCGGCTTGCGCGTTGTCATGGATACTAAAGCATGGGACCCCAGAGAGGGCGTACGGGGACGAATGACCGCCCCCCGTATAGGATTCCTGTCAGACCGGGCCTGATAGATGGCATTGATGGGCCATTTGTCATACTGTAATTGTTCCAGCGAACACGGAATACCCACTAGTATAAACAGCGGCCGGTCATTCCGCTAATAAAGCGGGAAATCGGGAGCGGGCTACTGATGCACGGTTGCGTCCACTTAAAGAGACAGCGTCCCTTTTGAGAGGTCCAGCTGGAGCGATTAGGGCGAAAGGAGGCGTGCCGGGGGTGCTGGGGCGAGGGGAAATAAAGAGCGGTCGTAAAGCAAACTGCCAGCGCTTCGCGGCATCGAGCGGGATGCTTGAGTTCGGGTCCGCCAGTGATTTGTTTTCGCCCCCCCGACCCCCGTTCCCCCCAAGTTCCTCCCGCCCATGAAACAATGTAGGAGAGGAAGTCTGGGCTCTGAAAAATGCGCTAAATAAAAGCAGCAAGGCGGTGGGCGTGCGGCCGGGCCAAGGGACCGCAGGGCCGCTCGCTGAGTGCAAAGCATGCTGGGTACAAAGGTATTGTTTGTTTGCTATGGCATTAGCATGGATCCGGCGTCCTTCGCCGCAGTAATTGGAAATAACTGGGGAGTGTTTATTTACCGGGTGAGCTTCGCCCCCAGGGAGGCTCTCCGCTGGAAATGCGGCAAATAAGACAAATTCGGCGTTAAAACGGGGCCTCGCAGGCTGAGGCGAAGCGCACCGCCCTCTGAACGGGCCCGTGACCCGAGCCGTATCGCGTAGGACCTGCGCATCCCCTTCCGCCTCCAGGGCTGATCAGGATTTCCAGAACGTTCTCAACTCGACAGGAAAAAGGCAAAGGACAAGTGGAAGCCGTGCAATAAGTCCCAGGAATAAGAGCAGTTTTTCGCTCGTGCTACACGTCCTACACATGCCATTTCGGGCGATTTCAGGAAGCAGATCAAGGTCGAATTTTTGCCACCTGAAGGTTGTGGGTTTGAAGCCCTGCTCCTGCTCTACCACTCTTCACCAAGGTTCTTACCCTAAATTACTCCAGTAAAAATGACCCAGCTGTGCACCTTGCCATATTATTTTCGAGTCCCAACGTTTGGTGGTAATGTCCATCGCCGAGCGCTCCACTGCTGCACTCCTCCGTGCGTTCCTTATCGAATCAGTGCCACTGTCTGTCAGCGACTGTTTTTTTGTTTACAAAAACATTCTTTTATTTGGCAAACGACTTGTCGGTCATTCCAGGCCAAAAAGCAAGTGTTCTGGAGGTGCAGGAAATAAAAGAGTAAGAAAACAGATTTGAAAATAAAAGTGAAAATAACAGTGTAGCACGGAAATATGATTCTAACGCTGTGCCGTATTTCTATTTTTATCCAGTGTTGGTGTTATTTTACTGGCGTCCCGTCTAGGGTTTACCCTCCTCCGCCTATCTGGAGGAGAGGCTCCAGATCCCGTGACCCTGCTCAGCAGAAGCAGTTATTGAAAGTAAACAGCTGGACAGATGGCTGGTAGTGTAGTGGTTAGAGTAACTGCGTTTGGACCCAAAGGTTGCAGGTACAAATCCCCCCTCCAGCTGTAGTACCCTTGAGCAAGGTACTTACCTTAAATTGATCCAGTAAAATTACCCAGCTGTATGAAT
This sequence comes from Scleropages formosus, assembly GCF_900964775.1. Classification (NCBI taxonomy): domain Eukaryota; kingdom Metazoa; phylum Chordata; class Actinopteri; order Osteoglossiformes; family Osteoglossidae; genus Scleropages; species Scleropages formosus. Next base: position 23,798,997 of record NC_041822.1, read on the forward strand.
GGGTAAATGGTTATAGGTATCTTGATGTTGTAAGTTGCTTTGGAGAAAAGTGTCAGGGAAGGGTGCTGGATTGTTTTAACCTGAACAATGTGTGAAAATATGCCGGAGCCCTATTATAGAACAGGGAATTCATACCTCTTAATGCTTTATGTATCTGTGCGGTTAAAATAATAAATTATAATCTGTATAATAGTTATAAATAATTATTACAAGAGGGTTAGTCACTTATGAGGAGGTTGTCGAAATGGAACCCCGCTGTAAGTCGAGGACCCCCTGCATGGTGTTGCCACATTGCGTCCTGCTAAGATTAGATGTCGTGCCGTCAAACAGCAGACGACCCAAGTGGACAAGTTTCTGGTGGACTCTGATACCTGTCCCACATTTGTCCACGCCTGGTGCTGTGCATTTACATTCATACATTTGTAAATACCTTTACATTTACATTAATTTACATTTACATTAATTCCACCTGTCCTGTCTGTAAGAAGAATGAAGAGGTGTTCTCTGGAGGTGTTAATGAGGGCTGCGATGAGAAGTTCTCCTCATCGTATTCTTGAATTCTCAGACAAACCATCCAACACATGTCGTTTGATTGATACTATTAATTTGATTAATATTTTTCCCAGGAACATCAGGAAACTGCGAGTCACTAGTTGCCACTTACATTTACATTTATTCATTTAGCAGATGCTTTCGTCCAAAGCGACGTACATCTCAGCAAAAGTACAATTTATGCATTACGTTGAGAGAAGGAGACATGGCTGCAGACATGAAAGTCTCAAGCAAACCTAGTCTGTTCCCTACCACTTGCTGCACCGAGGTTCATCGTTCAAGTAGGTGCATAAGACACAGGATAGACAAATCCCGATACCCTCCTACCAATTTTTTTTTAAATATTATAAGATACACAAATGAGCAAGTACAATGCCAGAGTAATGGCTGAAAAAAGGTTGTATCTGGGGATGCTTATGGAGTTACTATGCATGAACAGTTACACCATAGACGATCTGAAGAGATCTTGGGCAAAGTGGATCTGGAAAAGGTGGGTTTTCAGGCCCTTCTTGAAAACAGACAGACTTTCCGCAGTTCTGAGTGACAGGGGAAGGTCGTTCCACCACAACGGACCCAGAACCGAGAACCTCCGAACTTTGCCTTTCGTGCGCGGGACCACCGAGCCAGTAGAAGTAGATGAGCGAAGGGGCCTGGCTGGGGTGTACCGGTTGATCAAGTACTTCCCAGGACCTATTTTAAAGCCGTTTGCTGGTTCGTGAAATCCAGTCTCCGCTGCCTGTCATTCTCCTGCCTGTTGAGATGTTTCAGGATCTGCTTAATAGGATGATTGCCAGTTTAACCTTAATCGCGGTATTAAATGTTAGATTGTTCAGGTCGATATTATGGCTGTTTAAAAAAAACAATTAGTCGAAACAACTTCATAATTTTATTGGCACCTGCTGACTAAACAAGTAAAAAAAAAGTTATAATTTAGCACTTGACATTTTTTCACATATCTGGCCTGTACGTGGTTGCACCTCTTGCTGTCAGCCAGAAACATCTGCTGCATTTGGAAACGGTGTTTCAGAACACAACTTGAAGGCAACATTGAGGAAAAAATTGTTTCGTCGCTCTGTCACGGGCTTTTTAAAGAACAGTTTGGGTGGATTTGATTGTTTTTATGAGAATGCGCCTGTCGTTCAGGTCATTGGTCAGCTTTGTGTTCGTTCGATTTTTTTACATTCCTCTCATTGGTCAGTTTCCCAGGTTTTGAATATTCATGAAACCCAAACTATCTGTTAGCATCCGAAGTCTTGACTCCTGGAGCCACGCTCTGCGGTGCTGGACCATCCCCCACCTTGCTCCGTACCTGTTAAAACACAGTCCCCAGAAGCGCGTGAGGGTTCAGAGAGCGGAAACGAGGAGAGCGACGTCTGCGAGCAGGAATGAAGCAGAATCACGTGCGTCCGTGAGAAGCGTCAGCGCGGCCTCGCTCTGTCGGTTCCACCTCTTAAACGCATTAAGATTCAGGAGACGATGATAACGGGCACCGACGCTCTAAATGTACTGTACACGAGAATGCAAATTCGATGAATTAGGTACCACTGTAAGGAATGTGGTTTTCTGATAACCCCCCCGGCCACTTTCAACAGCCGAAGCCGTAAATCTCCACCATTTGTCAGATCTGCTGGAGCAGCACTGAGGTTCACCTGCTCTCCTTTCAGAAGAAATTTCTGGAACGTGCGCCCGGGGTTTCCTCGTACCGTATTTCAGATTCCACCACGGCTGTCCTGCGGTCGATCGTTTCCTATTTGGACTGGCTGGACGTGGGATTGCTTGTCCAGGGGTGTTCGTAGCGTGTAAGTGGAAACCGTCGTAATGAGAAAGGCCCACATCCACTTTGCATTCGTCTCTTTGAAAACGGCGATCTAATTCGTCCTCGACTTTGCATGGACTGACAGCATGAGTCCATCACGGAATTTCAATGTGGAACAATTTGCTTAAACAGCAGCTAATGCATTATGCTTTGGGTCCGTGTTTTTTTTGTTTTTTTTTTCCCCTCCTTGTCATGACGCTTCACTCCCTCTGCTTTTGTATCCTAATTATCGCTCCTATGTAGCTATTACGGAAAAACTGTTCACATAATGGGATACAGGGCAGCCCCTGGGCCCTGCGACCTTTGACCTCTCTTTGACTCGGAGAAGCTGGCGTGGTGGCGTTCTCCGCAGCGGGTCCCCACCCGCTGGCGACGTCTCGGCTCTCCACGGCGTCGGGAACATTTTAACGTGACCCCTGTGGTCACCTCCGCTGCCGTGGGTGGATTAAAATACCATTAAGAGTAATTACAACTTTACATGTTCAGTGAGAAATGTGTGGTAATAATAACTTTATTTGTTCGGAGCCGTTGTCACGTCGTGTTTAAAGCACTTTCCAGAAAAGAACAATAAACACAAATCGGAAAATAAATACGCTGGCTTCTCATCTTGCGGACGGCCGAGTCGTAAATACTCAAAGATATATTTTCTAAATTATTTATTTATTTTTAACTGTATTTTCTTTACTCGTCTATTTTGTATTATATCTGTCAGACGTGCTCTGGGTTTACCCTCCGAGTCAATAGATGGCAGTAAAAAGGACCCAATCAGAATAGGAACGAAACCCTTTAACTCACTTGCCCTGTGTTAATAGCTAATATCCATTGTTCTGGAGTGTCAGTGATCAATAGCCAGACAAGAAATATTGTATATGTTTATGGGATCAATCAGTGAGCAATCAACATTGAATGGGAGTTTCTATAGACATGTATTTATTTTCTGTCGTTTTAAATTAGTTTTGATTTTAGTGTCACTCCAAGTTAATAAAAACTTTTACATAAAAATTCTTACAAAGTAATTATAGTTATTATAGCTATATTCAATTCATTTTTACAAATAAAAAATTTATCGATTTATACAAAACCCAGCTAGCAAATAAATCGCGAGACGTCTGTATTATTAATCCTGTAATGATTGCAACTTAAGGGTTAGAGTGAGTGTACTTTTGAACCGAACAAGTCGTGAGCAGACTTGCTGTCCTCATGGTGTAAGTGAACTGAGGAACCAGTGCAATTTACTTTAACACGTGACAAAACCGCCAAAGATGAGGTACTTTGAGACCATCTTGACTTTACTTCTGCATTTAATGGGGACTTTTTTAGACTTCGTTCATAGTAACGCATTCTAGTGACACGACTGAACGGACCTGAAAATGTAGCCCACGGTGCTGTGGAGTCGGAAGCAATTATTGGGTTACCGGAGTCGGAGTCGCTAAAACTGTACCGAATCCGACTAAATGTACCGTATATGCCAGCGTATAAGTCGACCCCCAAAAATTAGAGGTGTAGTATTGGTTTAGGCATATATTCGCCTGATAAGTCAGCCCCCAAAATAACGTCCAGCTTTTGGGCCGTGCTGCGGAGTCGGAGTCCTGGAATCGGAGTCGGAAGCAATAATTGGGTTACTGGAGTCGGAGTCGAAGTTTTTGTGTACCGACTCCGTAGCCCTGGTAGCCCATATGGACTGTAAATGTCGCTCTCAGTTAAAGCGCAAATGCAAGTACATTTACCGTGGGGTTACTGTGCAAAGGTGGTGAATTACTGTGCTGCTATGCAATGTTTTTCTTATTGGTCCACCTGCGTCTCAGACATACTGCTGAGATTCTTGCTTTAGGAAGAGCTGGCTTGATGAACGCCGCATGCCGGCACCCAGTGACGGGCACGAGGGATTCCTGGTGAAATGAGCCGGGCATCGGCTTCACATCCTCTTTGTTAACTTCGCTGCGGTATGATTTGGACAAGGTAGACGTTGTGAGGACCAGCAACCCGGCTAGCTGCCCGAGAGCTCGTTCCTCTGGGTTTCCCTCCGAATTCTTCGTTGATTCCTCGCCCATTTCTTTGCTCTCCATCCACCTTGGAGAAGCCTTGAAACAGCAGCCCCCCATACCGATGACTTTTTCTACAGCGCGTGCAATACGCATGTCCAACTCGAGGGCTGTCGAACGTCCGTAAATGAAAATATTCAATGAATTTTACGTGCCTCTGTTGCTAAGGTATGTTTTTTGCTGTCCTCGCGGGGTTTTGAGGCTCAGTTTTCTCAAAGTACGAGTCGTAAGGGCTTCGTCATGCGACCGATTGCAGAGGTTTGCGTCTCCCCTGTTGGGAAGGTGACCAGTCTACATGCTTGCAGTGTATTGTCTTACTCCTGTAATTTACGGCTGTTCGGACATGTCTGGGAAGACGTTGCACTGATGAGCTGTGGAGTGGGGCAGTAAAAGCTAACGCGAGGATACACACCAGCTCTTCGAGGACTGACTTTGGCAGTAATTGTAGGAAAAGGAACCTTGACAGAGCACCATGAAATAACAAAATGAGCTGAAATCATGGCTCGTAGATTTAGTTTTAAGCAAACGGTGCTGATCGGAGCTCTCGGGGTCTTTCTCAACACCTTTTTCCACCGACTTCAGTTCAGAAAGTCAGGGTTCTATAAGGCGTCCAGGGATGCTGTAACAGAACTTGCTTCTTTTCCATAGTTACTAATGAATGTTTGGTATTTGTCTTCTGCGTGATTGATTAATTGATTTACAGCTATTTGCATGTAACCCTGAAAGTTCTAGTAAGCAGTACCTGCCCTGTGATTTGCTCATTCTGATTTCCTCTCATCTTGTCCTGGTGGATATGCTGGGAATTACTGGGGACCTGCTCCGCTCCTCCTTTTCGGTTTACTTTGTTGCGGTCGGGTGAGTAGCTATACGTCATGTTAGCTGAATTCTTGCATCTCTTCCATTCATAACATAAACATGATTCAGATCAGCATTTCGATTGTTTGACGATAACATACATTTGGAAACTTTTGGCACGCAATCACAGTGGAACACAAGGTGATTGAGGATATAAATGGAGTTATAACTGAAAGAATGGAAGCTGAGCCCTGTTTGTGGTCTTTTGCGGAGAAGGACACATGAGCATTTATTCATTTAGCTGATGCTTTTCTCCAAGGCGACTTAAAGTGTTATGCTACTCACAATTATTTACCCTTTTATACAGCTGGGTAATTTTACTGGAGCAATTTAGGGTACGTACCTTGCTCGAGAGGAGGTGCGGTGGCGCAGTGGGTTGGGCTGGGTCCTGCTCTTCGGTGGGTCTGGGGTTCGAGTCCCGCTTGGGGTGCCTTGTGACGGACTGGCATCCCGTCCTGGGTGCGTCCCCTCCCCCTCCGGCCTTACGCCCTGTGTGCCGGGTTAGGCTCCAGTTCCCCATGCCCCGTATGGGGTGAACGGTTTGGACGGACCTTGCTCGAGGGTACTACTGTTGGAGGTGGGAATCAAACCTGTGACCTTTGGGTATAAAGGCAACAGCTCTAACAACAATTCTAGGACTGAATTTTTAAAGTTCAAGTTTCCAGCTCTGTGTAAGTGTTCAGAGCATCCCTCACGTGCCCCCGGTACCCGTTGTGTAAGTGTTTCCCAAAGTTCTCCCAGCTGGGCACCACAGCGGGTGTTTTCCCAGGTCAGCACCCACAACCCTGTCTGTGGTAAAACCGTCTTTACCTTTTCCCCGTTGCCCCTTTATTCCGTGTCCGGGCGATCATTACAGCCGTAGTATGAACAAACAGTTTCTGTAGTTAATAATTCAGATCACTTTCATCTCATATTCAGTTACCACGGGCAATTTAGTAGCTGAATAATTTTGTGAGAAATTCACTTATTATCCCTCTGCGTTTTGAGTCCGTGGTGGCGGAAAGCGTTTGGAAGATTTAAATTGCGTCTTTGGAGGGGATCGAGGAGAAGGTAATGTGTTATAACGCTCCCTGCCATATGCATTGTTTTCAGGGCTCATCAGTTTTACATTGATTCCCACTGAAGTGTTTAATTGCATCATGAATATGATCTAATTCTGTCCTTTTCACTGAAACCGGAGCGCTGCCTGCGAATGATGTACTGCCTCGACAGTGTCGAATCAGGACGGATTTTATGCTGCGCGTAAATTATAGTGTTAAATTAGCCTGGAAAGATAACTAGCTGGCAAGGGGTATGGACTCAACAGTTTAATTTAGTGTCAAGAGGCCGTGACAGGATAAATCTCAGCCTCTGCTCTCTCTGCCATCTCAGGTATTCAGATTAGTCTGATGCCACCCCTCCCCATCCTGCATTTTCCGCAATGGCTCAGCACACAAACGGCATTTAAAGTCCGGGTCGGAGGTCACGCGCGGTGTCCGTGGAACCCGTAGCACGGACGATAACGCAGACCGGGAGAGCCGCAATCGTACGCGGAGCGTGGAGTAATTTCAGCGCAAGTCCGAGAATGATCGCGGCCAGCGCAGCCCTTTCCATTTCCATTTGTGTTCTCCTGCAAAAAGACTTTGCCCCAAATAGTCCACAGAGCAGAGGGAGGTGGACAGTAGGAGATTAATCATGGGGGAGGCGCTTTCCTTTGTCCGGTGTCATCAGCTTCTGTTTCCATCACCGCTGGCCATTGTTTTCGCGCCCCCCTCCCTCCTCGCCGTGCCCGGCTCTTTCCGAGCGAGCGGGAGCGTGAGGGTGAATGAATCCAGAGGGTTCAGAACAGTCCCCGTCAGGTCGGCATTCACCGAGAAGATAAAAGCGGCCGGATGGGTTTTTGAAGGAGCCGTTCTTGAAGGAGCGCTTTCTCGGTTTTTCGTCCCGTGGGTCTCGAGTGCTCTCCGAGTGCCCGGCGCGACCCCAATCTGCCAGCCGTCGCCGAGGGCCCCCTCCCCTCGCAAACCCCCTTCCATGCCTGTGCTATCTTGTTTGCTCCCCGTCATTGATAACGACCGACTGAAACGGTTTTGGCCCGAAACAATCGATACCGTGTGAGAACTTGCTGTGCCGCAGGTTCCCAGAAATGTCAAAGGACCACCGAAGAGCCAGCGTTCGGGAGGGGGGGCTTCACAGGGGATCAAAGCGGGCCACTCCCCTCCGCAGGGGGGCACAGGGGACCGCAGGAAAACTCCAGCGAACGTGCGGGTGCACGTGCTAGGCCATATGGAATTGGGCTAAATCCGTAATTCCGCTCTGTAGTTTAACTCATTGCCCAGTGACCTCGGCCCCCTGTAGTATATCGACCGTCAAACTCCATTTAGAGCAGCTCTCCTCTCACTTCATTTTTAGTATGTGTAATTGGCTCTTATCTACAAGGATTGTTTGTTGTTACATACTGTAGCATCAGCTTTTCACAGAGAGATTTGCTGACAGGATATGTCATTTTTTCTCCCCCCCGGAAAAACATGCATATTCGCCCCAAAACATTTTCCTTCTCCCTGGAGATTGAAAAAAACAAAAAATTTAAAATGGTAAAACATGCTAAATTAGAAGCGATTGGCGTGGCTTTGAAAAAGTCTGCAGACCCTCTAAAAGGATAAGTTGAAACTGAAAAATGCTGCTCAGGGTTATGAATATTGGATACAGTTTCTCATAACGTGTATGTGGTGAGTTTCAGCACGACACAAAAGCCGATTGGTCAGCTTCAGGGCCGGGGGGGGGGCATCCTGCCATGGACAGGATTCACCTCATGAATCGAGGGAGGGGAACTAAGGTTGGAGTTACTCTTTCATGTTGATCATTGTGTGGGAAAATATATCTGGAGGACCGTGATAGAATGGAGGGGGGGTCTTCTAAACCTGATGCGGCACATGGGGGTTTTGGGGAGGGGGGGGCCGTCCAACCGTGACATCATCAGCACGTTCCATTTTCTGTGCCCAGGTGGGGTTGCGTGTGCATGTTTTCCAAGAGGCCCTTTGAGGATTCGAAAGGTTTCGCTCCTGCGGTTGAGGTGTTGTTCATTATCCTCTCGTCTGTGTGGTGCGAGAGGGTGTGGGTTCGATCCCCACTCAGTCTGTGTGGAGTTTGCATGTTTTCCCCGTGTCTGGGTGGGTTTCCTCCGGGTGCTCTGGTTTCCTCCCACACTCAAAAGATGTGCTGTTCAGGTTCACCCACAGTGTGTGTGTTCCACTAGTGTATGGATGAGTGACCCAGTGTAAGTAGTGTATCTAGCAGTGTAAGTCACCGCGGTGAATAAGGTGTGCGGACTGATAACGCTACATAGAGTTCGTTGGAAGTTGTTTTTGAGAAAAGCGTCTGCTAAATAAATAAATGTAATGTAAGATCCATTTAGATGTGTGTTGTTATACCTTCTGCTGCTCATTTTCATTGTCCCTCTTCCTCCCTGGGTGAAAAACAGGTATATTAAATGAGGTATGGGATGTTTGCTGAGGTTTTTTTTTTCCTTTCTCATACCCCTCGAGTTCAGCGATGCGAGAATTGCAGAGCTGGGCGTTCGAGACAGCTGTGTGAAGCCATTTTCCAGGAGTGTGAGCGGGAGGGAGTGTGGGATTAGACGCAGACTATGAGGCAGAACGCAGAACGGCGGCTACCCGTCGTCCATCTAATTCACTCCCCCCGCACCTCCCCCGGCGAGCCCAGGCGGCGCCTCCTCACGCGATCGGATCGCGTCGGTGTCGACGCGGCCTGACAGCCCGTCCGGAAGCTCTCCGCGTTTCCCCGCTTCGCTCCTGTCACGGAACACGGGCGGGAGGAGAGGAAACGCTCGGCTCGTGCGTTTCCGTCGCGCCGAACGGCAGCGCTTCATTATCGCTGACACGCTGTACAAACTGGCGGGCGAACGCGCGTCCCGTCACGCTCGCCGGCGGGGAAAGGAGAGGAGACGAGGCAGAAAGGGAGCGATGCGCCCGTGGTCTCGTGGTGCTCCGCGTGGGAACGCCGCTCTCAGAAGTCCGTCCGTTTGTCACGTCGGTGCTGCCGTAGCCCCGGCTCTCGCGATAAAGGGAACGCGGGGCCTGGGGGGGGGCGCGGTATCTGACCTCTGCGCTCTGCTGCGTGCAGTGCATCGGCCACATGACGGTGACCTCGCCCTAACCCTAACCCTGCCCGGCTGTTGCGACCCTACACCCCTCCTTATCTCCCTTGAAGCGACGCCCTTTAGTCTGCCTGCCTCGGTTTGAACCCCCTCAACATGGGCTGGACCACATCAGCCCCCCCCCCCCCCCCCCCGCTATGACCCCTTGGATTAGAGCTGGGTGACACAGGTCAGACTGACCCACGTTGATTTTGGCTCTGTTCACCCTGCGACCGGGGACGGCGGTTAATGGGCCAAACTCTGGCAGAGCATCTCAGGAACGCTCTGAATAAACATTGTTCAAACGGGCTCTGGCCTCTTGCACCGTGACGGCAGCGGGTTTTTGGGGGGGGGGGGTGTTGCTGTGGAGCGATGACTCTTCGCCCACACGCACAGCGGTGCAGCAGGAGAAAATGGTTCTTTATCTCATGCAAAATCCATGTTTTCAAGTCTGCTTCTTTAATCGCAAGCAGCGGTTCTCAGTAAGTTCTTGGATTTTTGCTTGGTTTACTTTGCTCTTTTCATTTTTGATCACCACGGAGCGACGCCGCCTCGCATTCTAGTGTGGAAGACGTGGTAAAAGATACGTAACGTTTTCACAGAGTGCCTTGCAAAAGTGTTCGGACCCTCGACCAGTTCTCTCCTTTGACTCATTTCACTGCCTTCCAAATATATTTTATATTAAAATACTGAAATGAAAAATTAATAATGTCTAGGTGACATTGCTTATATGTTAGGAAATAATTGGGAAAATGAAAAGTATTCAGATCCACATATTAATACTTGGTCACCTTTTCAGGTTCAGGTAAATAGAATAATAACAGTAATAAAATATTTAATGTTATGTCCTAATTCTTCATAAGTGTTGATGATTTTGCCCAATTCTCTCCTTGATCTTTCAGTGTTTTATAATTCTTGAATCCTTTACTATTATGACACTATTTTGTATGTTGTGGGAGCAGATGTTTCTCAGCAAACAAAGATATTTTTAAACATGATTAACTTATTCGAAATGAACACGTTTCATAGAAAATCCCCCTCGATGAGGACCGACTGACGTTACGCACCTGTGACTTCAGAAGTGGATGTTTTGTGGGTTATTTTGCTTTTAATTTTACTTTGCGTGGACAATACAAGGTTTAATTTTGATTTAAAATTTAAATTTGGGGCGGCACAGCGAGTAGCGCTGCTCTCTCACAGCGCCTGGGTGGTGGGGGAGGACATGGGTTAGATCCCCACTCAGTCTGTGTGGGTTTCCTCCGGGTGCTCTGGTTTCCTCCCACAGTCCAAAGGCACGCCGTTCAGGTTCACCCATAGTGTGTGAGTGACACAGAGAGTGTGTGTGTGTTCCACTGATATATGGATGGGTGAGCCAGTGTAAGTAGTGTATCTAGCAGTGTAAGTTACTGTGGTAAATAAGGTGTTTGGGCTGATAACACTACATAGAGTTCATTGGAAGTCGCTTTGGAGAAAAGCTTCTGATAAATAAATAAATGAGTATAAATTGTGTCGTACACTTCCTGGTGTAAGTCAAAAAAGTAGAGAATCGCCGTGCTTTACCTCATTGTCCCAAACACAAGAAAACAACAGAAACCGAGTTGATCGCTCAGCAGATGAGACTCTTGCTCTTTCCATCAAATTAAACGAAACGAATGAAATAAATAACTATATTTACTTTTTTAACTCTACACCTATAATCTCCTATAGAGGGATATTTCAGCGGCAGTTCGCTCACAGTGCCTCCAGGGACCCTGGGTGTCGTCAATCACCATCCAAACCTTTTGCGCTCTTACTTAAGCTCCCTGCTGCCCTATAAATATATACATATATATATATATATATATATAATTTCTTTATTCATGTAGCTGATGCTTTTCTCCAAGGCAACTTACAGCGTTAGGTCTATGCACTAAGCTCTTACACTGATTTACGCATTTGTACTGCAGGGTCATTTTATAGTTAGGACTACATTGTTACAATAAAAATATTTATCACACACTTATATTTATGATAAATATATAGTTGTAATACAAATTTTTATTGTATAAGTTCAGGTTAAGTACCTTGGTCAATAGTACCGTAGCAGGAGTGGGATTCGAACCTGGGTCCTTCGCATGGTGACGACTGAATGGCTGCACATAGTGCGATGGGAGGCGCCTACTGTATGAGACAAAGTCGGCAGATGTGATCTAAAATATGTTTCAATTTTACAAAAGCAACATTTTCAACTTTATTGTGCTCAGTAATAATGTTACAGGAGTGTGAGGGAATTTAGTGGTTCGGGGATGTGGCGAGGGAGCAGGTGGTGTGGGGAGCCCGTGCGTGTGTGTGTGTGTGTGTGTGCGTGCGCACACTCTGCCTGTGAATGAAAGCGCAGACTCCTCTGTCGGCCTTTTGAGGAGCAGTGAAACGAAACGATGTTCGGTGAGTTAAGAGCGGATGGAGAGGGGGCATGGGTGCCTTGGGGGTGTGTGTGTGTGTGCGTGTGTGTGCGTGTGTGTGTGTGAGTGTGCGCGCGCTGCACTTTCTGAAACATTCTCATAGGACACAGGGATGGAAATGGGCTGTTGGAGAGATGGAAGCCCATTTACTGACGCCGTGATGGTTATTAACCTGCGGGCGCGAACCTCCACAAAGCTCTGCTCTCCTCGTGACCCATAGCTGGAGCTCGTGGCGAGTCACGACGTCACTCGAGAGCAAGGCCACGGTCCCTCTCTCTCACACGCACACACGCGCACACGCACACCTCCAGATTCTCCATATTCTTTTACTTTACATTTACACAGAATTTGAGGGAGAGCATGTAGGATACAGCAGGTCATGGATAATTAACTTCCCAATAAAAGAAAAAATGTTTCCCCCCCATAAGAGAGTAGACTCTTTATATATTTTCTCAGTGATTTACCCATTTATACACCTGGGTAACTTTTACTCTTTCAGTTCAGGGTAAATTCTTTGGCTAAGGACACTGCAGCAGGCATAGAACTCGAACCTGGGACCTTTGACTGCAGGTAAACTGGTGGCAGTGATCTCACTGTTACGCCGCCTGCTAATGCTTATAGTACATGTTTATTACTATAGTTACATCCTTTTGACTACATTCTCCATGGTAATGTTTGTACAACAAACTACTAACCATGATTTAATGTTCTATACAACAGGGTAATTTTTACTGTATCAGTTCAGATTAAGTACCTTGATCCCAGGCACCACAGCAGGAGGTGGGATTCGAACCTGACTCCTTTGAATGAAAGGCAGCAGCCATAGCTATTATGCCACCTGCTGTCCCTGTATTACAAGAATAGTGCAGTGAAGGGTTTTTGTATGTTGAAAATGCTATAATAAAAAAGAAAAAAATCTACTTATGCTGCTTTATAGTTGCAGTCACGGTTTAACGGGATCACGAACGCTCAGCTGCGGGAGATCAGGCACCTTTACGCCACGTGCGGTACGAGCTGCACGGTTTTCTCCTACAAAGATCAGTACGCCTTGTGTGCAGGCGCTGTGCAAATACGATATTCTGAAAGTTTGCCAGGCAATCAGGATGCATCGACTGGAGGAGAACGCAGAAATTATGAGCTCATCGGATTTCTTTAACAAAAAGGAAACCCGACTGGCAGCTGATATAAGGGCCTGGTGCATTTTGGGTAAATTTTCAGCGTCTAGATTTTGGAGTGGCGTTGGACTGGTGTCTCATTCAGGGTGTACCCTGTCCAATGCATTATGCTTCCAGGATAAGCTCTGGACCACCATGACCCTGAACTGGATGGATGGATGGATGGATGGATGGATATGGGACTGGCTGGTTGAATATTCAGATGAGGGTATGGATGGATAGAGGTACAGAAGGATGGATGGGTGGATGGATTGATGGTTGAATAGTTGCATGGATGGTTGGATGGTTAAATAGTTGGAAGGGGGTATGGATGGACAAAGAAACAGAATGGTGATGGACGGATGGATGGATGGATGGATGGAGGTACAGAAGGATGGATGGATGGATTGATGGTTGAATAGTTGGAAGGGGATATGGATGGACAGAGAAACAGAATGATGGATGGATGGATGGATGGGGGTACAGAAGGATGACTGGTTGGTTGAATAGTTGGACAGAGGTATGGATGGATGGATACTTGGCAGGAGGAATGGATGTATGGACAGACAGATGGATTCTTTTACCCAGTACTAAGGAGTACAGTAAGAGCTGTAGCCTCTGACAGCGAAGTGAAATGGTACCGCGTTACAGGTTACTATTTGTGTCGCGCAAGGGACGTCTCCCCGGAACTGCAGCCTGTCTCTTTAACTGTGCTCTTGAAGGCACCGTTGGATGCTGTGCGTAGGTGCGAGGCCAGCAAACACAGCAGCACCTCACCGCACGACTTCCTAATTAACACATTAGAAAGTGTCTCGTACCCCTGGCACCAGAATGGCATTAGCAGCTGGTCTCGTGGCTCGGCGAAGGGGGCCGAGCTGTTGAACTGCTAAACAAAGACTGATCTCGGTGCCGGGAGGAAACGAATGACAAAAAACGTGTGTCTGACGCTGTTTTTAAGTGTGATGCTTCAGAAGGGTCTGCGAAAGCATAAGGAGAAGCGTGTCATCATGCGGGAGGATGTTTCCGGAAGCGCGAGCTCACGGCGGCACGAGGGGACAGAGGAGACGGCAGACACGGAGTCATCTGGAAGTCAGACGTGACACGGTCACGTGATCCGTGAGATTCCCTCCTCCCGTCGGTCCCGCGCTCTGGATGGGGTCGGCGGATCTGCGACGCACATTGATGTCAGCAGCTGTGGCCCCCCGGTTTCCTCTGGTCGTTCGCCAGCTGTTGACAAACATCTGTTTTGACACAGAAGCTGGAAGCCGATGTTGCGTCTGTTGTGCGTAAACCGGTTGTTCGCTGGTCGTGAGCTCCACCGGTGGTCAACAGTGGCCCGTGGGACCTGGCGGAGCACCTCCGATCTCTTCGGCATCCAGCTTTGACTCCGGGGCTCAGCTTGCAGGTGCGATGAGCGCAGCGCCCTTCTGGGGGGTCAGCCTCCTTTCGCTGGATTCTGCGGTCGTGGCAGAAGCAGAGATCGCACGCTCGCACCCCTGTTTGTTTCATCTCCTCAGTGAGATCAAAACTGCGCAGTTTGGGCTCCCTCTGTCCCTCAGAGCTGCTGAATCCCCTTCAAAATTGTAGAGGGCTCTCGGACACCCGACCCGTTTCCCTCTTGGTTCCCTCACGGCTACGCAATCCTGCTTCGCTTCGTCCGTCACGGTCGCCTTTCTATTTCCTGTCAATTCCCTGTAGTCACGGGGAATGGAAGGTGACGACCTGTATTACAGCCACGCTGCGCTAGCGGGTGGAGCCAAGGGATCAGTCCATCTGCGAGGCCAAGGGGGCGGAACTGCTCAGGTATCGCTGTTATCGTCGAGGCTCCTCCTCCTCCGGTGCCGTTGCTACGGTTACATGGCGGGGGCGGGAAATGGGCCGTCTGGTGACACGGGCGGACGTGACGCCCCTCAGCAAGCCAGCTGGATCTGAACCTTCTGGAGGGACCCCCAGCCCCCCGAGCGCGCGGGGCTGTCGGAGCGTGAAGCGGAACAGCAGCCCACTGTAATCAGTTTCCCTGCCGCCCCCCAGAGAGCCCGGCTCCCGAGCCCCCCCTCCGGTGTGCCATCCGGCATCCAGAACCGTTTCATTAGGCAGTCTGGGAGAATCCCATCGGAGGAGGGGGGAGTCGCATCCCATTACGATGCCCCCCCAACAAAGTTTCAGGGCTGACTGGAAACAGCCCCGCCTACGTGTCCCGGGCGCGACGGTCCGCCGCGGAGTCCGCGTCTCTCGTACGCGGCAAATAAACCGCTTCCCTCTTCGGCGAGTGACGTCATTGTGCTCCGGCAGCAGCCGTCGGAGCCATTTGTGCTTTACTTGGGAGAAAAGCTTCTGCTAAATGAATAAAAGTAAATGTAAATATACACACAGACTCAGCTATAAATGTTATAAATGTGTGTGCACGTGTGTGGAGATATATATATACACACACACACACACACACACACACACACAAGTCTGCTTCCCTCTAAAGAGATCTAGTTTTAAACTCCCTGTTATTAACTCCGGGGGGGTGAAGGGGTGCTGCTGTTGTACTGTTGAACTTGACCTTTACCGCTTCTCTCAGGAAACCAAAAAAGGGTTTGAAAATGTACATAAAAGACAGAAGCGTCTGGAAT
Source organism: Scleropages formosus (assembly GCF_900964775.1). Lineage (NCBI taxonomy): Eukaryota > Metazoa > Chordata > Actinopteri > Osteoglossiformes > Osteoglossidae > Scleropages > Scleropages formosus. Next base: position 23,814,613 of record NC_041822.1, read on the forward strand.
AATTTAGCGGAAACAAGCACTGCTCAGGCCCCCCTCTGCCGTCACCCCCCGCGGTGTGCAGAAGAGCACTTTCAGGTGGGAATCCAGCCTAATATCTGCAAAATATCAATATTTACCAGTTATTTTTACTGCAGTTGAGGGGCTTATATTGAAGGTTAACTCATAAAGTAAGAATTATTATTAGTACGCCTGACATTTATTGTTTCAGGTAAATTATATCGGTTGGTCGCTGAACTGATGCCATTATGTCGTACACAGCCGCCCCCCCCCCCCCACCCCACCCCACATGCCCCCTTCATTCCTATAGCTTTCCCCAGCCGCAGCCTCAATTTTGTGTTGTCTGTCGCCATGGTAACCTTTTCTCTAAAGATCACCCCACAGCCAGCAAACCAACTTATAGCTCGTACCGTGTGTCGCGGCGCAGGATCTTCACAAGGGGAGATGCGGAAGCACGCGGTTTCCCTCTCGCCAAGTGAGAGGCTGCTGACCGCTGCTGACCACTGCTGACCGCTGGGGCGAGCATCGGTGACCGTGGAGCGCTCAGAGGAGCACAAACACGCTCTGGGTTTAGGGTTCGGCTCAATATCCAGCTCTGTTTGACGCCTTTCTCCAAAGTGACGCACGACTCAGAGGGAAAAGTACATGTGACAGTAAAGACAAGGGTACGAGAGAGCCGCTCCGAGGCCCCCGGCGGTTGCGTTCGCAGCGCCGGGCCGGGCTCGGCTCGGCTCGGCCTTTCTTTGAACGGCACCGATGAACGCACGAGGCCTCTGTGCGTGACGCCGGTTTAACGTGCTGTTCTCCGCGAGCGTTCCGGCTAAACGGATTGGCGGATGGGCGATAAGCTGCGCCGTCCGTCTTTTTTATTTCATCTTTTCTTCCCTGTGTTTAGGGCGGCGGAGCGGCGGACGCGGGGGGTCAGCGACGTGTCCGTCGGCACGGCGATCGTATCGGGAACGGCCGGCTGATTAATGGCCGCGAATCCATTGATTAAACGGGACGGTGGGGGTGGTGGGGCGGCGGCATCGGGGGACTCGAGGGCCCTTGGAGTCGCACATCCGTCTCCCGTGCCGCGGTCGGCGCTGCCGTGGCGGGTAATGAAACCCCGCGCTGCCCGGCACTGACATTTACAAAGCGCTCGCTGTCCGTGAGCGATTCCTCAGATTAACCTCCACTTGTGCCAGTGAGCGCCGGCGATATTAAAAGGACCGCCGTGGTGGGTACGTGGGTGGGTTGCGAGAGGGGTGGGGGATGAAATGTGACTCTTTCCGCTCGCCGTCCACGTACATCATTATGGGAACAATAAAAAAAAAAAAAAAAAAAAAACTGCGCTCCGAGAGTAAATAAAAACAAACTGCTCCAGTGGGCCGGAGTGAGCGGTTCAGCCCCGGTCTAAACGCCGACTGGCCGGGGGAGGGGGGGTCCAGGCTGGATGATCCAGGGCGTATGGGAGTGGAGCCACATGAAGTAGACGGGGTTTCTGTCCCTAACAGCAGGTGGCGCAGTGGTTAGAGCTCCTGCTCCAAGTGCATTTGCATTTAGTCATTTAGAAGATGCAACATGCAGCTCAAAAGGTGCCGGGTTCCAAGTGACCCTTGATCACGGTACTTACCCTGAACCGACACAGTAAATGTACCCACTGGATAAATGGGTAAATCAGTTTAAATAGCTCTGGAGAAAACGATGCATTTCTTTTGTTTTGTAATCAATTTAAAAGGCTCGTCACGCCGGGAGGGGTTCTGCTGAGAACGGAGGGAATTTTGGAACTGCTTTGGAGACAAACCCCAAATGCGTCCATCGGGGAGGCTGCGGGGGGTCCAGCGGGGTCTCTCCACTGGGACGTTACCACCGCCGCTCTACTTCCCGTACCATAGGTGGCGCTGTGCCGCCTCCTCGCTCTGACGTCAGGGCTGCGTCGGAGAACCTCTTAAATAATAAAAAATAATGATGAAAACCACTAAACCCGTGACGCCGAGGCGGACTGTGACATCGGCCGCCGCGGTTGTGGAGCCTGGACACTCAGCTATCGTAGGAGGGAAGGGGTGGGGTTCGACGCTCCATCTCGCCCCCCGGTGGCAGCGCTCCGCGTTCGCGCCGTGCAGAGCCGGGCGGTATTCCCACCGTCGATGCTCTATTTAAAACCGTTTATTTATGGTTCAAATAAAGAGAGCGCACGCTCAGGTGGAGGGAGAATAAAGGAGTGCGTTGACAGTGCCCCCCCCCCCACCGCACCCCACCCCACCCCCCACGGCCCCTCAAGGGGCCCGCCGCCGGAGCCCGCAACGAGGCGGGACGAGCCGCTTCCAGAGCCACACAGGTGGCGTGAAAAAGGGGCGCCGCTCCACACCTGAAATATTTAGAAATCGTGCGGCGGCGAGGCTTTGATGTCGGCGCGAGCGACTGGGGAGCCGCACCGGGGGGGTCGGGAGAACAAGGAAAACGAGAGGAGGCGGCGCACACACACCTGAGAGGGCAAACGCACCGGCAAGCCTGTGCAGGGAATACACCTCGTGCTGCTTACTGAGCTCTTTCTGCATCGTGTTTGTCCTGAAAGTGGGCCAGTGCGCTAATGACCGGACCGGCGTAGTAATGACCGGACCAGTGCGGTAATGACCAGACCGTCGTGGGAGTCTCCTCCGCACCGCGGTACGACTCAGCAACCCAAGGACAGGTCCGCCACCCTTCCATAGCCTGTTAATTTCCACCGGGTGAAAGGACTCCTTCCCATCAGGCCTTGCTTCCTCAGAAGCCCCCCCCAAAAACACGGGCCGGTCACACGTGTCCGTTCGGCTGGCGGTTCTTCCCGGAGGTGATTGCGGGACTTTCATTAAGGTTCGAAAGTTGCGCTAATGAGGGGCCCCGTGAGGAGCTCCTGCTAATGAAACGCACAATCGCACATAATCAGAGCGGCTGGTTGCACATCATGAGCACAATAGATACCCTGATTGTTACCACGTGCCTCCAAAGAACAATGGAATCTTAATAATAATGGTAAATAGTAATGTACGTACTATAATTGTACCTCTGCTCCTCAGTGTATGTTCTTACCCTGTCAAAGAGGGTGACTCATCCCAGATTTATTTCAGTAAAGTACATATTAGTGGCGAGCAAAGTTCGGGAACATCTGACGGGCGCAGATTTGGAGGGAACGTATAGACTGACGCTCATTGGACAATAGGGGGCGCTGTGGATGGAGCTGTTGTCTTGCATTTTGAGGTCCCAGGTTCAAATCCCACTCCTGCTCTAGTACCCTTAACCGAGATACATGCATGCATGCACGCACACGCACACAGTCTGAAACCGCTCGTCCCATGCGGGGTTGGGCCGAGCCGGAGCCTAACCCGGCAACACAGGGTGCAGGGCTGTGGGGGGACACCAGGACAGGACACCAGTCCGTCGCAAGGCACCCCTAAACGGGACTCGAACCCCCAGACCCACGACAAAGCAGGCACAGGCCAAACCCACTATTAAGTTACCCGGCTGTATAATTGGCTAAATGATGCATTTTCTCCAGAGTGACTTACAGTGTTAAGCCACTTACTACGGTATGCAAAACATGGCATTTTAGTCGCTTTGGGGTAAGGTTTCAAAACTGAATGTAAATATAGGAAAGGTTTGCTCACGTGCTGTGATTGGGTGGAGGTTTTCAGAAGTGCTCCGATTGGACAGGAAGAGCTGGGCTAGAGTTCTGATTGGGCGAAGACCTGTCAGTTACACTGCGAGGGAGGGATGCTCAGCAGAAAGAACGACGCTGTCCCCGGGGGGCTCCGGAGGGGACGTCCCTTGCCGGGGGCCGCCGTGGGCCGTGACGGGACCCTCCTCTCCGTTAGGCGTTCGACAGGTGGCGTCCCCAGCGGATCAGTACCATTTGTTCAAAGCTTTTTCATGGAGCTCCTGTGTTTCCTCAGAAATCCCACCGCGCTCCGCATCCGGCGGGGGGTCCTTCACAGACGAAAAGTACACACACCCACACACACACTCACACACACGCACACACTCATGAATGTGCTCAGTATCTCACACGAGTGCAGGCGGTCCTCGGTTTCAAAGGGGTTCCGTTCCAAAGACGCCGTCAATTTCCTTAGAACGTTATGAATCGTAAGGATGTCTGAGAATGACTGTGCAGCAGCGTTACGTTGTAACGGACCTTCCTCTGTTCTTTCACTCATTTCCCAGTTTATTTGTGATAAAATAATACTAATATAACAAAAACGATATACAGCACGCTATTTTATTTTCATGCTGTGCTGCCATTTTTCGGTTTCATTTCTGAAAATGTTGTCTTTTGCTGTGTAAAGGAAACCGAAACACTGACTGAGACGCAAACGATCATATGCGTTTGAAGTTACTCTACAATAGAATGGTTGTCATTAGTTACCCTAAAATGAGCAAAGCTAACCCTAAACCCTAGCCCCGAATCCCAAATCTCTAACCCCTAACCCTCACTGTAAAACCTGCCTTGGAAATAACATAATAAGGTTAATGACCTGATTTTGGTCAAAGTTTGGTCATAAATCGCATTTGTTGTAACTCGAGGACCGCCTGTATCCAATTATTGACTGTAACCACAAACTTCGAACCCTAACCGCTAAGCCTAACCCTTACTTTCACTTTGGCACATGTGCGCACACACACACACACACACACACACACACACACACACACACACACACACACACACACACACTCGTACCCGGCCTCCTCCCTCTTCTGCTAGATTGCCAGTACCTGCCACACCTGTGTCACCTGCCTCCGCCCTGATGGGACTCGAACAGGAGGGCGGTCCGTGATGAGACGGCGCTTTCCCCCCCCCCCCGCCGGCCCAGTTCCTGGCGCGTGGCACTAAGACTCTTAAAGGGAGCTCAGCCGTCCCCCTAATGCCTGTCAGCCGCTCTCGCACCTTGAGCCATCGCTGCGCTCGCCGTCCCCTAGTCAGGCGTGTCACGGTGTCTGGGTCCCCGGCGGCTCGCCGGAGCGCTGGGCCGCGGATTAATTTTGGGTTATGATTTTGACGCGGCGCACAGGTGAGGGGGCTTACAGAGTCGATCCCGCCGCCGCATCAGATAAAGCCATTTCCTTACGTCAGTTTGTTGGAGGATCCGCCCCAGAAACGACACGAAACAGATCGAGACTTTTTTGATGTGCTGTACTCTGGGTTTCCGAGTTTTGTGTGCTCAGGTATGAGTGTCTCCACAATGCACCTCAGAATGTACCTTTATGGACTTGCTGGGGGGTGCGGTGGCACAGTGGGTTTTGCCGGGTCCTGCTCCCTGGCGGGTCTGGGGTTTGAGTCCCACCTAGGATGCCTTGTGATGGACTGGCATCCCATCCTGGATGTGCCTCCTGCCCCTCCAGCCCTGCACCCTGCGTTGTCAGGTTAGGCTCCGGTTTGGCCCGACCAGCTTCAGCCAGGGTGTGTGTGTGTGTGTGTGTGTGTGTGTGTGTGTGTGCACGTGCTTGCTGAGCTTGTACTTTTTATTCACTGTCAAGTGACATGCAGTGATTTACCCAGTTATAGAGCTGGGTAATTGAAGGTAAGTACTTTGCTCTGTGGTACTACAGCAGGAGGAGAGATTTGAACCTGTAACCTTTGGATCCAAAGGCAGCAAACCTAATCACCACGCTGGGACATCTGTGTTTATAATAATATAATGTATTTTTTGTATGTGTGTGTGTAGTGTGTGTGCGCGCGCGCTATTAGTCTGAAGGACGTCATTCAGCGCCTCACCTGGACTCCTGCCAGTCCTCCTGCCCCCCACCCCCATTCTGAACTGCCTGAAACGCTCATCATTCTTTTTTGTTGTTGTTGCTGTGGTGATGAGTGTGTGTGTGTGTGTGTGTGTGTGTGTGTGTGTGTGTGTGTGTGTGTGTGTTTGCGCGCACCAGACTAGACTCGCAGTGACTGGGGCCATCGATTGCGGTGATTTGATTTATTGATCGATCCTCTCAAATCCGGCGTCTGGAAAGCGGCACTAATCTGGGAGCGCGCGGAACAATCTGGAGCGCGCCGCGAACGGGCCCGATAAGCAGCGCGCGAAAGGCATCGGCGCTTATCTTGATCGCGCGTGCGGCGCGCGCGGGCCCGTGTTTGCGCTGCTCCGCGCGCGAGCCTGCGTTCTTCTGACTCGCGGGATGTGTGCGAGTTCATGAGCGCGCGTGGGTGCGTGTGTGTGTGTGTGTGTGTGTGTGTGTGTGCGCGTGTGTGCGCGCAGCGGGGGCTGACAGGGCGCGCAGTCGCCAGGCAGAACAGAGTGGATCCATAAATTGATGGAATTCAAAGCCTCCAGCATCGATTACCATTATAACAAACAGCGGCGCGCGGAATGTCTGATTATTTTTAGACAAAGATTCTGTGCGCTCAGCAGCAATTCTGCTGATGCCGTCACAGTCGCAGACATCTGCCTTTGATTGCAATTAGATGCGATACAAAAGGAAAAATAATATCCCCGCCCCCCCCCCTCCATCCCCACCCCCACCTCTGTGCATCTCCAGTTGTCCGACTCCTTTCAGACCAGTCTGTCTCCCACTTTGGTGCATTTCTGAAAAATAAAGCGACTTGAAATAACCTTTAGTTCTGTAAATTTCCTATTTCGCCTTTGTCTGCAGACAGGTGAGAACAAGGTGCAGTAATTCACCATATAAATATCGCCTGATTATACCTTAATGTGTGTCACATGCGATTAAACACCCCCCCCCCCCGTTGTTGGTTCTAATAATTGCATGCTGCTGCCATGAATATGCATTAACTGTGTCCTTCTTGCATCTAATTTCTCCCAAAGTTCTTCCCTCCAGTTCCACGTGGGATCTAAGGGAAGGTGTGTGTGTGTCTGTGTGTCTGTGTGTGTGTGCGTGTCAATGTTTCCATCCCCCTAACACACGTGTTCACATGACACGTGATCTGCCATGCTTGGTGGACCCCGCCACTTCAGAGAGGGGTCCGGTCCAGTCCAGTCTGACCCGCCCAGGACCAGGACCAGGACGGTGACCTCCGGGTGGGGACGCCTGATGGTTACGCTCTGATGTTTGACTGACAGGGACTTAATGACAGGATCTGGGTATCGACCCGATGGGGCCACATGCTGAAAATTCGGCCTTATTGTCTTGCTTCTTCCGCTGAATATTTGACTGAAAATCCATCTCCTGTCCGGTTACCTGAAGCGCAGGGATGTCTGTGGGGAATTCAGACGCCGTCTTTTCTTTCCTTTCTTTTTTCCGGTTCATGCTGGAATGTTCTGGAACGGGGTGACCGTTTGCTATCCTCTTGGTACCAGCTCCTCTTGGTTCTGTTCTCTGTACTTTGTTATACTCACAGGGGGTGGGGCAGTTAACGGTCGGTAACCTGAATGCGGTCCCGTTTAGGCACCTGCCGACCGGACGGCTGTTTTGCAGACTTCCCATGGAGTGACCGCAGCGGTCCAACAGTCTGGTCACGCAGGCGATGTTCTGCCGCGAGGTCTCGATTCCGATTGATTTCTTGATTCCATTCTGTTTGCTGTGCCCTGGAAACGAACCTCTGGAGGGTTGTGGTCGAGAGAAGAGCATTATGGGGCAAAGAGGAGGGTGGAAGCTGGGAATTTACTTGTTGGCGGGTCATTTGTGGTCATTTGGAAGGTAGGGTGTAGGCGGGGCTACAGGAGGTGTGGCTCATGGTGGCTTGCAAGGTGGTGCATTGGGTACAGCATGAAAAGGTGGAGACTGGTGATATGTGTGGGCGGGGCAATCTATCTATCTATCTATCTATCTATGCAGACAGGTAAGAATATCGTGTATGTTTGCAGGAAACACAAATGACTTGTGCTTGGAAAGAGGCAGAAATCACTGCCAATGATTATTCATGCAAAGGCCAATAATATTCACAGAAATATGAATTGTAACCATTAGGCTGTGGGATCAAGGCCCAGTCAGTCATTACACCAGTGGGAGAGGTGCTCTGTACCACTGAAGCTCTGTACCTCTGATCCTGAGCGGCCCAGCGGACTTTCGTACCGATGAAGGTTGTCATCGACAGTACGTTCGTACTCTCACTAGAAGACATGCATCGGAGCCATGAAACGCCGTCCTTCCGGGTTTGTCCATGAGTATCTTTGGTCCAGGCGATGTGAGGGACTGTTTTAAGAGTCACCGGGATCTCGAGTCCAGCCACAGGTGTAGCAGCTGAGGCTGCGTTCATTAGAGGGCAGCACTTCAGTTCACTGGAGCGACCGCATTCAAGGACTGTTGTATTGAGCAGCAGAACGCAAACGAATCAATGATTTTCGATGGTCAAAAAAAAAGGGAAAATCGATACGAAAGCGGGCAATCTTTCCGCCTCAGCAGCGGATCAAAATTCGACGGAACGTGAGAATGCGGGCCGCACCTCGGCTCCGCCCCCTCGGCTCGCGCTCCGGGCCGTGAGATCGGCGCTTCGACTCGAACGAAGTCGCCGAGGAAAGCGTTGATTTGCAGAGCCCTGCGGAGCCAAACTTTGAGAATAATTTGGGAAACTGCCAAATTTGCGTCGTAGGAGGTTCCTCCTTCTGGTAGACGCTCAGTGGGAGGCGATCCTCACGGTAAATGTCTGCCTATGTGTTCATAACTTGGAAACTGGAAAAAAAAATGTCTAGTATCTTACACTGACTTTCACTAGCAGTTAAACTGTTGGTTGTTGACTTGAGTGCCACGTTGATGTGGTGACCGGTGAACGTGTTGCAGCCCAGACCATAAACCATAGCGGAAGTGTATGGAAGACGAACTCCGAAATACCAACATATGTAAAGGGATCTCGAGCTTTGGACGCCCCTCCAGTCTCAAGATGTTGATGGGCTCCTGATTCGGAGAGGAGCTTCATGCATGATTTTGTGGTCCGTTGTTCATAACTGCAGTGCCAGTGGTGTTGGTGATGATGATGATGATACTGAGCAGGGTTTTGGAACCTCTGCTCAGCTCACATTGGCTCCATTGGTAAGACGGCTCGTTTTCCCTTCCTATGAAGGTTATCTATCGGATCTCTTAAGGTTTTCCAACTTCTGGTGGAGACCCCACACATGCTTACAGTTGACTTGGTCATCTCCGCACACTCTGTGTTATCAAACTCCATGTGCATTTACATGCATTCATTGATCAGACACTTTTCTCCAAACTCAGAGACAATAGAACTGCATCAACACCAAAGAGCTTTAGACACCACAATGGATACCAAGTGGATTATGGACACAGTTTGTGTGTCTGACACCACCATGTTGCTGGTTCCCATCCCTTCAGTAGCTCCTTTAGAAGTGACAATCAAATATCAAACACATAGGTAATCGTAGCAGATGGTGTTGGACTCATTTACGGAGCTGTAAGGAGATCAGGAGAGAAGTGGCTCTCAAAGAGATGGGTTTGAAACCCTTCTTTAATACTGGGAGGGATTTAGCAGCTCCGAAGGACACAGAGAGCTCATTCCACCACATTGGGGCCAAAATTGAGTTCTGGTTCCCCTGTGAGCAGGACCACCAAGCAGCAACACATGGAGGAGCACGGGGCTCTTGCTGGGCTGCAGGGAGCGATCAGGTCTTTGATCAGGAAGGAGCATCAGGCTCTGGGAGTTTTGATACTGCTGGGGGTGGAGGGTGTGTTGCTCTGCTCATTAATGCAGGGAGATGCCACCAACATCTGAGACCCCCGTAGGCAGACGCTAAACCCCCAAAAGTGAGACAACACCTCCCGCCCTGCACGCCACAAACTATTTCCGAGTTCCCAAACCGCGGGGCAGGTTTCCGTCACTGCGTGCCGCTCGCCGCTCTAGGAATCCATCCTGACGCTCGGAGACGGCAGCTTGAAAGGACACTTTGTGCGAAGCGTCACGCCTGCCAGGTCGGAGGACGCTGATGAAATTAGGCCCGAGAGCGGAGGCGCATTCGTTGGCGCTCCTGCTTCTCTCCGGCCAAACATAGAGCACTTTGTGCACCGTAATGAGAGCCCTTCGGACTCCTCTTCCACAGCACTTCTGTCCACACAATGATTTTTCTCCGGATCGGTCCCTAAATTGGTTTTCGGCAACACCGCTTATTAATTGAAACACGTTACATTTTACCGTGAATTTTCCAGTGCTTCAAATCGGGACGATCGCAGGAATGTGGACTGAACAGGGAGCTTCTTATTATTCGTTTTGTAAGCGAGTTTAGTTTGGACAGTCCTTTGGCCGTGAGAGATGGACGGGGGGGGGGGGGGGGGAGTGTGGCATATGTGGTTTGACCGTCTGTGGACAGAGAGGAGTCCAGAGACGCTGGTTCTGCAGCTCCCAGGAGACGCAGGTGGGTCTTCAAGGTGCAGGAGGGAGAATCGATGTCGTCTTGAGGATGTGAGGCTCGGAATGCGGGGCAGAGCCGCGGCTGCGGTGAGTGAAGAGTGGGGGTGGGGGTGGGGGTGGGGGAGGGCGGCAGGTGTCCACATGTCCAGGTGGGGGTGGGGGTCTCGGGACAGGCTGCTGAGGTGGGCTTTGCCGGCAGGGACTGGATTGACGGTGCTTCTCCTCCTCTGTGGTTGAGGGGTGTCTCTGGACACACGGGGGAGTGTGTAGAGGAACATATTACTGACCCAGTTTCTTATTTTAATAAACCTGCAATAAAAAATTACAGTAACTTTTTTGGGAGAATTGCATCAGCTGCACTTTGCGAAAAGTGTGTTTGCGGGGAGCAGCAGGGGGCGCAGTGGTTAGAGCCATCACCTTCCACTCAAAGGATCCAGGTTCAAATCCCACCTCATGCTGTACAGTTGGTACAGTAAAAATTGCCCAGCTGTATAAATGGGTAAATCGATGTAAGTGACTTTGTAAGTTCCTTTGGAGAAAAGTGTAAGATAAACAAAAGAAAAATTAAATGAGGTTATTTGTGGCATGTGTGAGTCCAGTCTGGACTGAGATTTGGAAGAGGACTCACTGTTTCCTGGCTGTGTGTGTGTGTGTGTGTGTGTGTGTGTATACACACCCAGCTCATGGAGATGTTCCTCAGTCACCCTTTCCCTCTTCTGCTTAAAATCATATGGGAAATTAACCATCATGTGGGGACACTAAGCGCCAAACGTTGGAACACACACACGTCCGACCCACAGTGTGCAGCGATGAGCTCCGCTGCGGGCAGGGTGGCTCACTGTTCCGGAAGTTTCCGCGCCTCTGAATCTCCGGTTGCCTTTGTGTCTCCTTGCAGAGGGAGCTCAACTCGGTGGCATCGGAGCTGGCGGGGCGGCAGGAGGAGAGCGACCATTCCCACAAGCACCTGGTGGAGCTCAGCAGGGAGTTCAGGAGAAACGTCCCGGAGGTACGGAACCCCGGTGCCGCTGCATCACCGGTGCGCTCGGCATCCTCGCGAAGGATGAGTGTGTCGTTTGAGCCGTAAAACATCCTCCTGACGGAAGTGTGTGTAGTTCAAGCTGTAAACTCCAAACTCGCTGGTGTGTGTGAAGGCGTGTAGAAGGTGTGTGTACTCTGATCAGACTCCCCCCCACTTTCCCCAGGAGGGAAGAGCGGCGAACTGTGTGCCGAAAATACCCACTTACCCGGTGCTGCCTTTGTGTTTTTTTTTTTTTTTTTTTTTTATTATTAAATAAATGCTCTGCTGAAGTTGCACCCCCTGGGGGGTGGGGGGGTGATGCTATCTGGGGAGTTTGATTCCTCTCTGGGAATTTGGGCTGAGGAGGATCCTGGAACTCATAGATCAAACCGCTCTAATGAGTTGGGATTTACATATTAGCCAGGATTCTGATGGATATTTCATGTAAAAAGGGAGTCAACATTAATTTCTGAGTTTTGCTGACAGTGTGGCTACGGGACAGTAAGTGTTTCTCTCAGTGCCGCGGTAGTCGGCTGTTCGTCTGCAGGTGTGCGTTTCCTGTTTGCACAAGTGTGTGTGCGAAAGCGCATTCTGAGTTTGGGTTTAGAATACGTGTGCGTCTCTGTACTCGGGGCAGCTATCCTGGTGACGTCCTGGAGAAGGTCCAGGATGCTGGATGCCAAGGCCCAGCCGGTGGTCCAGGCAGCGCTGGTCCTGCCAAAGGCTGTGTGCGAGCGGGCATCGTTTCAGCTGGACACTCCGGAAACAAGTGTCCACGTCCCACCTTTGACTTTGCTCATTATGTCCACATTACCTTCCGGGCAAACCGAGCGGCTCTTGTTAACAGCCGATTGGCGATCGGCTGCTTCTCTGCCGGAATGCTCCGGAACCGAGTCCCGCTTCGGGCGCCGTGTGCTCGGCGGAACTCATTTCCATGGCGCTGCGGACCACTGTAAACCGGCATTGTCGCTGTCTGTGTTTCTGCAGGAAGTCCGGGAGATGGTAGCCCCCGTGCTCAAGAGCTTCCAAGCCCAGGTGAGTACCCTGTTCCTGCCGCTGCCTGGTGAGAGTGGCGCTCACGGTCTCGGTCACGGTCGTGGTCGCGATTATCGTGCCAGTATGGAAGGTCTGTGAGGCCATTCGGGTCTTGAGTACTGGTACGAATCCTTCCGTTTCCAGCGTGAATAACTTTGCAGAGGTGTCTAGACATGGCTTCCCCACGGCCTCCAGTCCATGACGTGGGCTGTTCCCGTGAAGATGCTGTCGCTAACTGGTGAGGAACTGATTACTCAGCACTCGGTGGTCTTTCATTGTGCATGAAGACCGTGGAAGCATCTGGTAGTGTAATGGTTAAAGCCGCTGTCTTTAGATCCCAAAGGATGTCGATTCGAATCCCACCTGCTGCTGTAGTACCCTCGATCAAGGTACTTACCGTGAACCGATACAGTAAAAATCACGCAGCTGTATAAATGGGTGAATAATTGTAGGTGCCTTAGCAGCGTAAAGCGTCAGGTAAATGAGTAAATGTAGAGCAAATGGACCGGGATGTGTGAAGTTTATAAAGACCTACATGCCCCCTCCCACCCCGGCCCCCTTTGATTGACAGCCAGAGTCCACATTCACCCCAAGATGAGCGAGACTATTACATCAAGAGCATTTCAACTGATTTTATTTCCTCCAAGGTGAGCCGTGTCTGCCTGCTGCCCAACAGATGATCAAATGTCCGGCCGCTTTCATTATCCCGGGCCGAGGGAGGGAGCACTTCCTGTCCTCCCCGTTCCGGCGGCACATTTGCCGGGCGCAGTCAGACAGCTCGCCCATTGGAAGCGTCACCCGATACCCAGCACGCTTCCACTTTGCCCATTAAACGCAGGTCATAAATCACATTTGCGAGCCTGGTTATGGTCTGAAAGGCGCGGACACGCTGAGACGGAGATGCCGAACGTGGGATCCAGCGCTCAACCTGGAGTCGGGGAGCGTCGGAACGGAGTCCGATTACTCCGCCCGAGAGGTGTCTGGTGTTTGTTCGTCCGCCAGTCGGCACAGTTTAATCCTGCTGAGAGCATTACCATTTCCCATCTAATTAAAAAAAATGTGTATAAATGCTGCAGAAATGACACAAAAAGTGCGTGCGGTGACCACAGGATGTCGTTTTTTTCACCGGTCGATTCATAGAATTAGGGTCTCGCAAGCGCAGGGATGGAGCACCACGAGTGATGTTATTCGCGCATCTCCAAACAAGCGTTTTGCAGGCAGATTTTGTTCCTCGCCGACTCCTGGAAAGCTGCTCAGAGCAGATAAGTCCCGAAAAGGACGACAGGGTTCAGCGGTTCAATGCTGCGGCTCATCTGCTGCGAGGGACAAAGAAAGCGGTCGTGGTGGCAGACAGCGAGCCAGGAAGTCCTTTGTTTTCCAAAGACTGTGCCTTGTGCTTCATACCCCCAGCGATGGGGATAAAAGGTATGGGGAACGGAACACAGCAGCAGCCCCCTGAATGTCTCCCACTTGCTTTACATGGCTGTACCATTCTGGGCTTCTGAAAGGGCAACTTTTCAGGTATTTATGATGACGACTGATATTTTTTTTCCCCAACTCATTCTACTAGTTCAGGGTAGCAGGCAGGATACTGGTTAGGGCCATTGGTTTGTAACTGGGATTGAATTCCACTCCTGCTGTAGTACCCTTGATCAAGGCGATTACCCTGAATTGATACAGCAAAAAATTACCCTGCTGTATAAATGTAATGATGGATGGATGGATGGATGGATGGATGGATGGATGGATGGATGGATGGTCGGACGGACGGACGGACGGACGGACAATGGGTAGCTGATTAGAGCCTCCAGGGACCCAGGCTGGAGCCCCACCTCCTGCTGTACTACACTTGATGAAGGTACTTACCCTGAATTGCTGCAGTAAAAATCACTCAGCTGCAGAAACAGGTAAATGATTTTAAGCAGCTTAACACTGTAAGTGTCAAATAAGTAAATCACTGGAAATGTAAATCATTCTAAGTAGCTTACTGTACAAACCTAACATTGTAAGTTGGTATGAAGAAAAGTGTCATAATAAATAAAACAACTTTGTTTTTGGAGTGTAACCTCAGAGCTCCTGGTTTTGCTTCTACACCCGACACTAGTCTCTGGATGAGACCTTCTGCCAGACCGGTTGGCCAAGGACTCTTCCCTCGCCAAAAGAGAGCTGCGGGGCGTTGTCCGACCCGAACGGAGGGACCACGAGTAGCCGCAAGTGGAGATCAGATGCCCTGAAGTTTCAGGGTGGTCTGCTGTGTCCTCGGAAGGTCTGTGACTGCAGAAGGAACTGGGAGCCACCCGCCCGTGAGCGACCCCCTACGTGCTCCGACTGGTGGCCCCCAGTTCCCTTCAAAGGGGAAGCCTTTTGCTTCAAGGTGCTGTCTCAAAAGCGTAACGGGTCACCTTTCTGTACGCTTGTGCTACAAGCCCTCCACTCCCACACCACCCCGATTCTGAACCGCTATTTACTGCTAACCGAGCCGCTGAGCACAACCAGCCGACAGCCTACATCCGAGGAGGCTTGGAAGGGTTAACTGTGGAGCCAGCGGTTTGTCGCCGGTCCCATCCCTCCTCCTCCTCGTCCTCGTCCTCCTCTTCCTCCTCTTTCTTCCATGGAAGTTTGTTAATGAGGTCCCGTCAGACCTGAAGAGAGGTGTTAATTTGGCCTGTGAAGTGGAAGGAGATTAAGGACAGTG
Organism: Scleropages formosus; assembly: GCF_900964775.1. NCBI lineage: Eukaryota > Metazoa > Chordata > Actinopteri > Osteoglossiformes > Osteoglossidae > Scleropages > Scleropages formosus. The sequence goes on from NC_041822.1 coordinate 23,829,631, forward strand.
AGCGGCGGAGTTTACGGCTTAAAATACACCGCCGTCCTTATTAATCCGCCGGCCCTGGGAGACGGGCGTTTTCTGCTTTTATAATGAAGAGCTCCCGATAATGAAGGCAATTTTAATAAAATTTACGGCGGAGGCCGGCGGGATGGCACGTGTCTTAATGGCCTCTCACGCACACCTTTTCCTGGGAGGGGGGTTTAAAAAAAAAAAACAGCTGTTTCGATACCGCACTCGTGCATCGCGAGCTCCTTCCTAAGACGGCCTTGTTTTCCCGAACTGTCACAGAGCTGCTCTCACTTTTATTTCTCTTTTTTTTCTTTTTTTACTTTTAATGGTCCTCTGCCATGTGACGACTAAAGGAGTGGTCTCCCCCGAATTGGGACGGCACCCAAGGCACAAATTCACACTTCGCTTCCCTGCACTTCAAAGCTTGGTGAAAATTCCCACCTTAACGGGTGGGGATTGCGGGGCAGTGGTGGGTGGGGGTGATGGTAAAACAGCGCAGCTCCTCGCGCACGCGGGCGGCGGGAGGAGGGTCTCGGGACCCCCGGCTCGCTCGGCGTCGTTCTTTCCGCGTCGGGCCTAAATTAGCCCGTCGCGTGCGTCTCGTCTCCCCTCTTCTGCAGGAGTGTGTTGGCGCCGCCGCAAAAGAAAACAGGCGCCTGGACCCCTAATTACTGAAACTTGCTTTACAAAGATAATCTGAGAAGTAATTTAGCGTGCACAATGAGAGTCACCGTGCCTCGCAGATGGGAGACTCTGATAAATAGTTTGTAACGTGTAATTAGCGGCTCTGCCGGTTACATGCCATTAACCCCTGGTGCTCGGAAATTATATCCTCATTATTATCAGAAAAGGTAAAATTGAGCTGAATAAACAACAAAACAGCAAATGGCTATTAATTACCCTGTGTTTGCTATAGCTGCTGGATGAATATCCGGTTTGGTGCAGAGCGGCGGCTGAAAGTGCCGGCCGGGCAAAAATCTCGGGCAGGAAAAACGTCATTTTTTTCCCTTTTGTTTTTTACCTGCGAGTAAACACCTGACCTCATTCGCTTCATCGGGCATCCGGCTGTGTTCGTGGGCGCGAGGGCGCAGCGCTGCGAACGCGTAGCTCGGGTGCGAGGCGATGCTCTACGGTGCGCTGCGATCCGGCGTGACGCGGAGCCGCCGAGTCCCGCCAGGCACCTCGGTACAGTAGAGCGCCGGTTTTGATCTTTCACATACAGTAGAAAGTTCCCTCCTTTTTTTGATTAATTATAATTTTCTTCCTGGAATTAATCTTGAATGTATAAATATGTTATGAATGGTGGAATAAATCAAAGGAGGAAGGGACGATAATTAATTACGGCTGTGTGAAAAGCCTCTGTGTTATGACTTCTTGCTTCCGCCGTCTTATTATGTGGAAGCCGGTAATTACCCATCAGCTCGCGGCGTCCGGGGTTCGGCGGCTCCGTGATCTCGCCGTCATTAGACACGCTCGCACACGGCCACTCGGATCTGGGCGTCCGCTCCGCGCTCTGGAAAGCTCCTCTGTGCCGAGGCCCCTCTCGGCGTCCATGGGGGAGGGGGGGTGGACGGTCGTTCGGTAAGGACGGAAGGGCCGAGAGCGTCGCCTCGGTCCAACGACGGAAGAGGCGTGAGGGTTGCGTGTGTGAAATAAAGCCACTTTTGCACACATTCGATCGTTATTTCGTGGCTGATGTAAGTCTCGTGACGCAACTGTAAAAATCGTGATGTTTTTTTTACACGTCCGGCTTGAAACGGTGAGACACACGGCTGTTTATAGCTGTTTAAAACATCATCAGGTGTTGGACTGGAGGAACATTGGATGACGAGACACCGTGGAAGTCAATATTTAGAGGTTCGCCGAGTGTTTTCAGCCCAGCCTCTTCCAGCAGCGTCTTTGTAACGTCGATTTGTAAATAACGCGTTTCTTCATAGAGCTCGTTTCAGAAATGCAGACAAATTCACTAAAGCAGCACAAATTGTACTGCGGCGATAAATCCTGACATGTTTGTTTGTGTGTGTGTGTGAGAGGGAGAGAGACAATGTGTTACACTGCTTTGTTGTATATAATGAAAATTATTCATCTGGCCCTTTTCTCCAAAGCAACTTGGAATGTCTGATGTTTCCTACCTGATTTAGGAGTTCACTGCAGTGTATCTAAGAGTGTAAGTCGCGCCGGACAGAGGCGTCGGCTCAACACTAGTCAGTAATGAGTACACGGTACCACGGTACAGTAACACTGTAAGTCACTTTGGAGAATGAATAAAGGGAAATGTGATGACTAGGAGTTGTGGGGCCTTGTGGGACCACCTCCAGAAGTGCCCATGCAGGTGGGCTGGATCCAGGCCCGTGTCCATAGCGCCGGGCCGCAGGTCCGAAAGGATCAGATCTGTTCCCGGGCCCTGGGCTTCAGCAGGCAGTGCCAGAAGGCAGCTTCGGGGTGGAGGGTTGCGTGAGCCGTCAGCTCTGGGTCCGAAAGTCTCGTGATGACAGTTGACGCCCGGTGGGGTGGAGGGGGTCTGTTCCGCCACGCGGCAGTAGGGCTGCTTCTGCCAAACCATTAAATATACATACGCAGCCGTCTGAGGCCCCGCAGCTCTGGGAGCTGATAAAAATAGGATCGGAAAGCTGCGCCGGAGCTCCCGTAACGCCCAGGTGGGACGGGTCTGCGGGGTCTGTGGGGTCTGCTGACCTGGCCTGGCCTGGGGTAGAGTGCCGTGTGCTGTGATGCTCCATCCAGGACACCGCAGCGTCCTTGGGTACCACTGGGCTGCGCTGCTCTAGGATTCCCCACATCTCATCAGACTGGTTCCAGCTCGGTCCAGTTGCACTTGGCAGCCAGAGTACAATTTGTCTACTAGAGTAAAGAACCCATTAATTTTTAATTCTTTTTTGGTCTGTATATTAATGCCCCCCCATATCAATGAAAGAAGAATAAATGAAAGGATTATTAATTATGAAAGAAACTGCGCGAGGCTACAGCAGCGTGTGTACAATAACACGGTGGCTTAAAACACAGTAAAACAGCAAACGGACAAAGAGTGGAATCACAGCGGATGTATATCAGTAAATAAAGACCTTTTGACACACATTCCAGCGCACAGCTCTATCTGAATGGCCCTCTGTGTGTGTGTGTGTGTGTGTGTGTGTGTGTGTGTGTGTGTGTGTGTGTGTGTGTGTGTGTGTGTGTGTGTGTTACATTGCTCGACTGTATACATGGGTGACTGACTGTAGGCAGTCTACTGCAGTGTATATAACAGTGTAAGTCACCTTGGATGGTAAACGCCACACAGTACTGTCGCGCATGCTGCTGTGAAGAGAAGCCCCTGTTAAATGAATAAATGTAAATGTAAGTAAATGTCAAGGAGTGAAAAGGTTTGTTCAGGTCTCGTTTCTCCTCGTTTAGCCTTCGCTGGTTCTTGCTTCGTATGATGACCGGTACGGTTAGAAATCTGTCCACGGTATTGAGTAGAAGGCGAATGTAAATAAGTAAAGGTAAGATGCGGTAAGGAAGAGGGTACGGAATATGTACCGAGATGTGCTCCTCCTGACCCCCCCCCCCCCCCCCCCCCCCACTCCGCCTTTTGCCTCTGCTTTGTTTGCCATTATTTCCTCCTTTCCCTGACTTAGTGCCTCGTCTGCAGGTCTCGGCGGGAAGTGTTTGTCCTTCCCGCACGGGGGCTGACGAAATAACTGCACCAGGTACGGGACGCGGGGAGGATATAAATAGGTACAAATAGGACCCTGCGCTGCAGCCATGTGGAAGCGATGCGTTTCAGGGCTTTTTGCTCTTTACCGTAGGGGTTACGTTTTCAGGGCGCGACGCCACGCTTGGCCTGTGGCACGCGCCGTAGCCGCGTACGGGTTCGAGAGCTGGCCGTGGAGGAAGACCTCTGAAAACTCTCATCCCACCATCTTCACCTGGTTAGGTGTGGTATGATGGGTCCCTGGTACAGCTTACCTTGTTTTCCTGGAGGCTGATGAAGGTGTGCTTTTCCTCTTTCTTATAGGTATCCCCGAGCAGATATTTTGACCGTCTTGTAGGCCTTAACCAGCATGTGGGCGGCTGCTCGGAGAGAAGGTGTCAGCGGGTCAAGAGGCGGCGTGAAAGTGGTCTCGGAGATCAGTGTGGGACATTACCGCGCTGTCAGGAGAAGCTTTGCAACTCCGCAAACGACAGCAAGAAACAAAGGTGGTCTTCCTGCACCACTTCTGGTTCTGGAGCGAACCGGTTTTGGCAGGTTGGGGCTCGATCCCTGAGCGGCACGAGCGTCACTCCGCACCTTTTGGGTTCGGTTAGAAACCCACTCCCCCCCAGATTGTTCATTTTGCATGAAGCCAGACCCCAGTTTTTCCCTTTTTTTTTCCATTCGAGGGGAATCTAAATGCGCTAATTAAATCTAACTTTCTGAAGAAGCCTTTCCTAGAGGTACCTGAAATTTTAATTTAGACTTCAAAAGAACAAAGACTTTAAAGTAAATCTATTGTTTTTCATTTAGACTTGCAATTTTCTCTCTTCTCGCAAAGCACCCTTATACTGATGATTGATCTGGTAATTAAAATATGCAGAGAGTGGGGAAAATATGAACTGCTTTTTTTTGGGGTTTTCTTTTTGTTTTAGAAAACAGCCCGACGTTTTTTTTTCCCTCCTCGCGCAGATAATTAAATTTCATACATTGATGTTCTTTACGCAGTGTTCATTGGCCTCATTATTTTTCCATTTTCATCTTTCTGCTGGAAGATCGATAGATTGATAAAACGGCGGCGCTCATCTTAAATAATGTAAGGAAGGGGGGGTCGGGAGGGGGGCGGCTGCGCTCCGCCGCGACTCCGCTTTAACTTGTTCCTTTCGGACGGCGTCGCGCGACGCTCGCGAGGGCGCGCCTGACAGCGCCATACATCATTGTCCGCGCCGCGCGCTTTCCCGCGGACCGCGGCCCGCAAAGGGTTATTATTCAATTTTCTCTGCCCTTCCGCGGAAAATATGAGATTGCACACATTCGACTGATACTTGTCAAGACTAATACCCAAAACGATAAAGAACTGGCAATTCAAAAAAAAAGGACAAGGAAAAAAAAAAAGGAGAGGCGCGTGAAAAGTAGGCCAATCGGTACCCAGGGAGCGTTTTGTCACGAGACAGAGCGGCACATAATGTCAGACGCTGCGGCGTTTAGACCAATTGTTTATAATGTGACCTGACAGTTTCGGGGCTCTTCAATATCGGATTATCCGTACCACTAATTAACGCGCCCTTATATTAAAGCGCGTGCGTCGCGCGCGCGGCATGAGGGAAGCACGCGCGGTGCGGTGGTGGTGGGGGGGGGGAGACGCCGGCCGTGTGGGTGTGGACTTAATGTGGTTGAGGGACCTCACGGGGTGGCGGATGGAGTGATGGGGGGAGGGGGGTCTTGAAGCGCGAGCCGCGGGGTCACGCTGTCGGATGGCGGGAATCGCGACCTTTTTTGCTGTACTGTGGAAATGAACATAATATTTACGGGGGAGACACAGAGAAGTTCCACCGGCTTCGCTCTCCTCCCGCAAAAAAATGTGACGTTGAGGTCATTTCGCTTCGTTTTTTTTGGAGGGACTTTCTGACGGGGACGCGGTCGATGACGTCACGCGGCCGCTACATTGTATTTTGCCGCCTTTGTTCTGTGTGGTTTCTTCGCCACGAATGACTGTCCATCAGGTATCAGGACAGTTTTACTTGTCTGAAATTTTGACGGACCCCTCACTGTTTAGGGGGTTATTTTCTGAAACCCCCCAGCGCTCCATATTACATTTTAGGAACACGTGGGAATGACAGAAATGCGTAAATGTCCACGTTTAAAATTTCCCTCAAAAGGCAGGAACTGAACGCACACATTTACTGCTCACGCTTTTACTAGCTACACTTTTGCTTTCTGTACAATCTTAATCCCAAAATAAATTACTATGCACAAGTTTAGAAGAAGCACGAAGATTGAGATATTTGACAATTTAAACAAAAAAAAAAGTTACATGAAAACTTTTAGAGCCTAATTAGTCCTGTCCCCACATAAGGTCCAACAATGGACGTTGCCCGTCCGGCTCAGCATCGCGTCCCCCCGAGACCTCCGGGAACACCGACCGCCAGTCCACCACAGATGGACACAACCCTCATCCCTCATTTTCATTCCGATTCGCTACAAACAGAACCGTGGGATATCGGACACTTTATTCGTGACAAATCTGAATGCTTCGAGACAGAATTCAAAATGAAAATGCGGGTGATGCGATAGTGATGTCGCACGCTTTCTTTATCATAAGGGTGGTCATTGTTTTCCGTCTAATTTCTTAATATTTTACCTTAATTTACTGTGTATCTGTGGATCAGATGGATGTCAGTGTGGCTGTAGCCGTCCCAGGGTAGCGACCTGCCCTGGACAACGGGGCAGCGGTCAGTGACACACCGTGCCCCCTCTGCGGAGTGCAGTGTCACCGTGAGGCTCATCCGGTCTCTCAGGATGGATATGGTTGGCGAGGTCATCGCTCCTGCTTTCCGGTCACTCGGTCAGTAACGGCCGGGCAGGCGGTGAAGGGGTTAAAGTTGGGGCCATATGGCCGCCTGCCCGCTGGCGGTGCTGCCCGCTGGCTACAGTCACGACTCAAGGGTCTGGGCTGCCACCGACACCACAGCCTGTTTACCCATTTATGCCCCACATGTGATTTGCGTTTGTGGCCGTGCCAAGTCTTGGAGGAGTCCAGTGGAGGTGCGTGCGTGCGTGTGTGTGTGTGTGTGTGTGTGGGTTGCTCGGCTCTAACGAGATTGAGCGGCGTATCTTGGGGACCGGGGAGGGGGCTGAAGCCGCACTTGGTCTGTTTTATTGCATTTCATATCGAGGGCTATTTGGGCGTTCGACTGAAGGACAGCCATCCCATCATTCCCTGCGAAATGGGTCCGCGACACAGCGTGTGTACACAGCCCCGTGCAATCAATCCATCGCCGGACCTGACTCCGCCTGCATTCTTCCTCACACACACACACATACTGCAATTTCCACTCTACCCCCCCCCCCACACGGTGTGTGTCTATGAATTCAGGCAGGTATTCTATAGTTTGTTTATGAGAAACTGCCATTAAGCCATCCGGTAATTTAAGTGCTTGGCTGCTCAAAAGATGATTCATTAATGATGTGTGTGGACTAATTCCAAATGTATGTCTTTGCTCTGGCGATATTAAATGCAGCTTGAGAAGTCGCTCATGAACCTGGTAAAAGCGGAGCCCTTTACCCATTAATTGTGCATGTGCGCTGTAACCAATAAAGGTAATGTGTGCTCCTTCTAAGTGCAATATGACAGGGTTACTCTCTCACACGGAATCTACGGCTCTCGGAATAATATGACAGCAGACATCTGAGGGAAGGGTCAGTCCTTAACGACGGTTTGCGTTTCTTTATACAGCCGAAAACAAGTGGAAAATCAAATAAACCGCAATCTCAGCACCTTCAAAACGCCGAACTTCAGCAACTTTGCTGTAACGCTGGTTCCGAAAAAAAGACAAATTTCCACCTTCTTCTGACATGAGCAACATCAGTCTTTAATGCCTCCGAAGATATCGAGTACACATTTAAAAATGATTTTAAGTGACGTAAAATACAAGCAATAACAAGCATTGGAACAAAATTGAGAAGAACACAACTCATCCCAGCGCCACTTTAAAAATAAGCATTGTACACATTACTGTGTTTTCCCATAACTTTGCAGGTGATGTTACCGGACAGCAGCTGGGGCTCCCGGCAATCCGTGTCATGACCAAACGCAGGGACTCGAAGGCAGTGTGATAAGGGTAAAGGGACGGTCGATCTAAGTCACATGTGCCGTGAGTCAAGGACCACCCTATCTGCTGTGCCGTGTCCTCCTGGAGGACGTTTGGCTTTCTCCTTTCCAGATGCTTCGGCCGATGTGGGGGATTTAAATATGATTATGAGCTGATGCTGAGCTTTAAGGGAACACCGGCGACGGCCGTGTGTTTTCCCGCCAGGCGCCGGACTCCGCTGCGTTGCTGTTTCCAGCCTTGATCCAAATTTGCTGCGCCTGAGTTGCGAGACTGAGCGTGGGCGTCAGCGTGGTTGTCCTCCTGTCCTGTCCTCCACCGGGGGGGGTTAATTGCCAAGCCGGGGACACTGAGATCCGTGAAAGTGGGGTGGGTGTCGGGGGGGGGGAGCTGATGCAACCTCCAGCTCATTCCGTGCGTGAGCAAAGTGCTTCATGGATAGCGAGCACAAGATCCACTCCAGTTTGGTCCCACTTCACCTGACCAGCCGCATCAGTCCTGGGACGTCCAGGGTACGAGTGACACATTTCAGGAATCCAAAGGCACGCACGTCCCGGATATGGGGATCGTTCCGGAAGCTCGTGGAAATTGCGCTCATATTTTTCCCAGCTGTTTTGTGCGTGTGGCTCTTAGGGCTCCGCCGGGGCCCATCCCACGCAGTCTGTACGGAGGCGCTCCGGTTTATGATGCTGCGGACCGTCTGTGTGCGAACCCCCCCAATGAGGCGATGCCTGAAATAGCGGCGGGACTCGGCATCGCAGCCTTGGCGTCTCCCGGGAGAAGGTGCCAAAATGACAGCACCGGCGCTGGCGTTCCCCTGGAGGGCAAATTATCTGGCGTTTCCCCGGAATGATCCGGAACCCAACACGTATGGATGTGTAAATGTCGGTTCTGCAGAAACGCATCGGAGCGTGTCTTACGTCAGTGGTGTCGTCTGTCTGACGGAGCTCGGAAAAAGGACCGGAAAGTAGTGTTCGACTCCAAATATACACTGGCTTTCCAGGCGTACGCAAAAATAAGTATTTATTTATTTATAGGTCGCTAGATAGAACTAGAAGGGGGAGGGGGCGTGGTGGTGCAGTGGGTTGGACCGGGTCCTGCTCTCCGGTGGGTCTGGGGTTCGAGTTCTGCTTGGGGTGTTTTACGATGGACTGGCGTCCCGTCCTGGGTGCGTCCCCTCCCCCTCCGCCCTTTTGCCCTGTGTTGCCGGGTTAGGCTCCGGCTCACCGCGACCCCGTATGGGATAAGCGGTTCAGATAATGCGTGTGTGTGCGTGTGTGTAGACAGAAGGACGAAGGGCCAGCCGTCCTGGGTGCCTATTGGTTAGAGCTGCTGGTTATGGATTCAAAGGCTGCAGGTTCAAACCCTGCCTGCTGCTGCAGTGCCCTTGAGTAAGAACCTCACCGTCAAGAGCTTTAGTGTAAGAGAAATGATCACTCATCTGCATAAATGACTAAATAACTGTAAATACGTTAACTGAATACTGTGAGTTGTCTTGGAGAAAAGTGTCAGATAAATGAGTAAATATAATGTAGGTGGACAGATGGATGTATTTATATAAATAGAAGGGAAAAAAACTGTTTATCCTTAAGGAAATTGTACAGCCGCACACGTACGACAAATTAGAGACAAAGACATAGTATTAATGAGCATCGCAGGAGGTTGTGTCACGTGGAGAATAAAACCATAATAATAATAATATATGATAAGACAATAATAAAATGTGTCCTCAACCAAGTTATTATACACAGACGGAGTCGCCGTGGGGAAAAGCTTCGGGACTTTTAAAAATGGAGGGTGGTGGACAGCAGGTGGCGTAGCGGTTGGAGCTGCTGCCTTCTAATCGAAGGATCCGGGTTCAGATCCCGCCTCCCGCTTTACGTATTTACCCTGTATCGATACAGCAAAATTACCCTGCTACGTAAATGTGTACATCGTAAGGTGCTTTAGAGAAAAGCGTCGGCTAAATGAATAAATGTAAACAGACACGCGGCGGCGGGGTTGATGTGGTTAAGGAACTGCGGCTGTACCCTGGTACAGTACTACACCGGTGCTGCTTCAGCTCACGCCCAGTCGCGCAGCTCGAAAACTGCGCGGTGAAAGCAGCTCTGGGTAAAAGTGTGCGGTAAGCAAATAAATAATAAGTTCTCCCCATCCTGCGCCCCCCCCCCGCACCCCCACCCGGGCCCCTTTGTGCTCGCACTAATTATAGACGGGCCCGCGCACCTCCCGCACGCCGGGCCGCGATCCGTCAGCGACGAGCGCGCCGATCTTCGCCACACCCTGAAAGGGAATGATATCTCTCCGTAAAATATGTATGACATTAAAAAGCCTTAAAGGTTATTACAAATTAATAATAGTGCTTGGGAGAGGGATGTAAAAAATAGTTCTCCCAAGGTGACGCGTTTAAATGTTTAATTGAAGATATCCAGATATAGAGGCGGCTGCGCGGTCGGGCGGGCGAGCGGCCTTGCGGCGGTCAGAGCTCGGAACGCGGCCTGGGGCCCGGGGCCCGGTTTCTATTTATAACCGCGTCGCTTCGCGATCCGCCCGTCTCCGGCCGCCGCGGGCTGCCGTCCCTCCTCCTCCTCCTCGGCCTCCCGCGTTAGCAAATGGCGGGACAGAAAAAATCTGTGCAGCTTTCAGGGCAGAGAAACCCTTTTTTCCGCCAGCGAATCCCCCCCCCCCAAACGCACCGCGGCGCAAATAGGCCTCGTTCGTGCGTAACGTAAGTAACGTAGGTGCGCTCTGTGCGCCGTCGCGCCGTCCTCGGCCTCCCGGTGTGGGGTCGCGCTCCGCCGCGTCTCCCTCCAAACAGCGTCTCTCGTTAATAATGCAAACTCCTCCGAGGGGGAGCGAGGAAATGCCAGGGCCGTCGCCCCCCCCCCCACGACAACTTATTACATTCCCTGCGAACGTAGCGCCGACTTCAGCCTAGGATGAAGGGAAGTGTGTCGACGGCTTCCCCCCGACCTCGGTCTCCCACCCCTGATTCCCTCTGTTTTATCCCCCCCCAACCCTGAACTGTACTCTGACTGCAAAATATTAACATTTGACAGCACGTTATATTTTTTTAAACACGCAGGCGATGATGTCAGGGACATAGTGCGGAAGGGGAAACAGTTTTCCGCTATTTACTGTACTGTATGCATCTCTCCATCCGTCCCTCTCAGAAATTTTTCCTCAAATACACACACACACAGAGTCTGAAACTGCTTGTCCCAAGCAGGGTCGCGGTGAACCGGAGCCTAACCTGACAACACAGGGCGCAGGGCTGGAGGGAGGGGTCCGCCGCAAGGCACCCCAAGCGGGACTCGAACCCCAGACCCACCGGAGAGCAGGACCCCCCCCCGTGCCCCCTCCCAAAATACATTATGTGGCAAATTACTTAACGCTTCCCTGTATTTGTAGAGATCAGCGGTTCATAACCAGGGGTCCGTGGGCCCCCTAGGAGGTCCACCCAGGGGCTTCTTTGCATGATTTGCCTTGACAGTAACAGCCTAACTGAATATGTTTAAATAGAATATTAACATGCTATTTATTCATATAATATCAGCTTATCTATATTTATATAAAATTCATATTTCATATATATATATATATATATATCAGTGTATCAAGCTCCAGTCAGTCACTATATACAATGATTTACAATTGACTACATGAAAATATCAATATAAATATATATCCTTCCATGTATCCATCTGTCCATGCATGTAGTTATCGATATATTTATAAAATAAATGTAAATAAATCTATGTACCTGTCTATCTTTTGATGTAAATATGTCCCGCTGTATATCTTTCCATCTATTTATGTAAATGTGTATCCCTAGTTTATAAAACTATATATCACTATATCTATCTATGTAAATATATGTCCATCTATATGTATCTATTCAAACTGAAACAGTTTATGGTAAATATGCTGCTTGAAGGTAAGAGGGGAGATACTGATTCTAACCTGATCCTGCCCCCCCCAGCAGCTCCTGGTCTCTGCGGCTCGCCTTCCGCTCATGTAGAAGACCCCCCCACCCCACCCCTCCATTCATCAATAGTTTTCCTTTGCGAAGGGGCGCACGCAGTTGGCATGTCGTCCCGCTACGAGGAAACAAAGGCCGCTGTGACGCGTGTAATTAATTAGGCCATTACGCATTCCACAATGATAATTGCCTCACTGGAAAGTCACCAAGCTCTCGGAGTGGTGTGGGGGGGGGGGTGTCCGGCGAGCCCCATCCATCACGGCGGCTCGCTCGCTCTCGCGCACCTGTGCCTCCTCGTCTCGGCCACAGAGAGCCTCGGCCCCGGGTTCCTGCCGCCGCCGCTCGTCAGCCTCCCCCCCAGCGCCCCCCCGCCACAGGCGCTCGCTCTGTTTCTACCTCACATTGTCTTCCCTCGCTTTCAGACACGAGACATTCTCTCCCGAACCTTAAGGTCATTCGACACTTCAAATGCTTCAGAACACCAGTGTAAAGATTAAAAACAAGAAAAGCTCTTTCTGGAACTTCAAAGTAGAGTATAAAGGAGGGAAGAGAGCTGCCGCCCCTCGCTCCCGCGCCCCTCGCTCCCGCTCCCGTCTTTGGAACGACTTTGCGGCGCTCACCGGGCCGGCCCAAGCCGCCCTCTCCTCCTGCGCTCGCCGTCCCGACATCCACGGGCCGTTCGGCCAGATGCACCACACCCCACAAGGGGTATCGGGGCTTTGATCTGAGCCCAAAACCTACCGGTGCGCTGCGTGCCGATCGGGATTAACGCCTCTCCCCCCTGCGCTCCGCCCCGAGATAAGAGACATTCGCGTGCCGCGTTATCGCAGCGCGCGCTCCTGTCGCTCGTGTCGCTCCTCTGTTCTTATCGTGGTGTAACGGCACATGTTTTGCTCTCTGCTTATCACTTACGTTTATTGTTATTATTTGTTTGCTTATCATTCATTTTATCTGCTCTGCCATGTAAGTCACTCTTCCAGGCCTGAGCAAAGTGCTTCTGCCGAAGGTCTCTTGTTGAACCTCTGCTCGGGGGATCACCGCTGCCGTGGCCTCTGTACCGCGTCGGTTCGCTGGTTCTTCCTCCGGCGGTACAGCAGAGCGCCGGAAGAAGTTCAGTTTGATTCCCGGATTTTCAGCATCGTAGCAAATTCGTTGTTGGTTCCTTAACCGCTGAACCAGAAGCCAGATCTAATCCAGGTTGTTAGTAGCACTGGGAAGTGGTTTAGAAGCGGTTTTTGCAGGTAGTAGCTTGTGAAACGTTGAGTGTTGCCAGAGGGCCCAGGTGGGCGGAGTGATACTAATGGGTGGAGCAACACTGGTGGCTAGAGGGATGTCAGTAGGTGGGATGTGGCCTCGCTGATGCTGGATAAGGCGGTGATGATGATACCAGTGGGTGGAGCAGTGTCTAGGGGTGGAGCGATGGCAATCAGCAGAGCAATGGCAAGGGGCGGAGCTGTGACAGTGGGTGGAGCAGTGTTGTTGGGTGGGGCTATGGCAATGGGTGGAGCTGTGACAGTGGGTGGAGCAGTATCATTGGGTGGGGCTATGACAATGGGCGGAGCTGTGACAGTGGGTGGAGCAGTATCATTGGGTGGGGTGATGACAATGGGTGGAGCTGTGACAGTGGGTGGAGCACTGTCATTGGGTGGGGCTATGACAATGGGCGGAGCAGTGTCATTGGATGGGGCTATGACAATGGGCGGAGCTGTGACAGTGGGTGGAGCACTGTCATTGGGTGGGGCTATGACAATGGACGGAGCAGTGTCATTGGGTGGGGCTATGACAATGGGCGGAGTTATGACAGTGGGCGGAGCAGTGTCATTGGGTGGGGCTATGACAATGGGCGGAGCTGTGATAGTGGGTGGAGCAGTGTCATTGGGTGGGGCTATGACAATAGGCGGAGCTGTGACAATCGGCGGAGCAGTGTCATTGGGTGGGGCTATGACAGTGGGCGGAGCTGTGTCATTGGGTGGGGCTATGACAATGGGCGGAGCTGTGATAGTGGGCGGAGCAGTGTCATTGGGTGGGGCTATGACAGTGGGCGGAGCGGTGTCATTGGGTGGGGCTATGACAATGGGCGGAGCTGTGACAGTGGGCGGAGCAGTGTCATTGGGTGGGGCTATGACAATGGGCGGAGCAGTGTCATTGGGTGGGGCTATGACAATAGGCGGAGCTGTGACAATCGGCGGAGCAGTGTCATTGGGTGGGGCTATGACAATGGGCGGAGCTGTGATAGTGGGTGGAGCAGTGTCATTGGGTGGGGCTATGACAATGGGCGGAGCTGTGACAGTGGGCGGAGCAGTGTCATTGGGTGGGGCTATGACAGTGGGCAGAGCAGTTCCAGTGGAATGTCACCTGTCTGGTGTTCAGCCGTTGTGCTCTCTCCTCAGGAACTTGGTTCTCGGCATGATGGGAGAAACGCATGGTGAAATGGTGCAGAGCAGGACTGGCAGATGACTGACAGCTGCTGCTGACTAGAACTGACACCAGCGCCGGACGAGCCTCTGGGCCCCAACTGCTCACTTTGTTCTGGTCGCCAGGACAGTAGCCAGCATGCGTCGCGAACCCGGGGCCACCTCTCCTACTCCTCGCTCGCCAGGTCCCGAGAACCCGTAACAGCAGGAAAGCCAGGGACGTGGGTTTGAGTACAGAAACTCCGCAACCTTTACGCTCCATTGTAAAAACAGCGCGGTCACTCCGTTCTGGTCCTTCGTCTTACCGGACTGCGAGTAAAGAGTCCGGTCCAGGCGGGGAGGAGCAGAGGCTGAGCTCCGACCCAATTCGGTTAGCTGGACTCGCAAACAGGGCTGCTCTTCGATCGTCGTCTGCGCCCCGCTGGGCTGCCTGGGGACGCGGGTTCCGGACCGGGTCGCACAGACTACCTGCCTGTCGGTGAGCGCACTTCATCACTTTCTCCTCATCTCGTTAGGAGTCTGAGAGCATCCTGGGAGTAATTAACTGTCTTTATGTGTGAAGCTGCGATATTCCTCTTCGCCAGCGCTCTGCGTGGCCTTTCGGGGGCTGGTGGCGGGGGTGTGGGGGGTGTGAATTATGAAGTCGGCTGTCGAACCCTCCTCGGCCCGTCGCCGGGGCGCAGCGGTGCAGGCCGGAGGGGGGTCTGTGCTCCATCACTGGCCTCCACACTGGCTCCAGGTAGCACTTTGATTGAAGATCAGAAGTTGCTAATCTTCCTCTGACCTTGGAGGGCGGAATCCAGGCCACAGGATCTATGGAGTGCGGCTTGAACCCGACACCCAGTTGTGGAGCTCAAGATGAACCATACTTTCTCTAATAATAATAATAATAATAATAATAATAATAATAATAATAATAATTCTTTTCCCAAGGTGACCTACAGTGTTATAATTTTACCATAAGTTTATTACATCTATTCACCCGTTTATATAGCTGGGTAATTTTTACCGTATTCAGCTCAGGGTAACTACCTTGACCTGTTGCCCCCTAGATGGGCAACTCCGGGGCAAGTTTTTTTCCCTGCATGTGGTGCAGTGGTTAATGCTGCAGCCTTCCACTCCAGAGACCAGGCTTTGAATCCCACCTACCTTGGATCAAGGTATTTACCCTGAAGTGGCAGGGTAAAATTAGCCTGCTATGTAAATGAGTAAATCAGTCTAAGTAGCTTAGCATTATTAGTTGCCTTGGAGAAAAGTATGAGCTAAAGGTAGATTATTTTTTACTTAATGAATTTTACGGCTGTTATTATTATTATTATTATTATTATTACGGGTCTTTCTGGACCTTTGGTACCATTTCACAGAACTGTTCGGCGGTAAAGTAATAGCTCTGTGGTCGAATGCCCTCCCCGTTCACGTCAGGGGTTGATGGGATATGAGCTACTGCCGTCCTGCGAGAGGACCATTTTTCGTGCGGTTGCCGGTCCCCCTCGGAGAGCCCGGCGCTGGTCCCGTCGTGCTGCTCGTCTAAAAAAGGAACACGTAATTAGGTTAGAGAGAATTAACTTACTTAGGTAATGACCCCAGTGGTGTTCGCTCTCCGCGCAGAGTCGAGAGGGTGCGGCAGAGCAGCGGAAGGAGACCTTCACAACTTCTGCTCTTCGTGGTCCCCGAAACAGCCGCCGCAGCCTTGCGGTAGAAGGTTCTGGGTTCGAATCCCCGCTCCTCCGACAGCACCCCTGAGCGAGGTACTTGGTTTGAACTGATACAGGAAAACTGCCCAGCTGTGTGCGGTAAAGGGGTAAATCGGCGTAAGTAGCTTAACGCTGTAAGTCGCTTTGGCGAGAAGCGTCAGATAAATAAATTAGCTCCACACCAGGTTCATCGTGTGTGTTCAGCCCCCCTTCACACTGCGCGCGCACACACACACACACACACACACACACACTTAATTTGTGATGTTGTAGGATCACGTGCTGGACGACAGTTGGCTTCCTTCCTGTTGACTCTGTACGACTCAGGCTTTAGGTGCAACGTGGAGTCGTGTCCTCTGCAGAAGTTCTCAGGTGATGCAGCCATGGTTCGGTGTGTCCGGCACGGACAGGAGGACCGGTTATGAGGTTCCGAAGGACTTTGTCGAGGGGCGCAAACTGAACCGGCTGCCGCTTAGTGTCGGAAAGACTAAGGAGGTTGCGGACTTCGGGAGCTTCCAACTTCGGGTTGGAATGGACACGGAACGCTGAGGTCCCGTGCAGGAAAGGACACGGCGATCGCCTTCCGAGTAGGCTCGGGGCCTTTGGAGGACACAGGTCCTCGCCGGAGATGTTCTGCCAGTCCGTTGCCGTAGCTGTGGTCCTCAAGAAGCGTATATGTTGCGCTAATGGTGTTTCCACAGCTGACACCGGCTGACCGAGTAAAAACCTTGGATCGCTTTCAGCTGCCGACTAGTCCGGGTGTGCGGTTCCAAGGAGCCCCCCGAGGTCAATCCTGCCAACGGTCGCTAGGCTCTATAATGAGGGGTCTCTCACCGTTGGGGTGGAACTGAGCCGACGGCGTTACTTTCGATTGTTTGCATAGATGTCTTTTTTTGCAGTGTTTTGTACTTGTCAAAGTGTGTCAGTGCTAGTCTATCTATCTATCTATCTATCTATCTATCTATCTATCTATCTATCTATCCATCCATCCATATCAAGGTCCAGTCAATAAGTAGCTGCAATGATTTGCATTTGACCACATATTGCAGATATTTTCTCATTTACCCTCATATCCAGCTGTCTATCAGTTTATGCATCTGTCTGTTTATTTGATAATAATAATAATAATGATAATAATAATAATAATAATTGCCAGATGTCACGATTGTAGCGTTTCCGTCCCCTAAACACTCTGCGTTTGAGCTTCCTGAGAGGATTTGACCGATGTTTCTCTACAGGTTTCGCTGGCGGGTGAAGAACACTTGACTGACACTCTTGCCGCCAAGTTTTTGATTGCTGACAGATTCTGCTAACCGATATAAATAGAGCCCTGAGAGGTTTTATTTCTGCACTGACGCGTTGGGGGGAGAGGACGACACGCAGGCTGTGGTCTGCGGCCGATCATCCGAGAGATCTTCGCGCCGGCGTTCCCCGCGATCTGCCGGGATCCGCGGACTAGCGGGAGCGCCGATCGTTACCGCCACCCGAGGTTATTCTGCTGGCACGAGCGTTCGGATTTGGCATTATCTGCGCTTCTCGAGTCCCGTTTTGTGGATTTAGTCCTTCAAAGCTCTGCCTTCGATGATTTAATCACTCCGCACCTCATCAAGGCCGACTCAATCGCCTCCTTTAGAGCTCAAGTGACTGTAACAATTCGCCCACGGGCAGGTTTAACCTCGGTGGCCCTTCTTCTGCTGTTCCCCCCCCGAGCGGCACCATCCGTGCAGAGCGCGCGCGCCCCCCCCGTCCCTCCGCTCCTTCGCAAGGGGCGAGGCTGCAAATGAGTCGCACGCGAGCCACGAACTTCTAATTTTGTACCGTCTTGCAGCAGCTGAACCTTTGCGAGGTGTTTGCGAAGGGGAGGCTGTAACCACGATGTGCTGATGGGTAAAGGAGGGAAGAGTTTTTAACAGATGCTTCTTGAAATCCTTCAAATCCTTGACTTCATTCCTCTCATTTTTGTACATCGTAATGAAATAGTTCTTCTATACGCTATATTACAAGGTGCCCCTACTGACCACGTCAAGTCCTCCGCTGTGCCGCAGCCAGATGGGTTCAGATCTTGAGGTTGATCATCTTAGCGGATGGTGGGAGGACAGGAGAGATTCCAGCATCTGGAATAACAAATGAACCTTCTGTCTGATGAATTCGTCACCCACGCAAGCAAGTCTGAGCCTTCAACGCGGTTGGAAAGGAAGCGGTGGAAAGGACCTGGTTGAACCCGGTTTGTGTGTGTGGCTGAGCTTTTCCCGTGTTTGGAGTTTAATTTCCGGTGCGGTTTCATTAAGGGAAAAGAGTGCTCTGGGTGTGGGGTTAGGGGTTCGAGTCTCGCGTGGGGTGCCTTGCGGTGGACTGGCGTCCCGTCCAGAGTGTGTCCCCTTGCGCTCTGTGTTGCCAGGTTAGGCTCCGGTTGTAGACTCTGTGTGTGTGTGAGGAGGTGTCAGGATGAGATAGTTCCATCTGGAACTCATGTGAGGTCATCGCTGACAGACTGGGATCTTCTGTGAGTGCATAGTGTAAGTGCTCTCTGCTGAATCTGTGGTTCTCCGCAGCTGTAGGTCCGAGGAACCAAGAGGCCGACATGCGACGTTCCATCTGAAATCTTTTTCTGGCAATGCCAATAAACGCAAACTCCAAACATGGCCCGTTGATGTCTTGATGTCTCTCAGGCATCATCTCTGCTGCTACACTTGTCTACCTGCGGCTGGTTGCTGGTTCCACTAACAAGGGGCCCAAAATCAGAAGTCTGTGGTTTCTTGGTTTTGCCTCCATTGCGGTCAAATAAACTCCCTCTGTCCCTCAGAGCTGCTGAATCACTTTCAGCATTTAAGAAGGCTCTCAGTCTCCTTCAGACCCACTTCCGTCCTGCTCTCCTGTCTGGTCCATAAAACTGTACGACACCACCTGCCAGGATCCACCTCCGTTCTACAGGCAGAAACGGCTGACTGCGGCTCGGCGCTCGCACGTCGCATCCGAAACCTTCACCCGTTGTCGGTGCACTTTGTTCACCTTGCAGAAAGTGTCTGCTAAATGAATAAATGTAAATGTAAATGCTGGCATCGTGCATCTAAAAGCCCCAGTAATTTATTGGGCCCTGTTGAAAGCACGGTAAATTCCACCTCTGTTCCCACCACCCCGTGTAACGTGCCTTTATTTTGGGTGCGAGGAAATAAATTGGGCGCTGAAAACGATGCCTTCCCTGGGCTCGGCTGTTTGAGATGCATCGTGGGAAACGCTGCATCAGGTCCACTTTCAGACGTTCGGCGTGGCATTTCACACTCCGTCTCCGGTTCAACGGCTCTGGCTGTAACGCTGCCGTTGCCCTTTAATGGAGCGGTCCGTCTGCCGTTGGTGTTGTGACCCGGCGTCGCCCTGGAGAGAGGCACCGGGATGGAACAGCGCAGGAGGGGGCGCCGTGGAGTTGAGGGACCGGGGGCTTCCCCGACTGGGTGACCTTTGCATCGCCAGCCTGCTGACAGGCAATTTCGAACCCGGTCCAGAGGTTCTGGGTTTTCTAGCTGTGAGGTCCCCCCCTTTTTGGCGACCTTCGTCCTCTGCATCACCTCCCCCACCCCCGGAATAATAAGACGAAGGGCTGGCTGCTATGGCTGGGGGGGGCGAACAGCATACGACCCTGATAATTTGAGTGATTATTGCTTAATAACCAGTTGCGATAATTGTAATTGATGACTGCATAATTGCTAATTGCAGTCTTTTGTAGGAACGCCTCCTCCCTCTCCCTCCTTTTTCCTTTCTCCCTCTTGCTCTTTTTCCCCTTTAAATTAGTGCCCAATCAGTGTCTCCGCTGACTCTCACTCACACACACACACACACACACACACACACACACACACACACACACACACACACAATAGAGCAGCACTTTTCACATTAACAGGAGGGTGGCGTGGCGTGGCCTGGCATGGCATGGCGTGTTCGGCGGGTACCCGCCGTGTGGCGGGTCTGGGGTTCGAGCCCCACTTGGGGTGCCTTGCAACAGACCGGTGTCCCGTCCAGGGTGTGTCCCCTGCGTTGCCGGGTAAGGCTCCGGCTCGCCGCGATCCCGCTCGGGACAGGCGGCCGTTGACGATGGGCGGACTTTTTACGTCAAACGCAGCGGCCAGTTTCGGGATGAGGCTACAGGCCTCCCTCTCGTGCGCTCTTCGGGAACGCTTCTTGCGCGGTACCGTGGTCCCGTTTCCCCGGACGCCGGGCACCTGGGTTCGCTCGTGGATGAGCGCATCCCGCAGGTATGTTGGCTTCTTGTCCGACACTTGTAACCCTACCCCACGCGGACGCCGGATGCCGGGAGACGGCCAGGTGAGTATCGAACCTCCTAAACCCCGAGTGACGCAGTGCTCTCCTGCTGGAGATGAAGCTAAATTAAGCCCCTTTTTTTGCTATCCTAACAGAATCTCACTGTCACGCCGAGAATCTCGGTACCGCAGCACTATTACATTATGCAGTCAACACTGTTTATGTATTCCATATGATTAATGGGGGAAAATGACCCGATAAGTCATCCCGGATAAAAGCGCCCAGGCGATGAATAAATGTAAATGTACAAAATGGAGGGAAAAAAGTTTTCTGGCTACACTTCCCCTCTGCTTTCGATGGTGCTTTTGTGTATTCTGTCTGAATAAGCTGCTTTTGTGAAGAAACACCTGATGTCTTACTAAAACGTTAGACTGAAGCAAAGAAAAAAAAAATCATTTATACATCACGGCGCGCAGTTGCAGGCCTTCCTGTAAGTGTCAGGCACAATTCAGTTAGAGGCTGCAGACGGTCATATTGATCGATCGCCCGTAAGGAATTATTTAGCGGGTTGTGAGGTTCTTCCACAGCGGAGTGCCTCGTCTCTCGCCTTCTCCTCTTGTTGTTTTTCCTTTTTAAAGCGATGCTGCCGCACAGAGTCGCACCTCGTCCACACCCCCCAGCACCTGGCCGGCAATCCTGGTCTTTAGAACGAGCGGAACGGTCATCAACCTCCCCGCTCGCTACTTACCGCCTCTCCTCGGGACTCTTTTCGGAGGGGGCGGCTGTCGACCGCATTTTTTAGATGCCAAGTGCTTGACTCTGTTTCGCAGGACCTCCCTACGCAGTTCCAGCCTCTTGCTGGTCTTTGCGACGGTCGCACCGCATGTGCCTCCTCGACCCGAAGGTGTTGGCTTAAACGGCTTAAACGACCGCTAGTGCGACCGCTGTCTTCGGCCTGGAGGTCAGCGGTGACTTTGCAGATGTGTTTGCGCACGTGCCCTGGATTAAAGGCCCTCCCTGAAAGAGCGGGCTGTGTTCGGCCTGATGGAGCGCCCTCCAACATTGTACAAGATTAGTTCTAGCAGAGAGATCCCAGGTATATTATTTGGCCCATGTAATAAATGCCTATTCAAACGAGACCCAGTAAATTGCCTCCAAAGCGACACCGGTAGACCTATTACGATTTCCACGGCCGTGTGAGCTTAACCCTCACAGCTCCCCCCGCCCCCCCCGTCGTGCCCTGTGTCAATTGGGAATGCGGGTCACATCGGAGATCGTCGGAGGCCGTGTCCGCCATGTCCGCCGTGTCCAGGACTCTTCTGGATCCTGCAAAGGTGCTTCACATTAGCAAAGAATTTAGCCCCCAGCTCTAGAATTGCATAAAGCTTCCTGCAGAGCGACAGCGGAACTTAGCTACCCAATAAAGATCGAGCAGCCGGTGTCCAGAGTAGGCTCCCCGATGTGGTACAGAAGCAGTCAAAAGTTTGAGTACATGTGCTTAAAACTGGACTGGCCCAGGGTGAGCCTACCGGGAATGAATGCACAGTGAAGACTCTTCGAGAAGCTCTTCCTCCGTGTGGACAAGATGCCTTGTCAGCTGTGGAATGTGGAGTACTACCCCACACAAAATATGAACTTGATTTTGATGAGCCAAAAAAACAAAGAAACAGATGTTTGAGGAGCAGAAGTAGGTCTTATGGACCATTGAGTAGGAAATTGAAAAACAGAAAGTGAAACCTTCGATGGCATGTCGATCACATGTAATTGAAGCTAGCTCTACTGAGATGGGGGGGTGATGGCACAGTGGGCTTGACCGGGTCCTGCCCTTCGGCGGGTCTGGGGTTCGAGCCCCACTTGGGGTGCCCTGTGACGAACTGGCATCCCATCCTGGGTGTGTCCCCTACACCCCATGCATCCAGGCTAGGCTCCAGCTCCCTGCAACCCCACATAGGACAAGTGGTTTCAGATAATGTGTGTGCGTTTTCTGAGATGTTGAATGTGGAAGTAGAGATAACTGTAGGTTCCGGAAAGGTCGGACATACATAGGTAATGTAATCAGCCGCGTGGCACAGCAGGCTTGCTGTAGATGTGCTAAACCCACTTTTGCAAGCAGCGAGCAAACTTTCAAGTAGCCTGTCTCAAGTCGTCTATCTGCTCTGAAATTACACAAGCAAGCATATGGCTGGATTTGAGCTCTTCTCTATAGAGATTCTTGTAGGAGCCACAGCATAAATTTGGAATAGCCTCCCCAGTATGGTAGAAAACGAGTCAAAAGTTTGATCACGCCTACTTTAAACTACTATTTTCTTGGGTAAGAAACACAGAAGCTGGATGTTTGAGAGGTGAAAGCAGGTCTTATGGACCAAAGAGTCGGAATTGGACATACGTGGGCCCATCCGCCGAGTATTTATAAGACTTGGAGAAGATGAGCACATGAGTTGTGCCTGTGGGGTTCCCACTATCCAGCATGGAGGGGGGAGCATCATGGTGTGGGGCTGATATGCCAGTCACTGAGCTGAACTTTAACAAGTCCATGGCAATCTCAACTGGCCTGGCTGTCATAGCATACTTCAGAGGCTCACCAGTCCACCAGGATTCCGGCCTGTCGGGCAGCCATTCCTACAGAGGATACTAACCCAAAACAAAGCAGAAAGTTCTGAAAGAACTCTCTGGCCAGGATGGACAGTGAAGGACAACTCAAACTAATGACCTGGACATAGAACATGGTCAGTTGGAAAGAAAATTCAACTTTCTGTCAGGTGCACTCTAACTTTCGATTTGAGTACCGTGTGTCAGGCAGCCAGAGCCAAAAATACAGCAGGCAGTGAAGATCACAGCTTAATGCGAGAATCCTTCTTAAGAGAATGATGAAATTTATTTACTGTGGCATAAAGACACCTGCTGTAAAATCGGAGGGAAAAGACAACAAGGATTACTACTGCCCCATACTGCTCTGGATTACGTCAACCCCCCCCCCCCACCCCCGGTGCTCTCGAGACTCCGGGATGCCTGCGTCTCAGATTGAAGATTTAAGATTTAAGTGTAGCGGAAAACCGCCCACACGGGCTTCGCTCAGCTGCGCGCATCACCGCTTCAATTCAGCCTCATTTTACAAGTTCAAATCTGGACGTCTGAAAAGCCGTGTCGTTTTGATGGGCATTCCAAAAGGTGATATTACACAGGTTTCCGTGTCACATTAAAAGGGCTAATGCCGTCGCATCCTGCGGGGCACGGCAAGTGGTTTTTAAAATAAGCCGTGGGGTTGGAACTTGAAACGAAGGGGGTATTAGCCAGGTTAATGCAACATCCAGATCCAAAAGGACTTGGAGCTTAGAGGTTTGAGCCGTTGACTGGCACCCCTGGCAGAAGGGGACGCGGATCGAGCGGTTCCCCCGCCTCAGCCGACTCCGCCGGCACATTGTCACCCTCACCTGTCGCTCGCGCGTGAACGAGACAGAGCCGTTCCGTAATCTTCCTAGGTGTTCCAGCAATCACAGGTTTTTCGGTCGGTCTCTGTGAAGTGGGTGGGGGGCGGCTTGGGGAGAAGATAAAGCCCAATCCCCGGATGGCGCACATTATGCATGACATCCATGGGCTCTTTGATGGCGGTGTGCACTGGGGGGGGTGGGGGGAGGATATGCATACCAAGCGCTCGGTGCGACGGCATCAGCCGGGTGATTGATGCCTTCCCTCCTCACTGCAGACAGGTTAATGGTGTGATTGTGGAGGTAATCTCTGTGTTCGCTTGTTAGAGAGAGGGATGATGGAGGACCGGGAAGGGGGGGATGCTGTCAGTCTCGGGAAGGAGCCTGTTGCGTCCGGCTCCCGCGGGGGATCTGCGGAAGACGGCGGGAAGGAGGACGGATCGTCCGTCCGCAGGCTCACGCGTACAGTAAGACGACGGTGCCACCGACTCACCGAGATGCGAAAAACTCCTCCCGGGAACTTAAACTTTGTGATATTTGCATATGAAAAAAACAGGAAGCGAGTGGAGTTCCTTCATCCCGGCTACAGCAAGAGTTCCCTCCCGGGTGCATGAACTCACAACCTTCTGCTGATGAGTTTAGAAAGAGAGTCATTACCTGCAAAATGCTCAGGAGGACCGTGTTAAGAAATTTCCTTTTACTTTATTAAAATCAGAGCTGCGTGTTTTTAAAATGGAAACACATGCAATATACAGTATGTTCATCTTCTAGAATATTGACCAAGGTACCATCACACAGATTGTCTGATATTCAGTTTACATTTATTTATTGAACAGATGTTTCGGTTTCCAGTGAACTCTATGTAGTGGCTTACACTGCTGGATACACTAACACTGGGTCACTCATCTATACATCAGTGGAACACACACACACACACGCTCTCTGGGTGAACCTGAACAGCATGTCTTTGGACTGTGGGAGGAAACCAGAGCACCCGGAGGAAACCCATGCAGACACGGGGAGAACCTGCAAACTCCACACCGGCTGAGCGGGAATCGAACCCATGTCCTCTCATACCACCCAGGCGCTGTGAGACAGCAGCACTACTCGCTGTGCCGCCCAGTTGATGCATCAATAATAGTAATAACAGTAGTAGTAGTAAACAATTTTATACCCATAATTTATTTTTACATTAAAAAACCTTGTGTTCACCACGGTTCGAGAGCGCGCCTATCGTCAGTCCCGGCGAAGCGCGCTCTTCCGTGTGTGCCGGTGTGTGTGCGTCTGTGTGTTCTCCATCAGCAGCAGCATCGACGGCAAAGCCGTTGTTCCCTGTTCGGGAACTGAGCTCAGATTTGTTTTATTCACAAAGCTAATGTTATTGTCACTGAAAAATGCCGCAGTTTGACGAGAGAGCAGCTGTGCCTTTAATAAAGATGAGAGGCGGTTGCGCTGGGTGACGCCGTACGGAAAAGAGCTGGAACTCCGACAAATGTGCGTACCGCACACAGCAGTAAATATGGAAAAGCACACACGCTGTCTGAAACTGCTTGTCCCAAGTGGGGTCGCGGTGAACCGGAGCCTAACCCGACAACACAGGGCGTAGGGCTAGAGGGGGAGGGGACACAGCCAGGACGGGACGCCAGTCCATCGCAGGGCACCCCGAGCGGGACTCGAACCCCAGACCCGCCAGAGAGCAGGAGCCGGCCCCACGCACGCACGCGCACGCACGCGATTGATCACAGAGTCAATGACAGGGGAATCAAATTGACGGCCCGGCTGCGGATAGATATGTGTGTAACTGGGCCGCCGGCCCAGGACACGCCGACCCTCTCGGCCGGTGCCAGGCGCTCCAAAGTCCAGCCGCGGGGCAGAGCGAGCGATGGGCCGAGGGGAGCCGAGACGGAGCGGGCGGTGCGTGCCGGCAGGTTCCGGAAGGGCGAGAGCCCCGCGGCGGCCGTATCGATCGCGTCTGCGGCGCGGCTCCCACTTTGCATTAAGCGCACGGAGCGGCTAAGTGCCGCCGCGACCCGGGGATTTGCCTCTTCTTTATGGCGTTCCTCCGAACCCGATCCTGTCATTAGGGTCCTCCAGGGACACCGGGGCCCTTTTTTCAGTAAGTCGAGTGCGCTGCCTTTCCCTCCTATTAGTCGAGTGTGTGCGCGTGTGTATGCGCGCGCACCGTTTTTGCTGATGTCTGCACGTGGCCGAGGCGCGAGAGAAGAAGCTGCTCCTCTGTTTCCGTCCGCCGGCTGTTTTCCGGGGACCTTCTTCTCCTTCCTTTGTGGGAACGTGTGGTCGCTTGGTCCGGGCAACACAGACACGGTCTCTCCAGCCACTTCCGGAAGGGTGTGCCAGACGTTCCAGAATTCCTTCAGATCGCCTCGTGCCTTAAATGTTCGTTCGGTTTCTTGGTGATGTCGCTGTTCCTTAACCACCTCGACGGGATTTGCGGTGACAATGCGGTGGGATGGAGGGGAAGGCCTTCCTGGTTACGCTCGGAAAGCAGCCTGTCTGCTGCCCCATCCCTGCCTCCCGCCCTGCGCTACCAGGATAGGCTCCGGACCACCACGTCCCCTCACCGTACAAGCGGTCGATGGTTCAGTGTTTGAGGGTAAATGCTCCACTTGCTGGCTGATGGAGAGGAGGGTCCAGCATGAGACTCAGATACGCCTTTGGCACCACGCCTTGCGGGAGGGGTGACGGTGGTCCCCGGGGCCCCCCGCACCGGTACGTCCATCCGTTTGCAACCGAGGACGGCAGGTGCCACGTCGACAGGACCAGGTGGCTCCTAATTAGCTTTGTTTTGTTCTCTTAATGAATTGTGTGTTGGTTTCTGGCACCCGCTGAGCACAGGGCGGCAGAGCAGCAAAGGCGGTCGTGTTGAACACCTGTGTGGCCCCCACCCCTCAGGCGCCAAGTGGCCCCCGCCGACCCAGCAGCTGGACTGGACTGAAGCGTTGGGCCTACATCTGTATTAATATGCTGTAGTACTGCTGCTATTTGTCCGAGATTCACCGAGTGTGTGTGTCAGTGTGAGCAGGTGTTTGAATTGCCTGCGAGGGCTCTGTGTCTCTGTGTGAGTGTGTGTTGTCTCCATTGCCCCCTGACAGCTCCTCTCCCCTCTCTTCCAGGTGGTAGCCCTTAACAAGCGCAGCAAAGAGGCCGAGTCAGCCTTCCTCGGAGTCTACAAACAGCTGATCGAAGCCCCAGGTGAGAGCGCCACCAGGGTTCCAGGTGCTGGGGGGCGGGGCTTAATGTTCAACTGATCGAACCTAGTCTCCCCTGCTCTTTTCTTCTTCCAGACTTGGTATCTTACAGCTTTACTTTAACCATTTGTGCAGCTGGATGCTCTGATGAATCAAATAGGTGGTTAAATAGAAACTTGGAGGGTCCAACAGCAGGGGGATTAGGCCTCACACCCTTCCGGTCACAGAATCACATCCTACCATGGTACCCCAGTGATTCAACCCTGGAATACTGGACCAACGTGCTGTCATTCGTCGGGCTTAAACTGATGGTGTTTTGTTGGAGGTGGGATAACACTGCAAAATTAACTGGGCGTGGGGGTGCTGTCAAACACCCCCCCCCCACACACACACACACACACACACACACACACGTAATTATCTGGGGGTTGGCACACCCACCCTAATTGCACTAACCAGAGGTGTAATTTCAGCCACCTTTTCACAGAAGAAAGCTAATTGCATTGCTCCCCCCCCCCCACCCCCCCAGGATAACTTAGGTGGGTCGCTATTACCATATTACCATATTAGCATACAGAGACGACACTGACTGGGGGGACGGGAACCCAGACACAGGAAGCCAGAGTTAGGATTTCAAAGTCATTCATTTCACCGGCACTTCTTTCGAAAGTAACTTACACTGATTTACTCATTCATACAGCTGGGTAATTTCCACTGGAGTAATTCAGGGTAAGCAGCTTGATGAGGGATTCAAACCTGGTGCTTCCAATGGGAAGGCAGCAGCACTAACCGCTACGCCACCTGCTGCCACCCTGATACTATCCTGTTACTTCCCAGTTTGTTTTAGTTCATCCTGCGCAGCATTGAACGATTTCTCCCACAATGCACTGCTCCTCAGCTACAGTGCGTCTCACTGAGGGTGTTTTAGCAGTTATTTTGAACTGTAACTGTTTAAGACTCGGCCAGCAGATGGTGGAGTGGTTAAAGATGTAGTCTTGCAGTCTGGATGCTCTGGGTTAAAATTTAATGTACACCCTGGGTGGATATGGTAAAAATTACCCTGTTGTATTGATCGGTAAATCAGTGTAAGTGGAACTGGAGGAAAGCGTCAGATAGATGAATAAATGTAAACGTAAAACTGAAATCAATGGTGTTCCAGTCTTTGACCTAAAACACATCCATCCAGTCAATAAGCACGTGTCCAGTGGAGGGACATGGTGGTCCAGAGTCCATCCTGGAAGCACAGGGTGTCAAAAAACAGAGTACATCCTGTTCTGGACACTTCTCCAGCACAGGTCAATCACACACAGACACACACACACACACACACACACACACGTTGAGAAATTTAGATCACCAGATCACCTCAGACATGTCTTTGGACTGTGGGTGGAAACCAGAGCACCTGAAGGAAACCCAAGGGGACACGTAGAGAACATGTATTGGTCCCTAGAGCCAGTGTGAGACCACCGTCAGCGCTGTACTGGGGGACAGTAAACAGGCCGCGATCACCCCCCCCCCCCCCAGCTCCCCCCCGTGGGCACACCGTGGTGGGGAGCTTTAGCTGGCTCCTTCATGTATTTTTAATCCGGTGACAGACGCAATTATTCTTTACACGCCAGGCTCGTTAATCTTAATGCTGTCATTACTATTCATTGTGAGAGCTCCCCCGCAGCCCCGCCCCACCCCCGCTCTCGTTTGGAAACGCTCCATCCGACCGCCGTCCGGAGGTTCCTACAGCCTCTCGCTACGAACGCAGTCGAGCGGCACTCCACACAGCTGAACTGTTGGCATCGGGTGGCCGTGGGGGTCAGGGGTCAGAGGTCAGCGGTCAATTATGTTTCACATTTCAATCAAGAGTTCTGTGAGTCTCCTCTCCTCGTCTCTCTTAATCGGCTAAACGTAGCTGCCCATGTATACGAGACGGTCGAAGGACCTGAATCCCGGACACCTACAGGATCCGATCACTCGCTACAGTTCAGCAAGAGCGCTGTGCTTCTCCACTTGAGCAACTGACGGTTGTTTTGTCCTTGATGTGGTAGAATGAGCTCCCTCTGCCCCTCAGAGCTGCTGTATCCCTTTCAACATTCCAGAAGGATCTCAAACCATCTCTTTGAGAATCACTTCTCTCCTGGCCTCGCTGTGATCTTCATTGCCAGTTATTCTTAACCACGTTTTATTTGAGAACTTCCTCCAAGGCAACTTACAGTGTGAGGTTAGTACATTGAGCTACTTACACTGAAGCACCTTTATACAGGGTAAGTTTTACTGTTTCATGATGAACAGTACTAGAGCAGGAGGGGGGATTCGAACCCAGGATGTTTGAATGCACTTCTACGGGGACCGACCGATGGCAGGTTTAAAATGAGAACGAGAAACCCGGTTAAACGTCTGAGTGGCCAGCCAGTTTGAGACAGGAGGAAAAACATGGTAAAATGTGTATCCAACCTAAGGGCTGAGGAGTGTGTGTGTGTCAGTCGCTCGACGCTGCCTTGTTCTGCCCAGCTGCACCCCCCATGGAGGCGCTCGGCGTGAACAGATGTTTGTCCTTAATGTCACGTTGCGCCGATGTTTAATTCCCGGGAATTTTTTTACATGTTATTTCCCGTTGCTGAACAAATGTGGTGAATGTGGGAAAGTGAAGGAACCATCTGTCAGCTAAAAAGCGCAGTTAAGCGGCTCCTACTGTAAGTGACCCTTTGTGTGCCTTTGTGACCCCTGGCACCATGCCCCCCCCCCCAGCCCCGGCGCCCGTTTCATTCTCACCCGCGACCAATGGCGGGAGGGGGCGCCGTTTTGGGAAGAAGGGCCAGAACTGCTGACACGTCGGCTTAAATCCGCCTCCCTCCCCGCTGCCGCCGCCGCCGCCGCTTCCCGCTCCTTCGGCTGATGTCAACAGAAAACGGTGCGCCCCCCCAACCCCCCGCCGGCGCTCCCCCTCGCCGCTCTGTTTTTGTTTCGTTCCCGTTACCGTCGGCTCAGCAGTTATTTTAAGCCGTCCGACTCGGCGTAATTACCCGGTACTACTGTAAATCGTTTTTCTCCCTCTCATCCATGTTTTGGGAACAGATGTGCGGGAGACGATAAAGAGGAAAGGCAGCGACGTAGGGGTGGGGGGGTTATTAGCATTAGCCGAGGTGCCGTTCGAACCCGAGGCTCACGGGTTCGTGGGTATGGGAGGGACTCTGGGTGATCAAAAGGGAGAAGAGGTTGCCGTTGGGGCGGTGGGGGGGGATAACTGACTTTGTGCACCTCCTGAGGTGGATGAATGTCAGAGTCGAGGCTTTGTGTGGTATCGCGCCCCCTACAGGGCACTGTTATAGCCTCTCTCGGGGTCTTGGACGAGTTTGTCACACTGCACCGCCATACTTGGCCTCCTCGGAATGGACAATGGTGCTGGAGCTTCTCACGTTGGGCTGTTGTATCTCAGGTTCTCACACTGGGCCTTGAAACGTGAGCTTCACGTGTTGGGCCTTGGATCGAGACCTTCTCATGTTGGTTCTTAAAATGTGAGCTTCCCGTGTTGGTTTTTGGATTGTGACCTTCTCATGTTGGTTCTTCAAGAACCAACATTTCAAATGTGAGCTTCCCATGTTGGTTTTTGGATTGTGACCTTCTCATGTTGGTTCTTGGAACCTCAGCTTCTCATGTTGGTTCTTGAAATGTGAGCTTCCCGTGTT
Source organism: Scleropages formosus (assembly GCF_900964775.1). Lineage (NCBI taxonomy): Eukaryota > Metazoa > Chordata > Actinopteri > Osteoglossiformes > Osteoglossidae > Scleropages > Scleropages formosus. Next base: position 23,860,092 of record NC_041822.1, read on the forward strand.
GGTTTTTGGATTGTGACCTTCTCATGTTGGTTCTTCAAGAACCAACATTTCAAATGTGAGCTTCCCATGTTGGTTTTTGGATCGTGACCTTCTCATGTTGGTTCTTGGAACCTCAGCTTCTCACGTTGGTTCTTGGAACCAGAATTTCTCATGTTGGTTCTTGAAATGTGAGTTTCACATGTTGGTTCTTGGCACCTGAGGTTCACATGGTAGACCTTGGAACTTGAGGTACTCCTGTCAGTCACAAAGTTCTGTGTCCATCACTTTCTTCCATTATTTCTCAGTGGGCTACCATGAGCGTTGGGCTTCCTCTGCTCTCATCAGAGAACCTTCTGGATCCGCAATATCTCCCTGTTGCCCTTTAAATAAGCGGCCATGTCAAAGCACAGTTTTGCTCAGTAAGACCTCCTCGCGAACACATCCTGCTCCGGTAGGCCTGCGGTTCGGGATCAGATCCGGGACGCGCCGATGCTTGCTGTGCCTTCACCTGGAACTCCAACCCCGCTGTTGCCTGAGGCGTAGCTCCAAGACACCTCCCCCGGCAACCTCCCCCTAGACCTCCTCTCACAGAACTTCTCCACTTCCCATCATCCCTTGCTCCTGTGGGACAACTGGAGCTGCAGCAGGTCTTTCCAGGAGAACGGAGCTCCTGCTTTAATGAAGCGTGGCGCTGAACAGGCTCTCGCTGTTTGAATGTGTCGCTGCGCACCCCGCGAAAGCCTCCCAGCCCCAGCTGCCAGGAAGTCAGTGCAACAGCGCTCACTAGTGGTGGCCGGTGTCAGTGCGGGCTCGAGCCAGACTGGCGTGGCCACATTTTCCCAGCTGACCTCGACCGTTCTGTCTTTGGAAGATGATCTTCGCGTGAAACTGAGACGCGTCTCACCACATTCGAGGTCAGTTCTATCCTATCCGAGGGACGACTTGAAGTATCAGAGAGGATTACAGCAAATCCTTTCAAAAATTGGCCCGATCCTACAGAGTGTCGGCCCGATGCCGCGAATTTCCGCCTCCGATCTCCGCGTGGGCGCCACGCTGGTGTGTGAAAGGAAGGACAGGGATTGCGGTGTGCGGTAGAACATGGGAGAACATGGTTCATCCTGCAAACTGAACCAGTTTTCTGTTTTAGTCTTGAGAGTGAAGGACGGGAAAGGAGTCGGGTGGAATCGTAGTGGAATCGTAAGGAACACGTTTGCAGTGATTTATGAGAACGGAGTTAGGGGGATGTACAGGGTGTCGCGCACCAAGACAGCAGAAGGCGGCTTCGAGTCGGAGTGTCGGGGGAAGAGGATCGCGGTGGAAAACGGGCGCTTCCAGCGCTGAGATTGATGGGAAATGAAAGCTCGCCGTGCCGGGGCAGGAATGAGCTCGAGTGATTAATAAGAGCAGTAATAAACAAAGGCCCAGGAGAGCTTTGAGGTGTTTAATAATGCATTATGTTCATAAAAGAGCTGGACCACTCCCATGTGCCCCTGCGGAGGGAGAGATCCCAGAGAGACCATGCGCACGTGTGTGAGTGTGTGTGAGTGTGTGTGTGTGGGGGGTACGGGCTTCACTGAGCTCCTGCTGTACGTTGGTGTTTGTTCGTATCTTCGTGTGTTTGCATGTGCCGCCGTACCAGAATATCAACATGTGTTTGTGGTTCTGTGTTTGACCAAATATGTAGGATTCAGACTGCCAGATCTGCGCCGCTCCAGAGCAGCTGGTGCTTAAATCTTTAATTACACCGTTCGCATGCCTTGTCCTCTCGGCCAAATCTTAAATTGTCGCACGAGCCAGGAATGAGCGCACTTCATTTTGCATTAATGTGGTGTAAAAGCCACCGAGTTTCCTCAGCTGAAACAAAGATATTTAAGCAGGTGGAGTAGCGGTTAGAGCTCCTGCCTTGTAGTCGGAAGTCCTCGGGTCACATCCCACCCCTTACTGTAGCACCCTCGATTAAGGTCCTTACCCCGAACTGGTACAGTAAAAACTACCCCTCTGTATAAATGTCAATCATTCTAAACAAAGTATCTTACATTTATTAATTCATCTCACACTTTTCTCCAAAGTGACTTACAGTGTTCAGCCACTTCGAATAATATGCCAAACATAACTGTCATTTTGGAGAAAGGTGTGAAATAAATGTAAACGTATAAAAAAAGAAACTGTTCAAAGGCTGTGATTGGGTAGCGGTCTTGAGAAGTGCTGTGATTGGACAAAACAGTTGTACAAGGGTTTTGATTGGGCAATGACCCATACATTAGATTCACATAAAACCCCATATTGCAATTTGCTTTAGACAAAATGATAATAATAATAATAATAGAATTTTTTCTTTTCAATGTAAATATTGAGCATTATTTCTGTTTTAATAAATTCTGAATGAAAAATTAACAAATTTATACTCATTCATACAATTTTTACAAATGTATATTTTTACTTTGATCTCTTATCTTATGTCATCTCCAAGTATTGTTTTCTTTACCGTGTCATTGAAGGTTGAGTAGTGTGTCCTTGTCTATGTCCTTGAGTGAAACAGAAACAAGTTTATGGAAGAGACTCAGAGGTGTGGTGTTAAACATAGTCCTCTCAGAGTATGTACAAGTGGACAGTCAGTCAGTCTCTGCGTCCCTCTCAGGATACCCCTACCGGGGGCGGGGTAGAAAGAATGTTATTGTCCTGCTGGATGTCAAGTGATGAGCTGGGGGAAGCAGGAATTTCTCTGATGCCCTGGTTTTGGTCATGATGTGCCAGAATGAGCTCCCTGCGTCCCTCAGAGCTGCTGAATCTCTCCTCCCACATTCAAGAAGGGTCTCAAACCCATGTCTTTGATATCTACTTCTCACTCCTGATCTCCTGACAGCTCCATAAATAAGTCGAACACCATCTGGTATAATTATCTTTGTATTTGATATTTGAATGTCACTTTTCTAGGAGCTGCTGGAGGGATGTGAACCAGCAACATGGTGGTGTCAGACACACAAGCTGTGTCCATAAATCAGTGTCTGTGTCTAAAGCTCTTTGTCTGTTGTTGATGCACTCTTGTTTACTCTCGGTTGTGCACAACTTTGGAGAAAAGTGTCTGATGAATGAATAAATGAAAATGTAGCAGTTAATGTAGTTCAGTGTTGAATTAACTGTACGACCAACTGCTTGGCCTTTTAGATTAAATTATTATTATTAAAATTATTAAGATATTCGTGTGCAAATCATTAGTAACGATTCATTAATTTTCACAAACAGCTAACAACTCTACGTTGTAAATGATGTAATTATATTATACTGTAGACGTCCATATATACCTAGAGGTAAAACTCTGGACCTGGTGGCCAGTCTCTTTTTTTGTGCGTTTTATGTTTTTATATGTTTATAATTCACTGTCTTCTTTTGACCGGAACTCTAGACCTGGGTGTGCATCACGATCATGAGCCGAAAATCGGGCCTTGAGCTGTTTTTGCCCCCACCCAAAAAAAGGAGCAGATCCGGTTCGAAATAAATAAAGAAATAAAGAAACGTCGAAGCACAGCCTTGTAAATTAATTTGTTCATGTTGTACGATGGGAGCACAGCTGGGCTCATTAGCATGCGCACAACAAATAATTATAGCGGGATTTTTTTTTTTTTTTTTTTTGCAGCCCGTGCTCGGCTAATGGGCTTGCTGGGTTAATTATGTCAGAGCGTAATTGCCGAGGGCCCGAGGAGACGTAATGGCGCACCCCGCTGTGCCAGGACCAGCTAATGACGGCGTATCGCTGACAAGGCTGAGACGAACCGCCCCGGTATGCCTGCCCACCGTGGCTCGGTGCCTCAGCGCCGCACAGCCGCAGGATGTAGGTTCAAATCCCATCGAATCGCAGCTCCGAATCCCAATCTGCGTGGGTTTGCGGGTCGAGATCCGGTCCAGGGTCGAAACCTAGGTGTGGGGTCACACCCCACTGACCACTCTCTGGAAATGGTTCAGCACAAGATTTCCAGTGCTGCCACTGTACATCCCAGGAAGGGGCCCTGCTGTTGTACCCTGGAGACATTCATTAAAATTTAATTGCTGTGGTAAAACACCCTGCTGCGTTAGTGTGTAACTGTAAGACGAAACTTTGATGGTTAAGTACAGTTGCAGTATGAGGAGTTTGACAGTTCTGGGCTCATACAACAAAATATAAGTTCTTCAAGTCATCGGGTAAGAAAGTTAGTAAGAAAGTACAATCCAATAAATCAAAGAAACAAACTGTGAAAATACCACATTTACTTGATGCTTTTCTCCAAAACAACTTACAATTATATACCCATTTATACAGCTGGCTAATTTTTGCTAGAATACTTTAGTGTGAGTACCTTGCTCAAGGGTACTATATTTGGAAGTGGGATTGGAACATGTGACCTTTGGGTCCAACGGCACCAGCTCTAACCACTATGATACCAGCTGCCCCTATGCAAGCAATACATTACGAACACGGTATGAGATGTAATCCGATCTTGACAGAAGTCCCTGCCAGGAAACTTAATACTATGGTTTTACACTGGAGCTGTGGTCAGTGTAGTTCCACGGTGCTGCCCGTTACTGGACCACTAGGCCACGAAAGGAATGTTAAACCAAGACAAGCGGAGTGGTTTTCTCACCTATGACCAGCAGGTGGCATAGTGTTTAGAGCCATCACCTTATCGTTGAAGGACGTGGGTTTGAATCCCTGCTCCTGCTGTGATACCCTTCATCAAGGTATTTAGCCTGAACTGATCCAGTAAAATTTACATTACTATATAATCATTGTAAATAGCTTTGGGTGCAAACCTCACGGTGTCGGTCACCTCGGAGAAAGGAGTGAGATAAATAATGGGTGATATGTTCATTAGCCCTTGTGGTCCCATAATGCTCACGGTGCTCATCTCTCTCCTGTCTGCGGTTGGGGGAGCGGGGCATGTTCCCCCTGCAGACCTCCAACACCCACCCTTCAGGTGTTCCTGGGCAGGAGATGAAGATGAAGCCCGTTCTGTGTTTGTGTGGAGAGACAGAGAGTTTGTTAGGCTGCTTTTTTTTTTTTTTAACTTCTCTGCTGTATTGATTTAATGTATCTTTTATTTATTTATTATCTCTTTACTTATTTTCCTTACAAATGTTCTGCTCCATAAAATTGTTCAGGTGTTGCTCTGGCAATACAAGTGTATAAAATTTGTCATGCCGGTAAGCACAGTAAATTGAAATTGGGGCTGGGGGGGGTGAACAGAAGCGATCCTCCACCCAAAGATACTACTCCCCCACCCTCCCGCTCGCTTTATTGATGACCGAGGTGGTCACGCACGGCCACATGCTGCCTCCCCGGGGACTGATGCAACGCACCCACTCGCTGCTGCAACGGCGCGCCCTGGGCACGCGGCGGCTCTCGCGCGCGGCCCACCGGTGCTGCTGTCACGTTAAAATTGCGTTATGGCTGGATGATGCAACAGAGGGTTTATGTGTGTGTGGGTGTGTGTGTGTGTGTGTGTGTGTCTGAGGGGTCCGGACTGGGGACACATCGCAGAGCCCAGTGCCCTCTTACTGACGCCGTCCCCGCCGCCGTTACAGGTGCGCGCTCCCGTCATTTCTCGGCGGAGCGCAATGCAACTCAGCCGCAAAGAGGCGGCACGAGACTTCAAAGCGGAAAAGTTGCTTGAGTAAAGTAGCAATTTTCTTGTGCCATTGGAGTTTTCAAGGGCTCCCGCATCCCCCCGCCCCCCCCTCCCTGACAGGCGTCTCCCCAGAGTCTCGCGCCGCGCTTTTGGTACCAGAAGTCACCTCCTTTGGTGCGCGGCGCGCAGGTACATAACGGGAGCGCGCTCCTTCTCCGAGCTCCTGAGCGTCTCCGCCAGGAGGGGGAGCGGCGGCGCGAGGCGCGGGGGGGGGTGCGGAGGAAGGGGAAGATTAAAAACAGCCCTGTGATGTCGAGTGTGCGGTCGTCCCCCCGAGATTTCCTGGCATAATAATTTAAATGATCAAATGATACAGAGGAGACTCGTTAGCAAAGAAACAGCCTCCTAGTTGGCCCCATGGGCTCGTCACCGCGCGCATGCATTGCAAAACAGCCGCGGTGCCGCGCGCCCGACGATCCCCCTCTCCTTTCTTCCCTTTCTGCTCGCGAGACGCCCGACTTTCCCTTTTTTTTCCCCACACACACTTTCTTTTTTTATTCGCGCTTCTGAGCAGATCTGCCGGTGTGCTCGCGCTCTTCGGGTCAGTGTGCGCGCGCGCGCGCGCGTGTGTGTGTGTGTGAGGGGGGGTCGGGGCTGCGGGGTCACACACACCGCAGGGAAAGGCAATATTTTTTTTAAAAAAGAGAAAAGTTTTCAAGTGCTGAAAGAAATGTATTTTAATGCAGAGTTGGGCTCGTACGGAAACACTCTTCACATCTATCCGTCGTCAAGAACCGCCTGTCCCGAGCGGGGTCGCGGCGAGCCGGTGCCTCACACAGCGCAAGGCAAAAACAGGGTGGGCGACACACACACACACACACACACAGAGGACGGGTCGCCAGTCACTCTTTACATTTCATTTACAATTTCGCGTCCAGTTATTGATTTTCCAGAAGCGGGAGAAGCGGCGCCGCCTCGTGCTGTCGGTGAGGCTGGAAAAGTGGCGGGAAGCTCTCGTGCGGCAACTCACATTTTTAATATTACTTGAAACCTCAAAAAAAAAAAAATGTTGCTGCAGCCATAGATGTTTCATAAGTGCTTTCGTTGCGGGATGATGATTGCACTTATTGTGAGGAGATAATTCCTGAAGTTTCTGTATGACCATGTATAGGCCTGCTTACTTGTATATTTACACTGCCTGTATGTGTGCCTGTGTGTTCTCAGACCCTGCCCCCCTCCTCGAGGCCACACACTCCCTGGAGGAGCGCCTCCAGCAGCTCCAGGGCTCGGACCCGGGCAGCAGGAGCAGGGAGCAGGGCCGCCAGTGGAGGAGGCACTCGGAGGGCCTCGAGAAGCCAGGTGAGACCCCCGCTGGCCCAGGTGCGTCACGTGCTCGCACTCCGTGTAAACGGAGAACGAGACGCTTCGTGTCTTTCTCACCATGCGCCCCACGCCTGTACCCAGACAACACGGAGGAGGGAGTGTCAGCAGGGGGCGCTCCAGCCTTGGAGACCCGCACCGGCAGCTCTCCTAGTGGCACAGGGTTGCTCCAACAGGGCCAAACACAGGGGTATGTACTCTTTTAAAAAATAAAAAGAACATTTTGTGTGTGTGTGTGTGTGTTTGTGTGAGAGCAGGGTTCACTCTGTAACTGACCAGTCGCCTTACACTCTGCGGCAGTCAGTCATGCATAAATGTCTGAAAAGCTGAATAACTGACCAATCACACTGAAGTCTGCTGCTGCCAATCACGGCAGAGACCTGGAAAGCTACTGACCTATCGTCTTGGAGGATTCCACTGTCAATCACGCATAAATCCCGGAAAGGCAGAGAAACTGACCAATCAGCTGTGACTCTGCCGCTATCAACCTCTTTGACACTTGTGATGTGTTTTGCATCTGTGTGACACGGCTGACACGCGTTTGACGTGTTTGGTGCCACATTGACACGACTTTGAAGCGTGTTTGCCGTGTGGCTCCCTCAGGGATGCTGTCGAGAGCGCGGGCGCCCTGGCAGCCAGGCTGGCAGAAGCGGAGGAGAGGATCAAAGTGCTGCATGCAGGTGGGAGGTTCGCGGCACCCGGGTTCCGTGCTCTTGGGAACATTCCCGCATTGTGGAACTGTTCTGTTAACACACACAACCCTCCCCCGCCCTGCAGCGCTCACGACCACCCAGACGGAGCTGCTGGATCTGCGGTGTAAATATGACGAGGAGATGGCGTCCAAGTAAGATCCTCTGTCGGAAACCACCAAGCACCCTTACCCGTCAACACACACTCTTACACTCCCCGCTCACACACACAAACTCAGTCATACACACATTCAACCAGTAAATGCTGACACATGCACACACACCCCCTTTACTTCAAACATGGCCTTTAGTGCCATCCAACACCCACATCTTAGCACATCATATCCATCTTAACACACGCACACACACACACACACACATACACACAAACACACACAGTGTGTTGCTCCACCCCCTCAGAGACAATCATCATTGCTGTTGCATTTTATGATAGCTCCACATGACCGGCGAGTGCATTGTGGTGTCCAGCTCATGCTTGAAATTAATGTGAAATCCTCTGGAAAAGTGTCAGTGTGTGTCTGAAAGTAAACAGTGTTTCGTTCGGTTCCACTGTGGCGAGGTGTCATTAACGCACCCCCACCCCCTCGGTCTTAATCCACTGTGTATTTCCATAGAAAGGTTTGTTTTTTTGCCTCCCGGTTTCCACAGGATTATTAGTCCCAGTGCGGGACGCTCAAAAAGAAACGTACTTTTAAAAGTACCGTAACACACCGGCTCCTCGAGTTACAAACTGCTGAGATATACATTTTCAAAGATATAAACACTTTCAAGTTAATTCATTTATTTTTAATTGCGCTTTCTTAGCTTGTCTCGTTTCTGACATTTCAGTCTGTATTGGAACAAATGCTGGCTGTGTTTACCCAGCAGGTCCACAGATGGCGGTAAAGAGCACTGAGACAGAGTGAGCGGCGGGGCCACCTTTATTCAACTCCCGTCCACAGTGTTTACAATTCATGTCTGGTGTTCCTGACTATCAGCGATCAATAACAAGATGAAGAATGTTGCACGTGTCTATGGGACGAATCGGTCAAGAGTCATCGAGCAGCTGGTAGCGTAGTAGTTAGCGCTTAGAGCTGCTGCCTTTGGACGCAAAGGTTACAGGTTCAATTCCCACCTCCAGCTGTAGTACCCTTGAGCGAGCTACTTACCCTAAATTGCTCCAGCAAAAACTACTTAGCTGTGTAAATAGGTAAATAATTGTAAGTAGCTTAGCATTGTAAGTAACTTCGGAGAAAAGTGATAAATGTAACAGGAATGTCATCTTTAAAGTAAAAACATTGAAATTACTGAAAATAATGTAGCTCAAAGTCAAAAATAAATACAAGTATTTTTGTATTTATTGTACTTGTGTGATTATGCAGCTTCATTGCCCAGTAATTGGTACCCTTGGTAAAGATGAGTGAAAAAGGCTGTAAAAACAGGATTCCGTTCTCCTTCAGGCAGGTTCATCACCTCACTCCTCTAATTATTTCTCTAATATAGGAAATTGGGATTCTCAGGTGTGCAGATTTTTTTTAATACCTGTTGTCTGTTGTCATTTGTGCGTTTTCTCGTCTCATCCGTGTGGATGGACGACTAGAGGGGTTTGGCAGTCTGTTACCTCATATTTACCAGAGTGAAACAGGAAGTCATGGATCACCACTTAAGAGTTCCTGAAGCTTCATGTTTGTTTTTAAAAGGTACAATAAGACTGGAAATATACATTCATTATATTTTTTTTCATGAGAATTTCCAGATGCCAACAATTGTGTGTTTTGAGAATTTTTTTTGCCTTTGAATAATTTTACCCCAGTAAAAGGTTAGATTTCCCACACAGTTTCAGTGTAAGATTAAGCTGATTTTTTTTCAGCCTTTTGAAACGTTTTTTATGGCCTTTTTGATCAACTTCACCAAAGGTGCCAATAATTCTGGAGGGCGCCGTTCACGGAGGTTTATACAGAACCTCAAATGTGAGCAATCGAAGAGATGTCTGTATTATTATATTTATTGATTGTCACTTTTACCACAAGTCACAAGAAAAACAAAGTATGAACAGGATTGTGGTCCCAGTTGTGTTTGTGAGCCGAGGAACCCCCCCCCACCCCACAGGGGAACGTTTATTTTCTCTGGTCTTGTTATTCAGATGCAGTCCTGGTCCTCCACTCGCAACTGACTGCACTTGAGCAGGAAGTTGTGTGAACCAGTACAGTGTTGGTTCTCACACGGATGCTGTCCTGAGGGCTGAACCTGATTCGCCACTTCCTGGCTCAACCTTGAGTGATGGGCGGGTGGGGGGAGTCCTATCCCCCCATAGGATGCTCATGATTTATGGAGCCCGCAAGGACCTCCGCCGTGCCACACGTTCTTCGGGAGCGACTTCCAGCTCTCCCAGCACTGCCCCCCCTTCCCCACCCTTCCATGCCGCTCCTTCCGCCCCCGTTCTCGGCCCCGGCTAATAGCAGCCATTCGTCTCCTTTGACTCGCGGATTGGGGCAGATAATCGATACAGTACATTTTTCCATACTGCGCAAGTTCATTAAATCTGAACGGCCCACCTGTTGGTTTCCTTCCTGCTGGCCGCGGTGCCGTCCTCTCTCCGTGTCCCCGCGTGCGCCTGGGGACGCCCCGGCCATTGTGTGGTTGCCCCACTGCATGCTGGGAGCACATTACAGAGCAACTGTGACTTAGGAGTTGGGGGCAGTTCTGCCTTGAGGGTGGAGGCTGCTGAGGGTCCCTTTAACCCCGCAATAACCTGATCTGGGGCAGCTTAATAAAGTTGTCATTTATTCATTCATTCATTCATTCATTCATTCATTTGTAATCGGCAGTGCCAGATGACAGCAGGATGCTGGAACTGTTCCTAGCGTGAAGAGGCGAAAGCGTAAACGCCGAGAGCCGATCGGATCAATAATCTTCTAGAAGGAAGGAGATAAAGGGAAGGAAACGGACAGGTTTTGGAAGCAGGGCGAGATAAGAAGTTTCTTTTTTTCTGTTTTGTGTTGCATGGAATAATTAGCTGATTATGCTCTGCACCCGTGTTTACTAATAGGGACGGCGCATCTTTTGTGTGGAATAACAGGCGAGCCGTGTACGTTTTCGATGGTCCCGTTCATTAATTCCGCGTTTTAGTGCCTTTTGAAAGCCACGTCCCATGTGCCCGGGCGGGAGAAAATTCTGAATGCAAACCTCAACACTTCAAACAAAGCTCATGAATAATCTCTGCGCGACGCCGCTCATGTGAGACTTGCGGTGCTTTTCAGATGTGTGTGAGCAGAAATTAATATTGTAGGTATTAATCATGCTGCAGCTCCGGTTGTGTCTTGGTTTGTTTTCCTTGAGCGCGACGTAACGCTCGCACTTTTCGACTCTGCGTGTTTCCGGGAACATCTACGTTGGTGCTCCACTCCTCGATCATTTCCTCAGCGAACCTCGCGAGGGGTCAAAGTGGTCACCTTAGCCCAGGGTTTCAGGCAAGCAGAATCGAGGAGCTTCGGCGTTGACCTCCACGGACCATCTGGGACTCATTCTCTGGGGGTCGATGCCGTGGACCAGCTCGACCATGTTCTCCAGTGCTCAGTGATGCTGCATGCTCTGTGTTCCAGGGCCAAGGAGGTCAGCCTGGTGGTGAGGAACCTGGAGAAGGCGAGCCAGGTGAGTGACATGGGACGCCCGCCATTACCTGCCCCAGCTAAACTGATCGAAGTTCGTAACCCCTCCCCTCCATAGGGTCGGGTTCATTTGCTCGGCTGGTGATCATATTTACATTTACATTTACTCATTCAGCAGGTGCTTTTATCCAAAGCGACTTACAGTAATTATTAACTAGTATTTATCTGACACCTTCTTCCAAGATGACTTAGTGTACAGTACAGATACAGTAAACTTACCACAGTCATTCTCACTTTTATACACTATAGCAGTGCAACACACACATACTCACACACACACAGGGGGCAAATCAGGCACCAGTCCACCTGAAACACATGTCTTTGGACTGTGGGAGGAAATCAGAGCGCTTGCAGGAAACCCACGTAAACACTGGAAGAACATGAAAACTCCACACAGACCGAGCCAGATTTGAACCCATGTACAGTGACACCCCCAATCTGCCACTCACCCTCGCGCCCTCTCTCCTTCACATTGCGTGGCTCTAAACCAGGATTATCGGGTCTTAAGGCTATTGGCACTAATGACACAGGGAAGAGCAACCCCTGGATTTGCTAACTGGAGCAACAAAGGCAGTAAATTCCCATGAATCTTTCCAACCCAATCAGAGTTGTGCCCCCCCATCACACCCCACCCTACCCAGCATCACAGCTACCAGTTCATAGGTGGGATCCATAGTGGTGTTGTGTTTAGTAACACCAACAGCCAACTCTCTGCCCCAGTCTCTCCTGAATGCAGCCCCCTGCCACCACAGCGGGCACCTGCTTCTCCCACTTACCACACCAGCCATTAGGTGTGGTAAGGTGTTCTTTGATTCTTCTCCAAAATGGCACACAGCCGACTGTGAAGAGAAGTGCCTTAACAACAGACGAAGAGCTTTAGACACAGACACTGGATTATGGACACACAGCTTGTGTGTCTGACACCACCATGTTGCTGGTTCACATCCCTCCAGTAGCTCCTATAGAAGTGACATTCAAACAGCAAATACAGATAATCATAGCAAATGGTGTTGGTCTCATTTGTAGAGCTGTCAGGAGATAAGGAGAGAAGTTGGTCTCAAGGAGATGGGTTTGAGACCCTTCTTAAATGTGGGATAGATTCAGCAGCCCTGAGAGACAGAGGGAGTTTGTTTCACCACAGCACTATTAAAACTGCAGTCTAGCTGATGTCAGAATTTGCAACCCTTGTGATAAGTACTCCAGTGGAGTGGCGATGCGATTCGAGCCCATTTGAAGGGAACGACAGCAGGTGTCCCCCCCCAGTGTGACATGTACACGTCTGCTTTCAGAGGGCAGAGGCAGCGCAGAGGGAGGTGGATCGGCTGAGAGAACAGCTTGACACCATCCACAGCGCTTCCCAGTCGCGGAACCATCCGGCAGAAGACCCTAATGTGGTAAGTTCCCTCACCCTGGACCGTCACTTGGTTGATAGGAGCCAAAGGGTGAAAAATATACATACACACACACGCTCACTCACACATATACCCCACTCACCTTTCACTTGAGCTCTGATTCACACCCTGCTGACCCAGGGCTAGATGGGAGCGCTCTACCTCTGGTCGATTCCTCATTTAGTGCCTCCATCAATAGCTCTTCGGGGGGCCGGAATGTTCTGTGTGGTCGGAGAGCCTGTAAAAGAGACACTCGCAGGGGGTCCTCAGCACCTGCACCCTCTCTCTGCCCCTCCTTTGACCTGCCAGGAGAGGGAGCTGTCGGGGAGCCCGCCGTCCCAGCTGGAGAGCGCATTGTTGGCCAAGGACCGCGAGATCCTCCGGCTGCTGGAGAATGTCCAGAGGCTCCAGTTCACGCTGCAAGAGGTCCAGGAGGTGTCGGCCAATCGCATCGCAGAGCTGGAGCGCCAGCTGGCCTTCAAGGCGGAAGCTATCGAGGTAGGCGGAGCAGAACAGAACTTTCAGCTTGATGACCTCTGACATGACCGCATGCGAACGGGGGCGGTGGTGTGATCTGGCTCCTGCGTCATGTGTGCTTCAGAGGCTAGAGGCCAAGCTGCGCTCACAGGCGGATTATGAGGAGGTGAAAACGGAGCTCAGGTGAGGCCCACGGTCATGCTCTTTGGATGACATGCGCTCATCCGCTGGGCTCGTCCTCCCTGACCTCTACTTCTCTTCTCCAACGGCAGCATCCTCAAAGCCATGAAGCTGGGCTCCTCTGGCGGCAGCTCTTCACAGGTGAGCGCCAGACACAGAGAGCCGAGGGCAGGGACACAGCAGCGAGGCTTACCGCAGTTCACCGCGGTTCATTGCCGCACTTTGACATCCACCTGCCGCTCAGACTGCTCACTCTGAGGACATTATTATTGCAGTCAGTCCAGAAGTCCCAGGATATCACGATGATGAGACGGTGCAGCGTCACTATATTATTTTTCATGTACATTTACATTTATATTTATTTTGTTGATGCTTTGCTTCAACATAATTTTTTTCTAGACTTTTCAAACAAAAAAATGGGGGAAAAAACAAAAATTCTTTAAAAAATCTATTTATTTCAGCATCATTTTATTTCAGAGATTTTTGTGCAAAAATCTTGTTTGAAATAACAAAATACACACACACACACTTTCAGAACCGCTTGTCCCATACGGGGTCACGGGGAACCGGAGCCTACCCAGTAACACAGGGCGTAAGGCCGGAGGGGGAGGGGGACACACCCAGGACGGGACGCCCCAAGCAGGACTCGAACCCCAGACCCACCGCAGAGCAGGACTGTGGTCCAACCCACTGCGCCACCACACCCCTCCCCAAATAACAAAATATTTTATTATAAATGTAGATTTTGTAACAAATGTACCATCTTCCAGCATGGCATCGTGATCATTACTAATTTTTCTCCCTAGTGGCTGGATCATCAGCGAACAGCAACCTAAAAAAATCAATTTAAATATTTAAACTGATTTCCAAGCATATAATGTTAAATAAATCATTTTGTTTACACGACAAGATTACTATCATGTCAGATTAATAAAAACCATATATATCATGCATTCACATGACCAGACCCTCCTCCCCCCATTAGTTTGATCATACGAGGACGAATGTATTTATTCATTTTTGACAATCTTTTCCAAGGAAAATTACACTGTTTTTACACTAAGCAACCTGCAATGATTTACTGACTTATACAGCTGGGTCATTTTTACAGTATGGATTCAGAGTAAGTAGCAAGGTTACTGCGGTGTGATGGAGAATGTGTGTCCAGGTCCTTTAACAGCGCTAACCACTGTGCCACCTGCTGCCCCCAAGCGAGACGGTAGTTTGGTGGTGTTTTGTAGAGAACATTGCTAAGATCACAGAATTCACCGTTTGTTTGTTTGTGTCCTCGCTTTGAGGCCTCGGACACCCTGCTGGTGGACAAGGAGACCTTTGTGTCCTCCCAGAAATATCTTGTGGAAAAGTCCAGAGCCGTGCACAGCAATGGTGATGTGACAGGTGAGGATTTATCACACAGGGTCCTCACCTTATGAACATGAAGACATGTAATTATAATTCAATTTGTTCATAAATCCAGTAAATTCAATAAAGTTGCTTTCACTGTTGAATCACAATCAATAAAATATTAACAGTGCAGATTTCCCTCAATCTGGATATGCTCTGTAAAAATCTCAAGAGACACATAATACAGGTCCACAGTAATGTAGGTGCCTTCCACTTACGACGGTATTTTGTTCTGACGACCTTGTTGTACCTCTCCAATCCCCTTATAGTTTATTATATGAGCCCTTAAGATATATATGTATAACATGTAACCTGCATGAACGCTACATTTTATATAAGGGCTTTATTTTTTCACATTTCAGACCACACACACACACACACACACACACACACACACACACACATTGTCTGAAACCGTTTGTCCCGAGCGGGGTCGTAGCGAGCCGGAGCCTAACCCGGCAACACAGGGCGCAAGGCTGGAGGGGGAGGGGACACACCCAGGACTGGACGCCAGTCCGCCGCAAGGCACCTCAAGTGGGACTCGAACCCCAGATCTACTGGAGAGCAGGACCTACTGAAACCTGCTGCACCACCACACCCCCCACTATAGTAAAAATAATTGTAAATAAATAACACAGTGCAGTATTATATTTTCATGTTGCACTGTTACTTCTACTTTCATTTATTTGACACTTTTCTCCAAAGCAACTTACAGTGTTAATTTCTTTACAGTTATTTACCTATTTATACAGCTGGGTAATTTTACTGGAGCATTTTAGGGTAAGTACCTTGCTCAGGGGTATTACCACTGTAGATGACATTCAAACCATCAACCTTCAGAGCCAAAGGCAGCAGCTCTAACCACTACACCACCAGTTGTCCAGAATCTGTTTTCTTTAGTTTTTTTCTTTTCTGCACCACCAGAACGCTCATGTTTTCACTTGCTAGCCATTGTAAGAAAATAACTTGAACGGACTCACAAACAAAACATTCTGTAAATAAAACAATGTTTTTGTAACTAAAACAGAGTCACTGATAGACACACTGAGTCAATAAGGAACATGGTGCCTGGCAATGGTGTCGTACAGTAGAAGGAACGTTCGGCACTGGACGTTACAACCCGATTCTGGGATTTAAAAATAATATGTCTGATGGGACAGCTGTCATAAGTACAGGACGTCGTATGTCAAGGACCACCTGTAAATAAAAAAATACTCTGAGCTACATTAAATTTATTGGAAATAAAAATAAACTGTCTCCACAAACTCCTGCTCAATGCCAGCTGGCGGCCGATTCATCCCACATGTGCAGCGTTCCTCATCTTATCAATCACTGACAATGAGGAACACGCGACACAACCTGTAAACACTATGGAAGTGAGTGGAATTAAAGCGGTACCAATTCCATTTACCAAGGGTTTAGCAGGAACGCATTAAAATTGTAAGGGGGGGGAAGACTGTAGGAAATAGATAAGTGAAAAAAATGCAGTTAAAAAGAAATAATTCAAATGTTTGTATGTTCAAAATTTCTGAATAAATTATTAAATTATTCTCAGTTTAGTGTGTGTCCACCAGTCTCCTAAAATGTGCCTGCATCTTCATCTCACACTCCTCCTGCAGATGAGGATCACGCAGAGGGGCCAGGGAAGGAGCCCGGAAGGCCCGTGGGATCGGACTCCTCCCCTCCGAGGGTCCACCGAATGGACAGAAATTCGTCATCCAGCCCCGGGCTCCCTGGCTCTGCCCCCCACGAGCCCCCACGCCCATTCTCCGCCTCGCCCTTCCCCGGGGAGAGGCTGTCTGCGGAGCACCCACTGCCGAAGCAGCTGCTTTCGCCTTCGTTCAGGAAGGACACTGGCGGCCCCATGGCCTTCCCCACAGCGCTGTACGCTGCCAAGGCGGCACTCCTGTCGGCTTCCGGCGGTGAGGCTGGCCCCCCCAGCGACCAGTCGGAGAGCGGCGGTTCCAGTGCCGGCGACGAGGACCAGCTGGACACGGCCGAGATCGCCTACCAGGTGAAGGAGCAGCTGCTCAAACACAACATCGGGCAGCGGGTCTTCGGCCACTACGTGCTCGGCTTGTCCCAGGGCTCTGTGAGCGAGATCCTGGCGCGGCCCAAGCCCTGGCGCAAGCTCACCGTCAAAGGCAAGGAGCCCTTCATCAAGATGAGGCAGTTCCTGTCCGACGAGCAGAACATCCTGGCACTGCGCACCATCCAGGTCCGTCAGCGAGGTGAGCGCCAAGACTGGCCAGTGGGCGTGGGGGGAGGGTCACGGATGCTTGGCGCTTCCAGCTCTTCAATGTTTCAACGACCGACTTGGCCCAAGCCGGAGCCCCTTCCGCTCCCTCCGCTCCGTCGCGCGTTTGTTGTCTCACTTTTAACTTTGTTTTCTCTTCAGACTTTCCAGCTTTTGAAAGATTGAGCTACTCGAATGCAGCATCCGCACAGATGCCAAGATCTCAAAGGCATCCATTGATCTGGCAGTCAAAAGCGAAGCCTTCAAACTTTTCTCTGATCAGTCGTCCCACTCACCTCTCCTCCCCCCATCCCCCCCCGACAGGGAGCATCACTCCTCGCATCCGAACTCCAGAAACTGGGTCGGATGACGCCATTAAGAACATCCTGGAGCAGGCCAAGAAGGAGATTCAGTCCCAGCGAGGAGGTGAGTCTGCGGGATGAGGGCGTTTCTGTCTCAAGTGGGTGTGTCCTACACAGAAGTGACTCGAGGTGGGTGTGTCTGGCGCCGTGCTGTCTGTCTGCTGCAGGAGAAGGCAAGCCCTCCCCGGGTGGCTCTTCATCCAGGACCAGTGGCAGTGGGGGCAGCGCAGGAAACAGCTCAGACGACACCATCAAGAGCATCCTGGAGCAGGCAAGGAGGGAGATGGAGGCGCAGCAGCAGGCGCTCATGGAGATGGAGGCATGCGGCCGGGGCAGGACTGTGGGGGCGGCCGGGGAGCGGCTACCCCTACCCCTCAACACACCTCCCAGGGGGATGCCCCTGCCCACAACCTACATCAAGCAGGAGGAGGGAGGAACAATGCCGGTGGGCATGGCCAACCCCAGCGGAGGGGGGGGCAGCACCCCTCAGACCCCATTGGGAGTCCTTTCCCCGGCGGCGTTTGTCCAGAACATCATCCGTAAGGTGAAATCCGAGATCGGCGAGGCTGGGTCCTACTTTGATCAACACTGGTCGGTGGAGCGCAGCGGGGCGGCTGCGGCGAGCGGCGACGGGGCCCTGCGCTCCTACGCCTCCAACTCCTCATCCCCGGCCCACTCCTCGTCCTCCTCGGGCCACTCTGCCCTGCCCCGCCCCTGGCCACGCCCAGACAACAGCGAAGGTCTGCCCAGCGGCGAGGAAGCATCTGCTGGGGAGGAAGAGGTAGGGCGGCCGGTGGAGGTGAAGGTGGAGGCAGAGGTCTCGGCCAACGGGGACGTTCCCTGCGCGGGGCGGCTCTCCTACTACCCGGCGTACATCCCACGTGCCCTCAAGCCTACCGTGCCACCCCTGACGCCCGAGCAGTACGAGACGTACATGTACCGTGAGGTGGACACCATCGAGCTGACGAGGCAGGTGAAGGAGAAGTTGGCCAAGAACGGCATCTGCCAGAGGATCTTTGGCGAGAAGGTGCACTTGAGCCGCTCGTTCCTTCTGTGAATCATTCATCAAACTTCTAGGCGTCTTGCCAGTTTTCACTGACTTATTTCATATTGGTAGAAGATCCACAGCTTACATTTCTGCAGCTTAATTTACCTTGTTTATCGCTAAATTTCCTGGCTTCTTCAGTTTATTGGGCCAATGATGTAAAATTCAAGGTTGCAGGACCGCCAGGCCTGTAAAATTCCTGCGACTTCCCAGCAAAACATCGAAACTGATCCCCTTCGGACATTTACATACAGGATATAACACACTGATTACTTGTAAAACCACTAGTACAAGTGTAAATTATGAAATTTAGCCAGATCAAATTTACTGCTAAATTTGTTTTTACAAGCACACTGTCACGCAAAGAGTTGTACATCCATTCCTCAAATAGTGGGCAATTCATGTTAGGGGGTCACATTTTCATTACTTTTTATGAGGGAAAAATTAGTTCAAAGAAAAAAAGTCACCTACAGTTTAAAAAAAAAATTGAAGATATGTATATATCTTTATACTGTAAATGGTAACACCAACATACTTAGATTTTTAAAAATGTTTTATATTTATAGATCCAGTGCATTTTATACATGGTATAAATGCCGCTTGAATAACATTGGAGCTAGAAAAGCCCTGCACCAACACCGGAGGATCGCAGTCTTTTAGAAGTATTTTTTATCTTTTATGTTATTCTTTACTTTATTCATATCTTGTATCTCGTGCCTTGCTCATATTCATATCTTTTTGTGTTTTTATGAAAGCTGTTGTTTTTACCTGCTCTTGGACACCTTTTGCTTTGAACAGTTTTGCTCTCGTTTTGAAGAAATGCTTCGCCGTTGAGTGCCGTTTTCTTCTTTTCAGATTAAAAATACAGCGCTTCTAAATGGCTCCTTTTCTGCAGCACATCTCAAATGTGGGTTTTAGACACTCACTTTTACTCAGTTTAAACTGAATTTTTGACTTCTTTCCTCTAAAACCTACAGGTTGAAATAATGCAGTACAGATAACTGGCTTTCTTTTATTATTCATTTATATTGCCTGCACTTTTCATGATTGTTTTCTGTACCGAACAGTTTTTTTACCAGTATAAAAGGTGCCCTGAAAACCACAAAGAACTGTGTTGCACTGATACTGATTTCTTCCTATTGAAAACTTGCCACTGGCTGAAATAACATAAGAGTGAAGGCAGCTGGCGTTCTTACATCAACTCTTTTTCCACCCACAGTGAAAGTAAAATGACCCATAACAGGCACAAATGCCTTTGTAAGCCTACAAGCCTGTTATATTAAATAAGGATATGCATTTTCATAAAGCATTGTAGCTGTTTTTAGTTGTACTGGACCATATGAGGGCTGAGTGTACATTTAATACTCCAGATCAGGGGCAGAAAAAACTTATTTGGCCAGCATAGAAAAATGATTCCCTAGCCTTTGGGAGAACTATGCCAGGTCAGTGAAAATTATGTCTATGTCAATAAATATACATCCTGTAACAGGAATGAACAGAAACAGCTGAACTCTTCAAAAGTTGATTTCCACTTTTAAAATGATGCTGTGCTGCCACCTAGTGAGGGTGTGTCAAATTCATGGCTAGCGAGAGAGACTCTTTTATTACTGATTTTCAAATATTTCTGTTTCTATAAAGGAAGAATTTGTATTTGACCATCACATTGAACCCTAACTTTCCGCTGTATAGTCAAGAGTGTGTTTCATTGGGCTGGATCTAGGACTGCTTACTGACCAGGCACTTGACCTCCTCGTCTGCTGTCCAACGCAGGTCCTTGGTCTGTCCCAAGGCAGCGTGAGTGACATGCTGTCCCGACCCAAGCCGTGGAGCAAGCTAACCCAGAAGGGCCGTGAACCCTTCATCCGCATGCAGCTGTGGCTGCTGGATCAGTTGGGCCAGAGCTTGAGCCAGGTGCCAAACCAAGGCCCTTTGCTGGGTACGTCCTCAACAGCGCCACTGCAGGCAGCTTCACGTCACTGCGTATCACATCATGCAGAATTGCTGGCTTCGGGTTCCAGTGATGCTGAGCTCTGTTGTTGCTCACAGACAGGAGCCCCGCCACAGCTCAGCCTTCCCCCTCGCCACCGCCAAGTCCTGCCAGGAGCCCATCCAGCCCCGAGAGGGAACCTGTAGGTCTTGCATCTGACAGCAGCAAGGAGAACCAGCAGCCTGAGGGCATCAGCCCCACCCCAGAGCCCCTGGGAGGGAAGGCCACACCCAGTCCTGCTCCCTCGCACCCTCCGCACACCCCGCTGGGCATCCAGGAGCTGGTGGCCATGTCGCCTGAGTTGGATACCTACAGCATCACCAAGAGGGTGAAAGAGGTTCTGACAGACAACAACCTGGGTAAGCGTCCTTAAGCAGAACTCCGACCCGCCTACTAAATATGTAAATAGCATTGTACTGCAGGCACAAACAAACTCTGATTATAGACGTCATCTTCTCAGAAACCATTAGGCAAAACAACTGACATATCTTGTAACTAATCATCAGGATAGCTTTTTCGAAAGCAGTGGCTAAGAGGTACAACAGAAGGATGAGTTTGGTCTTGTTGTACAAACACTGTGTACTAAGGGAAACCTTGTGCTGCCTCCAGTATTTATGAGTTTGGTCACTGTGAAGTGCACATAATGATCTATATCTGAATTGGAATGGTCATTAAGATGCCATGTATTTATTTTTAATACTGCTGCTCTTTCCATCATACTTAAATATGTACCGATATATCTTCATACACTTCACTCCAAGTAATTGTACTGTTTACACTGACTGTACATTACTTATCTATTATATATTATTACATCATATATTATTTATCAACTATTCATGGAACCTTTTTAGAAATGTATGATATGGCCCTTGCTGCTTTTTGATGTTTTGTATGTTGCTCTGTTACATTAAATGTGTTTGAGGGAGCACCCAGCATGATCTCTCTCCTTAACTCATCTCATGTGTCTGCAGCTCTGCCTGGATTCTGCATCTATAGCACTTTGCATCCTACACTGAGCTGCAGTTCTTCTTCCACTTTCACACACATGTGGTTGTGTGATTGATACAGGTCAGCGGCTGTTCGGGGAGAGCATCCTGGGCCTTACCCAGGGCTCCGTGTCGGACCTGCTCTCGAGACCCAAGCCCTGGCACAAGCTCAG
Organism: Scleropages formosus; assembly: GCF_900964775.1. Taxonomy (NCBI): domain Eukaryota; kingdom Metazoa; phylum Chordata; class Actinopteri; order Osteoglossiformes; family Osteoglossidae; genus Scleropages; species Scleropages formosus. The sequence continues at coordinate 23,881,652 of NC_041822.1, forward strand.
CCTCAAGGGAAGGGAGCCCTTTGTCCGCATGCAGCTGTGGCTCAACGACCCCCACAACGTGGAGAAGCTGAGGGACATGAAAAAGTTGGAGAAGAAAGGTACGTCTGCGGGTAATTACGCTTTATACCCATTTCTACAGAGGCAGGCAACCAGTTTTAACCTGGCTTTTTCTGTGGCCACTCAAAAAAAAAAAAAATGGCCACGCTGTTAATAATAATAATAATTAAAAAAAAAAAAAAAAAAAACTGAATAACTTTATTTCAGAATTTCAGTGACATTCAGAGTCAAATATATAGACAATACCTCAACTTGCTTTTTTTGTATTTATGATTTTTTATTACATTAGTATTGGTAATATTGAACTTACAAAGGTATTTCACCTCATGATGTACAGCATTTTTATGTATCATCTTGTAACGCTACAACACGTCACCTAATAAAAAGTGAAAAACTAAAGTGATGACAAATAAAAGCTTTTGAATGCCATGGATAAATACTCCGATTAACAATCTTAAAATGACACACACACACACACACACAGAGTCTTAAACCACTCGTCCCAAGTGGGGTTGCGGCAAAGAGGAGCCTAACCTGGCAGCAAAGGGCGCAAGGTGGGAGGAGGAGGGGCCACATCCTGGACGGGACACCAGTCTGCCGCAAGGCACCCCAAGCAGGATTGGGACCCAGCCAAGCCCGCTGTGCCACCGCACCCCCCTCACAATGACACACACTGATAAAATAATTTAAAAACTGTCATAAGTATTTGTAACATCATAATTCAGTTCTTCCAAATTGAGTTGGCCACACATTTTTACAAAGTGGCCGAGATTGGCTCGAGTACAACAGTAAGGTCCCTGATGGAACTTGAACTGCTGACCTTTTGGACCCAATGGAGGATTTCAGTCTGTATTTATCTGCCCTTCCTCCTCCTTCTCTTCCTCCCTCCCCTCACCACAGCCTACCTGAAGAGACGTTACGGATTGCTAAGCGCGGGTTCTGACAGCGACTCACCCGGGGCCCGCTCCGACTGTCCCAGTCCTGGCCCGCTCCCTGGGTCTGGCTCCGGACCCACAGCAGTAGAGCCGTGCCCCATTGGCCAGGCCAAGAAGCCCCGTGTGGTGCTGGCGGCCGGGGAAAAGGAGGCCCTGAAGAGGGCGTACCTGCTGGAGCCGTACCCATCCCAGCACACCATCGAGGTGCTGGCCGCCCAGCTCAACCTCCGGACCAACACTGTCATCAACTGGTTCCACAATTACAGGTCAGTGCCAGGGGTCAGAGGTCACCAGGCTGTCTAGGAGCAGACTTCCAACAACATGCCAAAACAAAATATCTAAATGCTCATTTCACTGCTGAATACCATGTGTGTAGCCCTTCCGTAACAAAAACCTTTTCCAGAATTCTTCAGCACCATAAAAGGGAGAAGCATTCAGTGCATGAACTACTTCCTGCTTTTTGTACGAACCTAGAAAACAACCCCACAAACATCAGCTAAATTAATAATTTCCAGTCAGTGCCACTTATACTGTTAGGTTTTTACACTAAAGTACTTAGTTATTTACTCTTTTATGCAGCAGCATGATTTTTACTGCATCACATCAGTAAAATTCAATTCAAGGAAATTACTTTGAGGTACTGAAGAAGGAGGGGGGATTCGAACCCTGGTCCTTCGATTGCAATCTCGACACCACCTGCTACCCCTACTAATGCAACTGAAATTACAAACCAAACTGCAAATGTGTTTATAGAAATACAGAATATCAGAATACACACACACTGTCCAAAACCACTGGTCCCAAGCAGGGTCGCGGGGAGCCGGAGCCTAACGCGGCAACAGGGTGTAAGGCTAGGAGAGGAGGGGGGAGACACACCTAGTACAGGACGCCAGTCTCTGTTGCAAGGCAGCCCAAGCGAGACTCGAACCGCAGACCCACCAGAGAGCAGGCCCCGGCCAAACTTGCTGCGCCACCGCAACCCCATATAGGGGAACATATAATCACAATCTTGTAGGTAGGTAACATTCACGCTATTTTGGAGAAAAACCTCCGCTAAATGAACAAACTTTGCTCGCCTCTAACTTTCTAATGGCGCAAAACTGATCTGATTGGTGGTATCTAATGCCTATCATAAATACGGAAATTTCATTGGTTCCTCATCTCTCCAGACCCACCCTGATGGGAGCGCTTCCGGAATATGTAGCGAAACGGTCAATTACCTCGAAGATCGTGGGTGGAAATTCAGGGGCGCGAGCGCGGAGGACTTGTGCCGCGTTTGCACAAAAAAGAGTGAAATTGACATGGAATTAAAACTTAAATTAACATTAAGTGGCTGTCAAAAGAATTGTATTAGTTCTATATTTGTGTATATTAAACAGGCACAGAGTCGAAACGAACTCGACGCGGTTTTCTTTACGTTGGAAGGATAATAAAACAAGCGTGAAGCGAATTTCCAGGCTGAGAAGATCCCTGTGTGCAGGAGCTCGTCACAAACATTTATTGTTCGCAACTTTACCAGTTACACTTTATTTACAGTGCAATTCTAATCCAAACATCAATACGATGGAGCGCAAATTTAAATTAATTGAATATAAATTTCAGTAAATCGCTAAAATAGAGACGCTGTAATCGTGCTAAGGGTGTTTCCTTGAAAGAAACCACCAAAGAAAGATACTGCGAGTCTTTCGCTTTGTTTTAGACCAATTTGGGCACTTTTTACTGAAAAAAGAAACATTCCAAACGCAGATGATGAGTTTTACATCAAAGTTCTTAATATTTTACCTTAATTTACTGCACACCTATCCATTGCACAGGTGTCAGGACAATTATACCTGTCCAGCTAAGAAAACTTAAGCAAATGAAGTTTTCTCTAAAGCAATTTATTCTGTTTGTACACTAAGCTACTTTCAGTGATTTACTCATTTATACAGCAGGGTAATTTTTACTGTATCGGTTCAGGGTATGCACCTCGATCAAGGGAGGTGAGAGTCGAACCTGGGTCCTTGGAGGTAGGAGAAGAACTCTAACCCCTGCACCATCTGCTACCCTTTATCTGAGGCACCTACCAGTACCAGGACACATACGTCAATATTTACCAGAGTATTTTTAAGTGTGCAGAGGTTGCAGTGAGGTGCACCGGTCATAGAGGAAGTGTAGCACAGAGAGCCACACAGAATGGTCCAGAAAGAATTGTTGAGGTCCACAGTAAAGTTCAGGTTTACTTGTCCCCAGGTGTCATGCCAAGAGCACTAGATGTGTTATCCCACAATGCACTGCTCTTCTTCCACACTGAAGCAGATATGGATGTATTTACTGTTGTTTTGGACAGCTGCTGTTTAAGACTCGGCCAGCAGGCGGTGCAGTGGTCAGAGAGGGCCAGAGATGTAGCCTTGCAATCTCACTGTGCCGAGTTTGAATCCCACGTCCCGCTCGAGCAGAAGGGCTGCCGCAAAAACCAACATACTCATAGGTACGTGAGGACCAGGACAGGGACCCACTGCTTTAAGCAGTCCTCAGTAACTTTAGAGACATCGTCTCCCTTCCAAGTAAAACCATGGTAGTTAAGGTTAGATTGGCTTTCATGCTGTAGCAAGATGTTGACCCGTATTGTTGGTTATGAAGGGACCGATCTTGTGGATGCTGTGAGGGAAAAAATGGCAGAAGGGGAGATGTGAGGAATCCAGCATGAGTGCAGTTACCCTAAATCACACCGAGGTTACCCCAGGTTCCTGAGAATCATGTCACCTGCAAGTTAAGGAGACAGCCTGTCAGTTTTCCCGCCCTTTGGTCTAACATCAGGTGCGCTTCTGCCCGCAGGTCTCGGATGCGACGTGAGGTCTTGACGGAAGGCCTCCAGGAAAATGACTTGGACTCTGAGGCCACCGTGTATGCCACGCCCCCTGCCCATAGCCCCACCTCTGACAGTGAGGAGAGGAAGCAGCCACACCTCGATCGCTCCTCGAGGTGCCGCCACGTGCACAACGGTGTGCAGCACCCTCCGACGGTTATCAAACAGGAGGCCCCTGAGGTGAAGGGCGAGGAGGAGGAAGGTGCTGAAGATGGGGAGATGGCAAGGGGGAAATGCAGGAACCAAACGAGTTGCGTTTCCATGGAGACCTGGTGCCCGCAGTTGAAAACAGAGTGTGAAGACCAGGAAGCCCTCTGCAGGGAGCCGACGCCAGCTCAGCGGTGCCCCACAAGCCTCAGGGATGACGGGGCCATGTGCAGCCAGGTTCCATCTGCCCTGCTGGGATCCTTGTCCCCCAGCACCCCCCAGAGGCCCAGCCAGTCTCGACAGGAGGGCGATGACCCCAACAAACAGGCTGCTGACCCGGCCAGCTTCAAGGCAGCATCGGAACCCGCCCGTGGTAGCCTGGAGGTGTCACTCAACTCTCCCTCCGCAGCTTCTTCGCCAGGCCTCATGCTGTCCGTGTCACCTGTCCCTTCATCCTCAGCTCCCATATCCCCGTCGCCACCAAACCCCGCCCCTTCCGCCGGTCCCATCCGTAGCTTGGACCCCACAGCAACTCAGAACACCAAACTCAGCCGGAGGCGCAATGAGAAAATGGCCAACCTGGACAATATCATCCACCGGCTGGAGCGAGCTGCCAACCGCGAGGAAACATTGGAGTGGGAGTTCTAAACCACCTAGGATCCCGTTCACTCCATGGAGGCAAAACGCAGCCCTGGGTTGGAGGGGGATGGGGAAGAGCTGCTGCAGTGTCCCTCCCAGCCAGGCGGTGGAGCGTAGCGCCATCCCTTGAGAAGCTGGCTTCGTCCCTGTTCGCTCTCGCCTCCGAGCAGGATGGACTGCTCAGCAGTTGCAAACTGTTCAACAGACATTTAAAAAAGGAAGGAAAGAAGAAATTATTTATAAACGTGTTTTACGTATTTTGATAAAGGACCCTACTTTGAGATATATGTGACAGCCCTAGCTGTTGTGTTTTAAATAATGAGAGACGGGGAACACTTCCCAGCTGCGGTGTCATGAAATGCACACTGACACTCTGTAGTTTGCCACTGGGTGAGATTAAAAAAAAAGACTTTGTCTTAAGCCATCAAAAGCACTATAAGTTATTTAAAAGAGAGACTGACCAAATTTGCTACTTTTTGAATAGCAATTTTTTGATTTTTTTTTCTGTCTTTAAGACGATAGTTTTAACATCAAGTTATACACAAAATGTTAATTAAATTGACTGAGGGCATAGTCCTTAAAAAGACTCTAAATAGCAAACACGATGTACGTAAATTAGTTTTCTTGCCAATATGTTTTTGGAACATTTGTAACACAGAAGCGTGTCATGTGTGGTCGTACATGTTGTAGAGTCGTCTGCAATAGCCTTGTCCCAACACGACGTGGCATGGTACTTCAACTTTTACCCTGTCCCCCCCATAGTTAGTAATGTGATAGACTTGGAAAAAAAGTTGGAGAAAATGTACAAAAAACAATGGAAAAAATGGAAATGCAAATTTTAACAGTTAGAGCCTTGTTAGTAGATTTTTTATTCCCCAGAGTTTTTTTTTTTTTTGAGGTTTAGTAAAGCCAGGGTATTGTTTGTACACATGAGTACAATTTGCATCTCTGCAGTTTCATGTTTACCTCTAAAAGCGTCTAGGGTGCTGCGATTTTGAGGAACACGAACCTCATTGGTTGGAACATCACAAAAAGTTTGCTGAACCAGCCTCTTTTGCAGAGCGACAGCGAGTATCATCTACCTGAGCCAACAGTCCACATACCTTCTACATAAATACCACAAAAAAATATGTTGTACCATGGGTCAGCAATGAATGCACCCCCACAGCTCTGGAGATCCTTGGGCCTGGTTTTATCATAAAAGGGGCTTATTAATGATTATTTTTGCATGCTGCTATGACAGCAGGTTTCCCTACTCTCGTGTGACACATGGGTTAATATATGCTCTTCTTGATCCTTTCTGGTTGATTCCCCATGTTTGTATTTTCCTTCTTCATGGCAACATCACTAAGATCCAATTTTTTGTTTTTCCACAAAGTCCATTCTAAATTTCCAAAGGCGTGTTTCATGATGGGGTGAATTTAGTCCAGTCTGTCTTTCTGGGGTGTGTCAAATGCAGTTTTTCATGTGGTAATTCTTGGAAAATGACTCCACTGAGTACACAGAGATGCAGACATGAAGGAGGGGAAGCTGGCAGCGTGGCCCCGTCATGGATGCCTTGTTGTATCTCACACGGGTGGACCTGCGGGACAATCCTTCACCGGTGACAACTCACCCCAGTGGCACCGCTTTTCTTTTCCATCTTAATTTGCAATTTCATCCCGGAACTGAAAACAAGCGATGCACTTCTGGCACAACCAGAACCCTTTTTTAGGTGATACTATGTCTCATCACTTCTTGCCTTTAAATGTTAAGTGAAAGTCCAGCATAAATATGAGTTGCTGTTTTTAAAGTTATTCATACTGAGTCAAGATGTCCAAATATCGATCGGTTTATAATTATATGAATAGCTGCCCTATACACTATGTAAGACTATGCCAAGTCAAAAACAAGAGACCCGATTGGGTATGTGTACGCAGTGAAACAGGCATCACCAAGAATATTATAACGCCATGGAAAGCAGAAATCTTTGTTCACCAAGATCCATTAATGAGCTGTCAGCGACTGAGTCTGAAATTTGGTTCATTAAGGTTCCTCAAGGTTTGTGTTTTTTTCTCCCCCTCATGACAGCAGCAACTTTTTTACCGTGTTCTGTACCTGCTGTGAAATCCAGTGGCCGACATGTGTACCGTAGCTCCACAATTACCTCCTGCGCGAGCTCCTTACAGCACTTAGATCTCAAGAATTTTCAAGAAAGTGACAAAACACTCAATTTAAATAACTGTTTTTTTTTTTTTTTTAAACTCAGTGTTCCACTACTAGTCTTTACCTTTTTATGTGTCGTTGAAGTTGGTAGTAAACACTTGGACATGTTTTAATAGTACAGAGGGGTGGACTTGTATATTAAGCGTTTACAGACTATAATATATCTTAGATATTCTCAAAACAGATGTGCTGGTTATATTGAAATAGAATGTATAGGTTTATTGACAAGACCCACAAGGCAGTTCTGATCCGAAAAGCCTGCCCACATTCTAGATGTTTCCTCAGGGTGGTCTTGCCTGTTTAGTGCTGAATATAAGTCCAATGGTGTATATCGGAACATTCAGGCAAAAGGAATTGATTTTCCATTTTTTGCAATAGACTATCTGGTATACCTTCAGTTCAGTGTAAAAGTACTAATGTGCACAGTGGGCAAACTTCCTGAATAACTGGCATCCTGGTTGACAACTGTCCTGTGAATTGGATCATTGTGGTTTCGACAGAAGTGGCTGTTTTATAACCAGGACACGTTTTCAACAGCTTGGCGTGTTGTCATTGCACAGCCGCAACTGTACAGACGCATGAACTTATCCTGGGCGCTGGAGAACAAGTCAGCCTTGTTCCGTCAGACTTTTCATTAAAGAAAGTTTGGATATTGTTGGTGTGTACATCTCCTCTCGTTATTTTAGTGTGCTTGATCTTCAGAAGTCCAAGTCAGAATGAGAAAATACTGTACATCTGCTTCAGGACAGCAGAATATCTCATTTGCAGCTTCTGCAGATCTATGTTGAAACATAATTTCTGCATCTTTCAATGCCATGTATACCTATAACACCATATCATGATACAGGCATCCCTTGATTTACAGAACTAATCTGTTGCTGAAAACGGTGCAGATTTTGAAATTCTGGACACTGAAAGCCTATTTCCCATTATTTTAAATGAGGGAAAAATAATAATGTGTTCTTAGCTATCCAGGAGCCCCAATTAAATTTTCCCAAATTTTTCCACATTGTAAAACACCTATACAGCTACCAACCCATGATTTCAAAACAGTATAAAACACATTTACATGCTTACTGTTCCGGGATAATTCCTGCTTTTCTTTTTAACTCATTGGTTTTACACGAACGGGCAATAAATGAAGCAGCGATTCGCTGAGAAAGTCGCGTTTATTGTGAACAACTTTCTAAAATTGCGCACTGCTGCTAAAATGCACATGCACATACACACCTGAACAACCAGCACCTACACTTCTGCGCTTAGTTTCTCTGCTGTCTTCAAAATCATTCAATTTAATAACACACCCAATATGGCCACAGTCCTGTGGAATTTCAATACACTTCTCATAATTCTCTACTCCACTCTTAAAGCAAAATCACATTTTTAACACAACATTGGAGAGGCCTGGGTGCAGACAGGCCAACTACGATACATTACTGCACTTGCACTTCACTCTGGCAGTGCGTGAATTTAATTTTTTTTGGGATGCGTTTCAGAAAAATTTCGTTAGACTGATTTTTTTATTCCATAAATCAAAAATTGTGTATCAAAGGCCAGGAGCCAATATACAAAAATTTCTGATGAAGACAGTTCGGAAATGGAGGGACGCCTGTTCACTCATCCCTCGTTTAACAAGGTTCATTAATTCTGTGAAATCGCTCCATTTAAGTGAATTCCTTTTGTGAGGGGATCAAATTAACATGGTTTCTTATAGGAAGAAATTGGTTCCTGGACAAAAAAATGCATCACCTGAAATTAATTTAGAAGCCAGAATAAAGGGTGTTTTATGTATGTCCATGACAGCACCAACATACAGTATTTTGTAATACTATAACGGTAATTTTTAGAAATGTTTGACTCCAGATGATCTTGATCGTGAAATTAAAGCTTTAGTCACTCTAGCGAAAGGGTATTTCTGTTGTCGCACTGATTTATATGACAGTGATGCGAGTGGCTGTCAAAGTGGGAGCGAAGAGGGAGGATGGACAGTGTCCTCGTCACCATCTATTCAAACCTTCCGCAGCAGTAGGAAGGTGTGTGATGCTGAGGAGACCAGAAAGTTCGTCCCTAACAGAGAGAAGCTGCTTCGCAGACCTTCCCCGTGTCGAACACTTCACTGTTTATCCTCAACAGAGACTATTTCTGTACAGAACACACACACACACACACACACACACGCACACACACACACAGAGACTCCGTCCACTCCTCAGTACTGCACCTCGAAAAAAACACACTGTCAAAATGATTTAGATAACTGAGTTAATTGTTACGTGTTTATTGTTTATTTCTATAAGGACTCCAAAGGACCCAGGTTTGTATTCCAGCTCCTACTGTAGTAAAAATGGTCCAGCTGTATCAATAGGTGAACAAAGTAAGTTAATGCGATAATTTGCTTTGGAGAAAACCATGAGCTAAACAAAACAATAATAATAATAATATTAATAATAATAATAATAATAATAAATCTGCTATTTCAGATATGATATTATATTGACAACCAATAATTGTGACAACAGATGGATGTTGAATGACTGCATATCAGATGTAAATCCTGCTAAGATGAATTTATTTGCCTAATGTTTGGGAAAACAAGCGTATACATTTCCACAGGCAATTACAAGGATTTTTCATTACATGAGACCCCTTTTGCGAGGGGATTTTTGAATGTGTGCAGTAAAAATCTGTCCTTTACACCATCCCAGTGCTATGAGTACAGCCTGTTCGCAACTCAATTTGTTTGTAACTCCAAAGTCGCTATTATCACTCATTCACAATCAATGAAAGAATATGTTTATATTTATTTATATTTTATCCTTTAGCAGATGCTTTTTTCCAAAGTGACATACATCTCTGAGAACAGAATATCACGAACAATAAAGTTGTCTTGATATTATACATACTTGATATTATAAGAATTTATTTGAAAGTTAGCTTCTGTAAAAAAAAAAAAAAAAACCTCTTATAAATCTATGGTAAATGAAAAATAACCAGGCAACTAAACTTCATTATTTTATTGGCTTCAAATGACAGTAAAACTTGACGAAAACGGTTGAAAATAAAAATATGTCTCCACAAACTGCTATTCAGTGCCAATTAACGTTTACATTACATTTACATTTATTCACTTAACAGACGCTTTTTTCCAAAGCGACTTACAATGGATATTATATAGTGTTATCAGCCCACACATCCTATTCACCGTGGTGACTTACACTGCTGGATACACTACTTACAGTGGGTCACTCATCCATACATCAGTGGAACACACACACACTCTCTGTGTCACTCACACACTATGGGTGAACCTGAACAGCATGTCTTCGGACTGTGGCAGGAAACCAGAGCACCCAAAGGAAACCCACTCAGACACGGGGAGAACATGCAAACTCCATACTCATGTGTATGAAGTTACATTCTCTCACACCACCCAGGCGCTGTGAGACAGCAGCGCTACTTGCTGTGCCACTGTGCTGCCCAAAAATGATCGAATATACTAGAAAATGTTTGTACCTTTGAAAATTTGTGACTGAGCCGTTTGTGGCACAAGGAGTCAGTATGTATAAGTTCTTCTTATCCTCTTTTTTGGAAACTGCCCCTTTTTATTATCAGCATCCTGCTGGATTTCTTAATGAGGGGGATGTTTCAGTGATGCAGGAGGAGCCGGAGAACCAGCGCTGACGTCAAACTCGGGAAGCTCGTCCACAGCCTACATTCCTGCCATTACTGTGCTGATTGAAGAGGTCAGATAAGAAAGAAGGAGGTTCAATCTAATCCCTATCACAGCGCTGAGGAATTTACTTTCACATTCCTCTGTGTGCTTCTGTCTTGGTATGAATATCAACGAAGCCGAGCTCCAGAGAGCCTGAATCCGGCAGCTTCTTTCTCAGTTCCTAGCATGACTGAAGCCGTGGGGTGTTACCACGATTTGCCATTATTAGATGCTGTGATTTGACCTCTGATCCTGAGTTTGAATGGAACAAAAGCAGAAGGATGTTGTTGATACCTGGGATAAGATCTTGATTCTTTTCCTGTTTCAGTACGGTAAACCGAAGGCAGGGCTATGGATGCCACAGTAGGCAGCTGATAGGGATTGTACATCTCCACACTGTTTCACCGTGACATTTAAAGTCATTTCAAGTTCAACAAGGCTTAAGTGAGGCTTAGGTTTTGGAGGAATGATTAAATCACCTATCATTTCCGCATCTGATCTTTGCAATCAGATGTCGTGGGGCACTCGACTCTCTTATCTTCTACATCCAAAGGAACCGGAGGGTTTTCTGTGAAAGGAAGAAAAGAGAGCTAAGTTACCGGCCCTGGAATCATGTGTATTATGCCATTATGGCTACATTGTGACACATCCTTCCTGTTTCTTTTTGGACATCCATATTGCCTGCATACAGAAGCTTTAATTTCAAAGATGGAATTTTAATCTGCCCATGTCTTTTTTTAAAGTCATCAAACATTACATTAACTTACTTAGTAGACACTTTTCTCCAAAGAGACTTCTAATAAACTTTATGTAGTGTTATCAGCCCACACACCTTATTCACCATGGTAATTTACACTGCTAGATACACTGGGTCACTCATCCATACATCAGTGGAACACACAGGCTCCCTGTGTCGCTCACACGCTATGGGGGAACCTAAACAGCATGTCTTTGGACTGTGGGAGGAAACCAGAGCACTCAGAGAACATGCAAACTCTACACAGACTGAGCAGGGATCAAACCCCTGTCCTCTCGCACCACACAGGCACTGTGAGACAGCAGCGCTACTCGCTGTGCTGCCATGCCTCCTCAAAAAACATGCATCCATTTCATGTCCAACCGTTTGGAGTCATATTTATGTGAAGTGCCCAAAAGCAATCTATTTGGAAAGGCGCTATAAAATACAAATTGAAAGTCGTCTACTGGACGCTACAGAATTATGTAACGTGGTCAAGTGGTATTCTGTCCCTAAGCTTGACCTTTGAATCATAGTGCTGAAGTACCAGTGACACTATGTGCAAAACGTAAAGCTGCATGAAAGCAAACAAAAAAAAAAAAAATAATAATGATGATGATGCTCTAGAGAGAAGAATGCGTATGGATCATGTGCTTTGTGTGATTCACAGTCACGGGCCAAATAATGAAAGCCAATCATAAAGTTGCCCACACGCAGTGAGAAGCGAGACATTGGCACTGATTTTCTGCTGGGATTTAATTGTGATCCCGTAAGGAGGGTCCGTCAATTCCCAATCTGATTTTTCATTTCTCTCAAACATGTGCAATTGGATCACACTCTTCTCAACATCACATCAGTCAAAAGTATTCAGGGGTGTGTCCCTTTGGAGAAGATGGGCGATAACTGACTTGAAACATTTAATGTAGAAAAAAGTTCACTTTCAGTGCAGTTCCGCAGTATGGTAAAAGCAATGTAAAACTTGTATGTAAATTAAGTCATACAACAGCACACAAGAAGCTCAGCAGTAATTGTTTTACTTCTGTCTCAGGACAGGCAACTTGTTTGACAAAACACACGTTGCAAACAAAACTGAACTCAAAAACACAACCAACTTAATTAATAAGACAAATTCTTTAAAACACAGATAAAAACTTCATTGATACGAAATGTAAGAAATCGCACAAGGCTGCGGCAATTAACAGTATATAAAAGAAAGTACAGTAGTTACAAGACACGGGAATAGTTGAATATCACACTTGATATCATAATAAACCACACACCAAGTTTTATTGAACGTTTTAGAGCGCAGCGATGAGGTCACAGCGCCGCGGAACACACGCTTTCATGTGGCCTCCTGTTTACTACAGCACGCCCGGCCCCGCCCCTCTCAGCGTCCTGACGCAGTGACGTAACACGCACGCCACGCACAGAGTCCAGGGTTAGGAACGCGGCGATGGCGACTCGGCTTTTCAGCGGGACGGACTGAGACGAGACCTGGAGCTTGTCGTTCGTTCGCCACGTCCTCTGCCGTGTCCTTCGCGCCGACCGCACGAAAAGTCGACGAGGAAGCCGCTACCGCGTCCCGTCGCGCACTTCGCTGCCAGGTGAGTGGCGCCGCCGTCCTCTCCGGGCTCGCCGTGTTCGCTGCGGCCTCCGCCTGGGGTCCGCCCTCCATCTCACAACAACAACAACGAGCGAGCGGAGAGCCGGGAGAGCAGGGAGAGCAGGGGCCCCTCAGACGGCCTCCTCCGGCGCCTAGGGCGAAGCGCGACGGAGACATGGAGACGGAGCCCGAGCGACGAGCACAGCACCTGCTCCTCCTGCTTGCCGAGAGGAGCAGAGCCGCGGCGGTGGCCGACAGAGCCGCCTCAGCCTGAGCCTGCGGTGTCTCAGCGCCGCCGCGCGCAACGGGACGGAGCCCCCCGGGCGGCCCGACAGACACGGACACGGCGGCGGGCCGCGTCGCCAACGCTAATTACACGGCTTTGCGCGGCGAGAGAACACTGGACTGAACAGCGTCCGCCTGCCTGGGCTGGGGAGCGGAGCGGTGACCGTACGGCGTACGACTCGAGTGTCGGGGGGAACAGGAAGAAGGAACACAACCAACGTCTCGGTACCACCGTGATGATTGAGAGGGTTAACTAGCACTGTGCCAGGGTTACCTTTGGGTTAACTAGCACGCTAAGGGTTAACTAGCACTCATTTGGGAACTAGCACACTGACTAACTCACTGGGTTAAGTTAACTATCACACCAAGGGTTAACTAGAACACACTGTTTACGGGTTACCTAGAGCTCATAGTTAAAAAAAAAAAAAAAAAAAAAAACATATTTAAGTTAACTGGGCTAATTGTCAGGGTCAACTAGCACACTGTTTAAGGATTACAAAACACCCTAAAGGGTTAAATTCCACACTACTTACCACTTAGCTAGAGCTGTTGAAGGGTTAACTAGCACATTGTTTGAGTTAACTTGCACACTCCTTAAGCAAGGGTTACCTAGAACTGTCATAGGGTTAACAAGCATACTGTCGAGAGGTTATTGCATCATTCCCAGTGCATTGACTAGCATGCTGTTTAATGGTTACCTAGAACTGTCAAAGGGCCAATTAGTACTGTGCCGAAGAGTTAACTGGCTATCGAGGGATTATTGCATCAGCGCCGATGTGTGAAGTAGCACACTTTAAGGGTTATCTGGACCTGTGTGTGAGGGGGTTAATTAGAACAGTCAGAGGTTTAACTAGTACTATGCCAAAGGGTTGGCTAGCACACTGTTAAAAGGTTCACTGCCACACTTCTGAGGCCTTTTTTGCATTGCAGTAGTCCGAGTAGTAATGTGAAATAAGTTTCAAGTGGCATATTTTCACTTTTGCATTATCCATCTGCTCACTAGTAAATAGCATGTTATCAGTTGGGTCATCAGTGTGCTAACTAGTATTAATGTTAATTAGCTCTTTGTACAGTAACTGTGATGTTACAAATCTGTGCAAATTAGTATTTTTAACATTCTGCTGTCTCATGGATTACAAGCCTGTTCATGAGTGTTTTTCATTTTAGCAATTTTATTGTGTGTTCATAGTGTAGAATTAATTTAACTAGTTCATTGCCAGACTCTCCTCATTTATGAACTGTTGATCTGTTACCTAATATGCCATCAGTCTCTTAAATGGTACATATTCATTGTTTTATCCGATGCAGTAGTCTAACTTGTTCATCGCTAGTCTGCTGACTACTGAATGGTTGCTCTTTTAACTAGTGTATTATTGTGTTAACTAGTATGCATTATCTAGTTAATTGCTACGTGGTTGAGTAGCGCATTACCATTCTTTTTTTCTCTTGCGTTACTGATATAAGAACTAATTTATTATAAGTCTGCTCGCTGTTGCCTTATCTATCTCTTGACCGGTTTGCTAGCAGCCTAGTTTGGTTTTCCTGAGAGGTGATCTTGTTTCCCTACCTCCTCTCTCACGGCTCATTCAGCTTGGGTTGTTCCATCACCCACACGTTTGTTCTCTGCTAACGAAGTAACCCCAGTCCTGTTTGTTTTGTTGTACCCAATCCGCCAGGTTGTAGCTGGTTGGGTTAAGGTCAACACATACGCATACGTGTGTTTCAGGGTTCTCGGCATCACTCCTTTGTTTTGTTTTGAGTTTAAGGATCTTTCACATGCATCTCGTAGCGGGAAAGTCCAGTAAGAGCCAGCTGGTCTCCTTTCTTCTGAAGGTTTTTTTGTTAATTGGAGATTTCTCCTTTTCCCACATAATTTGATTGTTGTTGTTGTTATACAGGTGGAGTGTTACTGTTGCTATTTTTAATAACTCTGTGAGACGTTACTTTTAGCCAGAGAGATTACTCTTATTACCTCCATGGGTCGTTACTGTTGTTATTGTTACTATCCAATTAGAGTATGGTTCTTACTGTCAAAATAATTCTTCGTGTGTTGTAAGCTATAGGTTATACAATGTAAACATTTTACCATGCAGAATCAGGAATGTCCTTCATATGAAGTCTGGCAGTCCACCCCTCCAATTTTGTCATAGAATATTATCACATATAATTTATATTGTCCCTTTCCCACAGGTGATCCCCCCCCCGTATTGTTCTTCCATTTCTAATTGAACACGTAATTATAAACATCAGGCTGCAAGGTACGAAGTTGTGAACAAAGATCCTTGTTAATTATGACAGGGGTTTTTTGGATATTATTGAAAAACCGAAACGTGTCCACTGGAGGGAGGTCCTATGAAACACGGGATAGTGTTCCGTTTCTGCACCGCATCTCTGTGCCCAAAGTCATATTCTTTCCCTCATGTGTGTTATTTAATCATATTTAATCTCTGTTTATTAAAGAAAGATTAGAGAGGTCTGGGCCTCACTGTAAATATGGCCTCATTCGTGTTCTCATGCAATAGATCGCCTTGCGACTCTCGCTTTTTTAATACACATCGGAAATATGGCACGTGTGTAACGTGGAAAACTAAATACGCAAACACAGATCTGTAATCTGCCTTGCTGTCCATCAGCAGTGGATGGTACAGCACCAGCTGGCACACGATCTACGATCACTGTGCTGCATGTTACCTCCTGTTGCTGTGGTTGCTATGCCACTGCCAGATCGGGGCCCGCTTCTCGAACCTGGGACCCGTGAGCCGTTTTGTACTGGACACTTTGTTCTTGGCAAGTCGGGATCTTCAACAATATTCACCCAAGCTCATCACACATTGTCCATGTCGTTCGGGCAAAGGGCTGTCGTGTGTGCAGATGTTGCAGGTTGTTGCATGTTGCATATTGATTGCTCATCATTTGAAGTATTCGTGTACGCACGTGTGTGTGTTCACCTTGGTGAATAGGTATGAACTTTGTCATGCAGATCAGCGCTCCTGCCGTGGTTGCAGATTAATCCCGATATATGGTCAGCTGCTACTGAAGCTAACTGCCTCAACCGCTTAAAAGTCCTTGTGTTGTGAAGTGTGAGAGTCATATGATGCTGGTTTTTTTTTTAAACTCTCGTGACAACCTCTGCATGGCCCTGTGACAGGGGAACTGCAGCAGCCAAATGCAAAGTATACTTTTTTTAAATTCTCTGAATATGCTGAAGAGGAGTAGCGGTAACGCTGGGCAGCGACATGGTTTATATAGTTTTACAATTCCATCGAGAGGTTACGGGATCCTCTGTGAAGGTGTCTCTCATATTTCCATTTTTCGCGTTTTACATTTTATCTACAGGGCTGACACTCTCATCCCAAGCAACGTTCGTGGCCGGACTTGGCAGGAACGCAGGCGGTTGGAAGTGTGGCGCTTGATGACCTTGATAACCAAATCACTCACCCTTTCCTTGGCCGTGGAGCTGTGGGCCGGTGCAGGCGGTGGGCGGGGCACATGGATTGGGGTGTGGTTAGGGGGCGTGTCCAGACTTTTAATGCTGTTTTATGGGCCTCAGGAAAACCGCCGGACAAAATGCCAGAGTTCCACCCTGTTCTGTCTGAGTCCTTGCGGGAGGTGACAGCCTGGAGAATATCAAGGCATTCTGGGAAATGCACATTCTACAGCTGGTATGAGCAAAGTGGCATGCAAAGAAGTTGCGAAATTCCAGAACATTGTTTGCAGCTGACGCCTAAAATTAATGCAGCATGTTTCACCCCAGCAGTTTAGTTAAAATGATACGCCAGCGGGGGTGAGCTTCCGCGAGCCGACCGCCCTTGTGCCGCGCTCGCAGTAGAGTCGGTACACAGAACCTCTAACTCCAGTAACCCAATAATTGCTTCCGACTCCTCAGCGCTGCCCAACAGCTGCACATTATTTTGGGAGTCGACTTATCTGGGGAATATAGGCCTAAACCTATATTACACTTGTAATTTTTGGGGCTCGACTTGTACGCCCGATCAACTATAACGCGGGTATATACGGTACATTTAGTCGGAGTCAGTACACAGAACCTCCGACTCCAGTAACTCAGTAATTGCTTCCGACTCCACAGCACTGCCTCGCGCACCGGATCCTCTCGTCACATGCAGGGAGGCCTCCAGAGGAGTCGACAGAGAGCGTGTTGATAACCTGGTGGTGAACAGGAGGACAGGGGAGCATCAGCAGTGATGCAGAGAGAGGGTCATGGGGCTTTTTGCGGAGCGCTGCCTGGGCGGTGCCTATAAACACGCGGGTGTTACTGATTACTGATATGTTTAATCAGTCAACAACAGCCGTGTGCCCCCGCGGTTTCCATGGCACATAAGTCTTAGATGATGCTTTTAAAAGCAGTTCATAGCCTTATACTTAACCTGTGGGCTTTTTTAAAAATTAATTTTTTTTTTTTTTTTTTAACTGAAGCAATTCACCAGTGTCAGAATAACCAGTGGCTTCTCAATTAACAAATGCAGGTTCTTTACTGTACCACCTGCTGCGCACCCAGCTGAGTGTGAAGGCTGGTGTTGTTGGTTTCATATGTGTACTGGAGTTTATTACTATTAGTTTATTATTTATCAATTTAGCTCACTTTTCTCCAAAGCTACTTGCACTGATTTACCTGTTTATGTAACTGGGTAATTCTTACTGTGTTAATTCAGGGTAAGTATGTTGAGCAGGGGGTGAGATTCGAACCTGTGTCCTTCGAATACAGTGTCACTGCTCTAACCACAACACTACCTCCTGGCCCTAGTTTCCTGTGTATGTCGCGGGCACGTTTGCCTCGATCTGCTCCACGCACCATCAAGTCCAAGTGCTTTCGCTTTCGTTCGCCACGAACGCTTCGGTGCCGCACGCAAAGCTTTGTGACACTTGCCGTCGCAGTCCCTCTCCCTCTTAGATCAAATGTCCGTTCACGGCAGCGGCGACCTTTAGCAGCTTTCAGCACAAACAGGGTGCGCCGCCAGCGGGGCGGAGAGGGGCCCGCGGGGGATCGCAGCAAGCCGATAAAGGGGGGAAGTAGAGGAAGCGCCGCAAATGGGAACGAGTAGGGAAAGGAAGCGGATCATTGGATCGCCTCGGGCAGCAAACCTACCACTGACTGTGTGTGTGCGTGTGTGCGCGTGTGTGCGTGTGCGTGCGCGCGTGTGTGTGCTTCCCTTCCTGAGGTTCCGTGTTTGGGGCATGCCAGTGTGGGACCTGCAGAGCGCACCACCAGCCTGGCTGTCCAAGTGCTACAGCTGATTTCAAGATCATCTTTGGCCTGTCTGCTCTGGGTTATATTTAGGGTTTGTGTTTGTAAATATTTTTCAATAAGTAAACTGATCTTCTCTCCTTCATTTATTCCCTCATTTAACTGGTATTTAATTCAGTTTCTCTTTTTTCCTTTTTTTCGTATTTTATGGTGAAGCGGCTTATTCTTTTTTGCGCATTCATGCAGCTTTGTGTGTAGTCAAGGGTACAATGGCAGGGTCCATTCTGAGGATTACATCCGCATCTTTCGAGTATTATATCAGCATCCTTCTGGTTGTATTTTTTAGTTCTTGAAATTATAGCGGTACTATGGTGTCTCTGTATGGTATATTAATGTAATAAGTGCACTTTTAATATTTGTACCTTTGGGTTGTGGTCCAAGAGGTGAAGATTCATCACCTCTTATAGTCCATCACTTCCGAAACTAAACTTCAGTTGTTTACAATTTTATTGCATCGTAAAAATGAAACTGATGTCAGTAAGAGCCTCTTGTAATCTGTGTTATCAGTTGTACATTCCCTTTTGCTTTGTTTCCCTTAAGTATTTCATTCTTATTTTTATTCTTTATTCCAGAATCAAATGTCATCTTTTTTGTCGAGACTCTCAACACGGAATCTGAAGGTCGCCACACACATTTCCTTCCTTTGGTGAGTTGAGATACCAAAGTTGACTGTGTTTCAAAGATGTTTTATGGTTCTTTTCAATGAATATGACCGTTTTAAATGCATACAAACACAGTGAGAGCTGGTACCACGAAAGCTCGCTGGTGTCCCATTCCTGCTCGGTGTCCCCCAGCTAGTGTGTGCGTACACTTGTGTGTAGGATGCTGACAGGTCCTCTCTTCTTTCCGCAGATCGAGAACCAGATCCTGTACAGGAAGCAGGTGTTCCTGGGAGACCAAGCTGCAGGCTGTCACTGGGGCCATGGTATGACCAGCGGGGTGGTCCCTCATGGGTTTCTGTCCTGCTTTTCTCACAATGAGGGGTGTGTGTCTGTATTTGGAAGCTCACCATTGATTTGTGCTCTGCCCCCCCAACACACCCTCATCCAGAGTGTCAGACACTGTTTATTCAGTAACACTGGCGGGATCAATGTTTGACCTCCCTGTCACTGTGCACTGCAAGGTGACGCAGGGTCCAGTTTGTATTTACGCCTCTCGCCAAAGCCCTGACACCCCCTGCCTGGCGACGCTCCCTGCCCCCGTCTGCGTCTGCCCTCTGGCACATCGACGCCCTGCCTGCGCCAAGTGATGGCGCTCACCCAGCAGCCCATAGAATGTGCTGTGCTGCTCTTTCACAGTCTGTGGCGCAGGCTTTATGGGGGCTGCCATTGTGCAGCATCATGTGGTCATCGCCAAAACCCACCATGGCTCAGTGGTCCTGGGGAGGGGGGGGGGGGGGGGGTCCTGCCTCTACAGCCTTCCCAATCCATACAGACCTCATAATTATCTTTTTTAATAACTGCAATGTGCTGCATGTAAATCTCAGTACCGCCCTATATTTTACATTCCAAGGCTGGGTATCTCCGGGGTCCCGTGTTGGACAGCCTACAGCGTCAGGAATTGTTCCGTTTGCAGTGGCTTGTTTGTTGGCAGATGTGCACCAATTTGAATTCTGAGGCCACTTGATCTGCGTTTAACCACACGCAGTAAATTTAGAGCTCTTATGCATTCAGGGCGCTCGAATGTAAATAGACGACTGTGGGTATTTAGAGCTGCAGAGTAGCCCCTCTGTAGTCTCTGTGTAGGTACGCGTTGTAGGGCTCTCTCTGCGTGAGACCGGCCCTCACAGTGCTGCTTTTCAGCAGGCTCGGGCCACGCTGAGCATGGGTTTGTGGGATTGAAAGAGCTGGCAGGAATGAGCACGCTGTATTGTGAGATGTGACAGTGCCCGATTCAGTACGTTTGGAGGACTGTGCGACTGGACACTATCTGATTGAGGGAGTGCGTGTTTGCAAAGTGCACTGACTCCTCGTGACGAATGGTTGAGCTACAAATTATTGAAGATAGGAACTTTTTCCGTTTATTTTTACTTACACTGCCTGTGCTTGTCTGTATTTGAAAATTAGCTTTTTTTTTTTTTAAACCATAGGCAATGGACTATTTACTTACTGAGCTGATAGATGGCAGTAAAGAGCACAAGATGTGTGGGACCACCATAGTGCAACTCTGTTCCACAATGTTTACAGCTCATGTCTGAGATTCCTGAGCGCTGGTGATTCATGACAAGATGAGGAATGCTAGGACATCACTTGTTTTCCGTCAGTTTAAATTAGCGTTAATTTTAATGTAAGTCAAAGTTTAAAAAAAAAAAAAAAAAAAAAAGTTTTGAAACAATTAGAGTGATATCCCGGGTGTTTCAGGATGTATCCCAGAAATCATAGGATCTCTGTGTCATCAGGCTTTTGTTGGTTGTGACATAGTGGTAAAAGTGACTTCAGAGATGTTTGCAAGCCTCATGAGGATTGTTTGTTTTGGGAGTGTGCGGATTTGGGTGGTTTGAATGCAAGTGTTTAAACTTTACAGTTTATTTAGTATTGTGGCCTTTCCAGCAAGTTGCATCTGGGCGCTTAACAGCGAATACAAACGCAAGCTCCAGACGCTCGGAGCTATTGAAGAGCGAACACGAGGAATAATAACCGGGAAGAGCATTTAAGGACTGCTGGGGGAGAAATGCCACAAGTCAATAGGAGCAACTACACAAAACTTCTAATGTAGTTGAAGACAGAAAAAAAACCACATGGAATCCAAGGCCAGCTGACTGGCCACCCTCCTGCTCATTCCATCTTTGAATGATTATGTACATGACCATTATTGTGGCCTATTTTTTTTTCCCCCTGGTTAATCTTCGATAAGATGGCAGCAGATGAGACGAATGATGACTGGACTGATTTAGTGTTGATGCTGCATTATTTTGGGCATCTACTGATTAGTGTAGTATATGATTGTATAAATACAAGAGGGATCAAAAACTCATTTTCTCCCAAGAGTATCACCCCCGGCACCGGTGTGGAAGTTAAAGTAAGTTTCCTGAATAGTTCTGTGTGAGTAGCTGAGTCTGAAAGAAAAAATACTCCAAACTGAGCTGTCCAGAACTTGTTTAAATCAGCATAATAGACTTTTCCATTCTTACAGCCAACATTTGTGTTGTTCATTACCACCTGCAGGTTCTCCTTCGCTCCTCAGTATGTGAGCTTTCTGTGAATCCATACGGTGAACGTTCACAGACAGGTGTCATATCTGAAGGTTCAAACCAGGTTTTTGTGAGCAGAGACCAGATCTCATGTTTATCATATATACTGTACATGTATGTATTTAGTTGACGCTTCTCCAAAGCACCTTACACCATTGAGCTGTTTAGTTACTTACTCAGCTGTTTTTAATTATTTTTTTAAATTGGGGCAACAAGGCAAATACCCTACTCACAGGTAGTACAACAGGAGGCACAGGATTTGAACCTCTGACCTCCAAGTCCAAAGGAGGCAGCTGTAACCACTTAGACTACATGGTGCCACAGTCATGCTCCAGCACATGAGGGCTGTGTGTTCTTGAAAACCTCTTTGTAAGGTGAATTCCCATAAACCAGACGTAATTATCTTTAGTTTCAATAATAAGTGTCCATATGTTCCCGAGCCCCAAAATTAACTAGTAATGCTAAAATATGACCAAATGAACAGTAGTCCACCAGTTAATATTAGTTGTCATAACCCCACATAAGAAGGCAGTTTCTCTTTACTCTAACACTGCCTGGCTGTTTGCTCAACTGTTCTGTAGTTATCATGTATCGTGCACTTAAATGGTCAGAAAGATATTGTTACAGTGCGGTGTGGGGGGACTAAATGAGTTTCCTTGTGTTGTCTTTCGCTAAGAGCGTCTATTTTGCTACATAGTCAACTGAGTTTTCTGCTTCTGTGAAGCTCTGATAGGTTGTTACTAGAGGCAGTTGGTAGTGTAGTGGTTAGAGCTGTTTCCTTTGGACTCTTAAGGTTGCAGGTTTGAATCCACCCCCAGCTGTAGTACCCTTTAGCAAGGTACTTACCGTAAATTGCTCCAGTAAAATTACACAGCTGTATAAATGGGTATAAATAATTTTAAGTATCTTAACATTTAATTTGTTTTGGAGCAAAGTGTCAGCTCAGTGAATAAATGTAAATGTTTAGTGTTTATTAAACGATTGCCTTGCTGTGCATTGTGGGAATGTGTGTTCAGGGCAGCCAACCGTGGACAGGAGTTGTATTGTTAGGAGTCACATGCACAGGGTTTGACCCTGTCCTCTCCTGGTTCCTGCATTGCTTCTCAAGTAACTTGCTCTGCTTTCTGAGCACATCATCCTGCTTTAGAGTGCAGACAAAAGAAATAAAAGCAACGCCTATGAATTCACATTTACCAAACAAGAGTTGTGACCAGTAAAACTATAAGATAAGGGGTTATTGAGGTTTACAATGAGCCAAGCTAATTCGAAAAATGATGTGCTGCTCAGCTGTGGACAGATGCGTGAAACCTAGATTCTGTCTTTGTAAACATGAAGAGACTCCTCATAAGCTGAAGTAGGGCTATTAAATGGCACTCCTCAGGGGGGGAAAACTCAAGTGTTCACCTCTTGGGGTATGACTTTTATTAGTCAAGACCACATCATGTGCCAAAGAACAGATATTTAATCAAAGCGGCTGCAAAACACTGATTGTTTACTTGCCAGACAAATCCGATTATTGACACAAAGAGCCCTAGTGGGATTTTTCAAAGTCTTAGTATTTTGTTGTCATAATTTGGGCAGTATGTGCATGTTCTGTACACTTTGGATGTCATGCAATTTGAGGGATTCTAGGGGTTATTTTGCTTTGCTTTTTGGGGGTTTAGAGTCCAGGTCGTCCCTCTTCCACAAGGCAAACCACCCCCCAAAAGTGATCCCCTGCTCTTTATAAAGTGTATGCCTATAGTTGTGATGCAAACAAACCCTGAATTTATTATCTTTTAAGTCATACAACTTGCTGTTAACCGTATCTAGTTACCCTCAAAGTATGTAAATTTCTGCTACCATTTATTGACATCCTGTCAACGGTAACATTATGGGGGGAAAATGGATAAAAATTGGTGATAAAAACTGCATTGCATCAGTTCTCATGTGGTTCATGGTGTATGCAGATTTTTAAGAATCATTTTTTAAATGGTTGTGTTAATGAAGCGCATTGGTGGAATGAAAACGGGAAAAGACCTAGAATCTTCTGACATGTAGAGCAGCCTTTCGTCACGTCTGTGAGCTCTTGTAGCTGAGTGTCGTCGCTTGTACCGTGGGCTTTCTCACAGTAGTGTCTCCATCGCTGTTGGTACCCCGCCAGCAGATCTAAATGCATTGTTAAAAATATTTACAATATGCGTGACGATAGCTAGGTACAGTTCTTTAAGAGACCCTCTCTTGTTAATGAGATCAGACTGCCACACGTCATGTCATTTGTGTAAAACATGGTTTGGAAAATCACATATCGACGTCCCGCATCATACAAATTTAAGATGCTTTCGGCGCTGCTTTTGCTGTTTTGCTTCATTTTGTGTTTCATTGCAACATTTTCTATCTTGGTGTGTGGTGTGCTGCATTTCCAACTACACTTTCCTGCAATTGAGGTGTTGGTTCACAAGCTGCGTTTATGAATCAGTTTGTGGGGGCAGTTCATAAATTGTGAATAGTTGACACCCTGCCTGGTGCTGTTGAGCTGAATCACTGTCAACTTCAGAGGTAAACTTTCTTTTTATATGCCAGCCAATGTTAGACTTTGGATTTTTCATTGTTAGTAAATCATTTGGCCACACCAAATAATTATCAATGGGTAAAGATTAAGTAAACAATCTGTTGGCATAATGAATAGATAGTGTCAGTCAACCATGTTTTACGTCGAGGTTTGCTGTCATCTGGTCGTTATTAAACGGTTTACAGTGGATGAGATTCGCTTCCATGACATCAGGCCAGGAAGGATTGATGCCTGTGGGTTGTGCGGGATTGTGGGATTGGAGCAGCTCTTGAATCAGGCTGCAATGCGTGCTGTCCTCACCACGGTTCTTGTCTCACGCAGGAGGAGGAGGGGCAGCACAGCCTGGAGTGCATCCAGGCCAATCAGATCTTCCCAAGGAAGCCCCCTGTCCTGGAGGAGGAGAACCTGCAGGTGGGGGTCGGGGGGGGCGGCAGTGATTCTTGGTTTGGCTGCTTTTTCCTCTGGCGGGACATGGAGCTCCCGGTGATGATGCCCCTGTGTCTCCCGGTCACAGGTCCCCTTCCCTGAGCTGCACGGCGAGTTCACAGAGTACGTGGGGCGCGCCGAGGATGCGGTCATCGCTATTTCCAGCTACCGCCTGCACATCAAGTTCAAGGAGTCCATTGTTAATGTAAGTAGCTCTCCTGTTAAGGCAAAGGAGCAGTACCCTGGATGTGTACCCTGTTGTACGTTTAGCCCCGGAATACACAGGGGAGGCTGCTTTTGCAACACCGGTGAATCCTCTAAAGGGAAACGGAAGGCACCCACGGTGGAATGCTAGTCCTTTTAGCATAGAGGCTAGTGGTCAGGTGCTCGGGTGCCAGGACCCAGTTCGCTGGTAGGCGGCTGTTGGCAACACGACAGCGTCCCTTCTTGTGCTTCTGAAACCCTGTCCCACGCATTGGATTTGCCATGGTTGCAGAGGACTCCAAGAAGCTGTGTACCATGCGTACCTGTTCGACCCACACAGTCACTGTAAGGACATTCTGGCCTCCAGTGTGGTCGTTCACACACGTTGTAAGACATTGACATAGAACAGAGTAAACTTGACTTAGTCCGGCTTTCATGGTTAGTGTCACGTTATGCATAATTACATGAGTAACGCTAAAACCTGATAATTGGGAGAAAACAGATTATGCATCCATTACTATTTTTTTTTGCAGCACTAATGTAAAATGGCATTTTTTGGACATTCATGGTAGTTCTGTCAGAAGTAAAACAGGTGATTGGCTGTCGGTAAGTGAATGTCGGAATGGCTCGATTAAAGTGGTGTTAGCTAGCTAGTTACTTCTATGTGGCATACACCATATTCAGGTGTTACGTATGGGATGCGCTGTTCACGTGCTCAGTTACCAGGTTACGGGGTATTTTTAGATATTCCTGCTTTACATAATGGGAACAAGGAATTACTCTGAGCAGCTTTATTTGAGCAGAAAGGTGTTCGCTGGTGATGCCAGGAGGGGTGTATCGATCTCCTCCTCATGAGCCAGGCCATTCGGAATTGGGGGTGGCAGCAGAGGGGTAAATGCATTCGATCCTGTCCCACTGTGACCCCCCCATCACGCGGTTCGGCAAGAAACGGTGACACCGGGAAAGTGACAGCAATGCAGCCGATGTGTCGCGATTGTCCCCAGTGGGACAGGAAGAACTGGAAAGCTGTGACCGTGATGGAGGGGGCATGGCAATACTCTCTGGGTATTAGCAGCTTTTCCTAGCAGGCCTCTTGGAATTATGGGAAAGGTGGGTCATCTGACAAAATGGAACACATCTCCTTTATGACCAAGCTCCAGGCCAACCCACACACGAGTTGTACTTATTGTCCATTTTTCTCCCTTTTGTCTTTCTTCCCGGGTGGTCAGAATTGTTCAAGTGAGATGTCAGTAAGTACCCCCGCGATGCTGCCTGTGTGCGCACGGGGCGCGAGCTGAGCAGGAGCGCCATGAGCTAACCCCTAGAGCCACATTCTCTCCAAGTGCATGGAGAATAACTCTGCAGGGTGCGGGCCGGCCAGCCGTCCTCTCCGACTCGTACCGTGGAACACGTGCGCTGTCCCAGTGCATGCTTCGGATGGTGCTCTCGGAAACCGAAATCCAGTTCGCAAAAAAAAAAAAAAACTCTTTAGAGTCTGCGGCAGAGGGAGGGGGGCATGTTTGGGTGCGGCACTCAGATGGAGGTCATTTTCTGAGCTGCATAATGAAGCTCCCAGCAGCCTTCTGACATAATGGCTTGAAAACTGTTTCCCAGCAACAACAGCTAACAAGTTGCCTGTGTTTGGTGTTTCGCTGCGGTCAGACATTGTGCGGCATGCTCTCATGTGGGGGCCCTTCCAGGAGCCCAGCGGCCCGCAAAGGTGCCACGACTTCATGATCCTGCACGGCTCGTGTGCTTTTGAGTGGCAGAACAGTGAGCCCGTTCGCCCCGCTGGGCGCGCGTCTCCTCGAACCTCGTTCTCATCCATCCTCATTCATCCTCCTTGTCCTCCAGGTGCCTCTGCAGCTGATTGAGAGCGTCGAGTGCAGAGACATTTTCCAGCTCCACGTCACCTGCAAGGACTGCAAGGTCATCAGGTAGAGTCCACAGTCAGTCACACACTTCCCTCCCTGCTCACACATTTTTTTTTTTTTTTAAACGATAGTCAGTTTTTTCCCCTACAGATATCAGATTTTTAGTTTGATCAGATAGCAGCAGTAGCGTCTGCCTTCAGAGATAACTTCCGTCCTGTGTTTGTCGTACGTCTGCCAGCATGAGTATGCATAATTAGACTCTAACTGCTGCTCGTGTGTGTCTCTCAACAGGTGCCAGTTCTCCACCTTTGAGCAGTGTCAGGAGTGGCTCAAGAGGCTCACTGGTGCCACGAGGCCACCGTCTCGCCTCGAAGATCTCTTCTCCTTCGCCTTCCACGCTTGGTGTGTAGACTTCTACGCTGGGGAGAAGGAACAGCATGGGGAGCTTTGCAGACCAGGTACAGTCCCCCCTGGCCGCTAGGAGGCGCAGTGCTTAGAGAAGGTGACTTTGCAAACAGAATTTGTCAGTTGGCGTTCCGTGTCGGGGAGGCGGTGGCACAGCAAGTTTGGCCAGGTCCTGCTCTCTGGTGGGTCTGGGGTTCGAGTCCCGCTTGGGGTGCCTTGAGATGGACTGGTGTCCCGTCCTGGGTGTGTCCCCTCCCCCTCCAGCCCTTCTCCCTGTGTTGCCGGGTTAGGCTCTGGTTTGCCGCAACCCTGCTCGAGACAAGCAGTTTCAGACAGTGTGCGTGTGTTCCGTTCGTGTGTGTTTCATGTCCTGGAATCCTGGGAACTGGTAAATCTGCTTACTAAACTGTTGAAGCTCTGCAAGTATCTGGAGGAAAGGATGAAAGACTCAAAGAAAATAAGTGCACTGGCTCCTGAAGTTACGAACTCAGTAAAGACCACAAGGCTGCTCGCACCTTTGTTCATAACTCCGAAGTTACTTTTACTGCCAAGTTATAATCAGCAAAGGGTTCATTCAGGTGCTCTTGCCATTTTATACATGAGTTACAGGAAGTGTTCTAAATATACAATAATAAATACTTTGTAAGACTAATATTTTTTTAATTTTGAACTACATTCAAATTAGTTTGGAATTACTGTAAATGAAAATTTTTTTTCCGCAAACTTGTAGTCATTGCTGATTGTTGACTGATACAGCCCATAAATGTGCAGTGTCCTTTATCTTGTTATTGATCCCCAATGCTCAGAAAACACCAGTCACGATTCGTAAGCGCTCTGCTTGTGCGGTGGCTCCATACTGGTATTCTGTTTGGGTGCTCATACTGCACCTGTTGACTAGTTGGGTAAAAACAGGTTGTGTTCGCTACAGACAAATCTTGCAAAACAGACCTGTGAAAGTACAAGGAAAAAAAAGAAAACTGCTAGCTTTGGAAACTTGTTACTCAACCACAGTGACCTCCTGTTCTAGCTGACTCAGTCACTGTCCCACAGTCCTTAGCTCTCTGAGTCGTTCTTTTATTAAAATTGCCTCCGTACAGGTGACCATGTGACATCTCGGTTCAAAAACGAGGTGGAACGGATGGGCTTCGACACTCAGAATGCCTGGAGGGTGTCTGAGATCAACAATAAGTACAGGTGAGTCCATGTTGCTGTGCTGCATTTTCTTTGGCTTTTTTTATATGGGACCGTGGGCAGTTGCTCTTGGTCCTTGGCGCCAACCATGCATGAGGTGCACCCTGGTTTGTGTGTCTGATCATAGAACCATTAGTTAGGTACATGCCCTGCCCGTCCCCTGACTGTGTGTCCTGCTTCTGACAGGCTGTGCCCCAGCTATCCGCAGCTGCTACTTGTGCCAGCCTGGATCACCGACAAGGAGCTGGAGAACGTAGCAGCTTTCCGCTCCTGGAAGAGGTTTCCAGCTGTCGTCTACAGGTGTGTGTTTGTGCGAAAGAACCAGAGACAGAGGGGGGAGGGCTGCAAAACAAGGTTTAGTTGTGCATCGAGGAAATTTTACCTCTTTCACCTTGAGGTTCACCTGCCAAGCTGTCGGGAAACATCTCCAGTGTTTGTGTGACCCCTTTTTTGTGTGTGGGATGTTTAACCTCCAAGTAGGAAGATTAGCAGTCCTCACCTTCACGGACCTCCGTGAACCCCCGCGAACCCCTCATGACCCTGAATTCCAACATCCTGTCATGTCCTTCAGGCACCAGAGCACAGGGGCTGTGATCGCCCGCTGCGGTCAGCCGGAGGTCAGCTGGTGGGGTTGGCGGAACGCGGACGACGAGCACCTCGTCCAGTCCATCGCCAGGGCCTGTGCTGTGGACACTAGCCTTCGCAAACACCTGGCCAACGGCTCATGCACCCGTGAATACCCCAACGGCACCGACCTCTCAGACACAGACTTCGGTCAGTCCTCCGACAGGAACGTCCCCGGTGATTGAGGGGCTGCAGGTGGAATGTGTGGATTGTGAAGGACAAGTGAACTTGTCTTTACAGCTGGTTTGGCTCTCAGTGAGAGATGGTGGCATCCCCTGTGTATGAGACATAAGGACTGAAAGGGAACTGGTTGGTCCTTGAAACGATGTGAGCCAAACAGTCTTCAGAATCAGCTTGGTGGGAGTAGTTCAGCTTGATAGGGACTCCGGTGGAGATGTCTTAGTGGTCCATCTTTTTCAGACTCCTCCATGACCAACAGCTCAGAGGTGGAGACCATGGCCACCCAGCCCCAAAAGCTGTTGATCTTGGATGCCAGGTCCTACGCAGCTGCTGTGGCCAACAGAGCCAAGGGAGGCGGCTGTGAATGCCCAGGTAAGGAGCATCGTGTTGGCTTTCAAGTGCTGGAAGGTTGGCAGAGGGTGAGGGCTGTTTGGTGTGAGCAGCTACTGTGTAAACTCACTGCTCATCTCATGAGCGCAGTAAGATCTGGAAGTCTGGTGCAGCGTTCCTCGTCTTTCTATTGACCAACACTCACCAGGCGTGAGCAGTAAACACTGGAAGTGAGTTTAAAGTTGTCCCACATTCTTATTGCATTTGGATGCTTTTTCATTCTATCTGTTCAGAGGCTAAAATCAGCTTCCTGTGGCTTGTCTGCATAGGGAATTTTTTAGAAAACAGAAATGAGACTCATTACAGTTGATAAACTAGGAAATAAATCTTTGCAAAGTCACAACTTCACTGTGACATGAGGATCCAGCGTTCCATTTTAGTTCCACATGCACACATTAGTTCAGCTCATACGTGATTGCAAGTGGAAGATGAGTGACTCCTTGTTCTGCAGAATACTATCCCAACTGCGAGGTGGTCTTCATGGGCATGGCCAACATCCACTCCATCCGCAAGAGCTTCCAGTCTCTGCGTTTTCTCTGCACACAGATGCCTGACCCAGCTAAGTGAGTGTGGACATGTGTGTGGTGTGCTCCAGCTGTCCTGCTCTGCCATACTCTGAGGTTCCATGTCACCGGGGCCCATGCCACCCAGCTCCTTTGTAATTGCTTGCTTGAGCTGTTGCTAGGCAACACATCTGCTTTGGCTTTTGGACTTTCATAACTTGAATCGGAATAGTTAAATTTTAAATGGTTTCTCAGAACATGTTTGAAAGATCAGTGAGTGAAACGATTTTGAATTAAAAGTAATTTTGGGAACAGAGTGATGTCTGGAGTGGAGGCGATTCTGTCCTGGTCCAGCAGTTGACATCAAAGGGGCGGCATGGTGGCTCAGTGGGTAGCACTGGTGCCTCACAGGCCTTGGGCCAGGCATTTGGACATACGTTCAAATCCGCTTGTCTGTGTGGAGTTTACTTGTTGCTGTGCTCTATAAATGAGTGAATGATTGCCGATAGTTCTGGATAAAGGTGTCGGCTAAACGCTACATAACAATAATAACGAAACGAAGCAATGTGTGCCGTGACCCCGCTGTTGATGACGCCTCTCTCCCTCCCCCTGCTGCTCTGCACTTACAGCTGGCTTTCGGCTCTGGAGAGCACCAAGTGGCTGCAGCACCTGTCCCTCATGCTCAAGGCTGCCCTGCTGGTGGTGAACGCCGTGGACCGGGACCATCGGCCCGTCCTGGTGCACTGCTCCGATGGCTGGGACCGTACACCCCAGATAGTGGCCTTGTCCAAGCTCCTGCTGGACCCTTACTACCGCACCATCGAGGTACGTTTGTGCCAGAGTGGGAAGGGAAGGGGAAAAGTTTGTGCTGAAAGCCCTGCAAGTCCTTGACCTCCCTTTCTCTGCCTCACAGGGCTTCCAGGTCCTCGTGGAGACGGAGTGGCTGGACTTCGGGCACAAGTTTGCCGATCGCTGTGGCCATGGGGAGAACTCTGAGGACGTGAACGAGCGCTGCCCTGTGTTCCTGCAGTGGTTGGACTGTGTGCACCAGCTGCAGCGCCAGTTCCCCTGTTCCTTCGAGTTCAACGAGGCCTTCTTGGTGAGAAAGAGATGCGTTTGCTTAACATACAGTTTCAGACCTTTCGAACCGGAATACCTGGAGTTTTTACCAGAAAATAGCACTGTAAGGAGGCAGCTGAGTCACCTTCACCTGGTGACCTCAGAGGTCTCTATATCGCGGTGTCTTTTCCTCCTTTACCTTTTGAATTTGAACGGCTAACTCCCCTTGCCCCATCCCTGTTCAGGTGAAGCTAGTGCAGCACACCTACTCCTGCCTCTTTGGCACGTTCCTGTGCAACAGCGGGAAGGAGCGTGAAGACCAACACATCCAGGAGCGGACCTGCTCCGTGTGGTCGCTGCTGCGCCCAGCCAACCGCGCCTTCCGGAACATGCTATACTCATCACACTCCGAGACGGTACCGTACCCCTTGCGCTTCTCTCCACCTTCCTGCCCTTCTCCTTCGACATGAATTCAGCACCTCCCCCGGAACAGGAGATGGGCCTGTCTTTGTCCCACCCATTAGTGTAGACCCCTCCCTTGGGAGCTCTCATTTACAGTGTACCGTGTTTGTTTTGTTACTGCTTTCCTGGTCATTTTTTAATTATTTCCACGTGAGAACATTTAGAATCACAAGCGGTCAGAACAACCCTACATGCGAGAGCTGGTTAATCTCGACCACACCCACGAGCCTGTCCACCTCCACACAGGTGCTCCATCCCGTGTGTCACGTTCGCAACCTGATGCTCTGGACCGCCGTCTACCTACCCAGCTCCTCCCCCACCACGCCTTCTGATGACTCCTGCGCCCCTTACCCCGAGGACCCGCTCCCCGGCAGGTGAGCCTCCAACCACGACTCCACCAGTGTGAAGTAAGAGACCCGCCAGGCCTCAGCTTTGAGGGGTGTGTTGTGGGGAACTGTCTGTCAGTGCTTTTTGGACCCTTGGCTTCCATCAGTGTGTCGTTGCACGGTTAACAGAAGGTGGTTGAGTTGAGATCTACTGTCATGTTGATTGTACCAGTTTTGGTCACGTCATCAACATGTAGAAAGGGACAAACGGGGTGGAGTGGGTCAATCAGTACTTGTTTGTTTGGTTTGTGATTGACCTTGACCCCTAGATCTTGACCTGTTATTTAAGGTCCTTTTGTGTTGAACTTGCGTGTCCTGGGTATCTCAACTCTCATCAGCTGCTTGTGTCTGAATCCACGCGTTGGAGGGTTGAGCCCTGTCAAGAAAGCTTCTCCCAGAAGCTCAAACCGATCAGTCAGTCATGACCCTCTATTCATTAGTCACCCCTTGGCCTGTATAAACCCTGTCCTCCTGCTGTCCATCCATAATCTTGCCCTGTGTTCTCACTGTCGTTAGTGAGCGGTTTACAGGCGCCGCAAGGCCGACACGTGTGCCGGGCTCGTTGATGCCCTGCCAACTCCTTTATGAACTGAGCTCAGTTCTCCTCTCTGCTCTTGGTTTGTGCAAAACATCCCTATTTTCCAAACTACCCCTCCACCGAACCATGCCCTCCTGCTCACGCAGCTCCAGCTCTAGTGCCTCTAATATTAAACTGCATCACTTATAGCTACTTGGTCTAATTAAGCTTGATCACTATTTTCATCCAACGTTTGAGGTACAGTCCACTGACGGTGCTATGTTCACTGATATGTGATTGCTGACTGGGGATTGTGAATATTTTTTTCTCTTTTTTTATGTAAACATTTACCCTCCCTTTTTCATGTTCCATTTCCTCAGACTCCCAAAGACAAGGTCTTTCGACAACTTGCCCAGCGCCTTGGAAGTGGGTGGCTCCTTGGCCCCAAATCGGCGGTCCAGCGACCCCAGCTTGAATGAGAAGTGGCAGGACCACCGGCGCTCTCTGGAGCTCAACATCGGGGCTGGGCCTGAAGGGGGTGGGCTACCAGACCCTGATGGGAGGAGCAGTAACACTTCAGGGGTGGGGTCTGCAGATGGATGGCCAGACAGAGAGCTAGAAGGGGAGAAGCTTCCGGCAGAGGTGGGGGAGGGACTAGAAGAGGGGAAGATTCTGAGGGTGACGTTGCCAGGAGAGGAGAGCATGGAGGAGGTGGAGCTCTCTGTCGGGGTGGCCGAGGGCCAGATGGAGAACATCCTTCAAGAAGCGACAAAGGAGGATGCTGGGCTGGAGACGCAAAAGGGCGCTGGTGCTTGTAATCCTGAGGGGGCTGCTCTTGATTCGGAAGCCCCAGCCAGCCCCAGTGTGGCCCCCCCTGTGTCTGCAGGGCTCCCAGTTGGTGTGGGGACTGTGGAGGAAGACGCGTCCAAGGAGTACCAGGGTATTGAGCTGGGACAAGCCGCCCTGGAGATACATCCCAGTCCCGAGGACACAAATGGTGCCGTTGCTTCCAACCCCTCCCTGCCGGACTCCTCAGGGAGCTTGACCAATGGTCACGCTGAGTCATTCTCGGGGGAGCTGGGTGCCAGTGCTGAGAACCGTCACGAGGTCCCTCATCTCAGCCAGCGTGCCGTGGAGGCGCTAGAGCTGCGTGAGGACAGGATCTCCCTGATGGAGAGCTCCACAGAGACGCTCACCGAGGAGGGGGCTGCTCGGCAAGATGTCCCGGGGCAGCTGTCCACCTCCCCGTTGTCCCGGGTGCCCCCCGATGACAAGACTCCGTCTCATTACCTCAGAAGGAAAGGACCCATTGAGGCGGAGTCTGAGGAGGGCGGGTCCAGGACTTTACGGCCCTCCCCCAGTGCCTTGCCGCCCCTGTGTGCTGAGCTCGGCCAGCAGGGGTCCATATGCAACGGGGAGACCCCTGAGGCAGAGCCCCGTGTCAACAGCCAACGCTCCCCCCTCAGTCGCCAGGTGTCGGCGGCCAGTTGTGGCTCTCTTCCGCCAGTGCCCCTCCGAGGGCCCGGCCGCTGTCCGCAGCGGCCGCCTTCAAGTCCCGAGCAGCCAACACGGAGCCACCTGGATGACGACGGGCTGCCCGTGCACAGCGACATGGTGCAGCAGCGACTACGGCAGATCGAGGCCGGACACCAGCTGGAGGTGGAGACGCTCAAGCGGCAGGTGCAGGAGCTGCGCAGCCGCCTTGAAATTCAGCAGCAGGGCGGCGGCCTGCGGGTCAACGGAGATGTGGGCGACGAAGTGGTAAGGAGACTGCGCCGTCCGGCAGCCCCGCCTCCAGCCCGTCACGCCAGCTCTGCCCTCATGCCCTCTCTCCCCCCCCTCCCCGTTAGACCTCCATCACGGACTCTGAGTGCAACCTGGACGCCAACTGCCTGTCACGCTGCAGCACGGAGCTCTTCTCAGAGGCCAGCTGGGAGCAGGTGGACAAGCAGGACGCAGAGGTGAGTCCCGGGGGTGTCTCCGGCACGGCAGAGCAGGGGCTGGCGGGCTCCACAGTGCGTGTGGGGGGTTGCGCCTAAGGGCACACCTATGTTCTCTTACAGGTGACCCGGTGGTACCCGGATCACTTGGCAGCGCAGTGTTACGGGTGCGAGAGCAGGTTCTGGTTGGCCACCAGGAAGCACCACTGCAGGTAACTGCTGCCCCCACCCCCTTTTGGGCTATGTGCCTGTTTGGTCACACCCCGTTTTGGGCCCCAGCCACCCTGCAGTCGGTAGTGTTTCAGTCCAGCAGTTTGGGCCAGTTCAGTTTCTTTTTATTGCTCCATAAAGTGGTCCGGTGCCTCACAATTCCTCATCATGAGACATTAATATGGTTTTTTTTTGCCTCCACTTACATTTTGCTTGAATATGGGTATTAAATAAGTGTCTGTGCTCTATACAGGATGATCCTGAAACGCATTTTTCCTATGTTTGCGTAGCAGTTCATTCTGTTTCCATTGAAGGTGCGAATCCCCCATGGTGCTTTTCTGTCAAGGGGAGTGTTTGTACTTCGAACCCATCATGTCCTGAATCCAGCTGGAGAGTTCTCATTTTGACCTCCCTCACCCCCAAGAGTCAGTACTATTAGTCTGTCAGCGATTTTTTTTTTTTTTTTTTTTTTTTTTTTTTTTTTTTTTTTTCTCCCCCCCCCCCATCTTTTAGTTTCTTGAAATAGTTGCAATATCTGTAACACCTTTATAGGAACCTTTTGTTGTCTTCAAAGTGTGAAACGGCCATAACGCAGCAGTGCACTTTGTGCGTTGTTCTGTCTCCCCCCAGCCATTTCTGTAGTTGTTTCAAATGTTCAGTGAAAGAGTGCCTGTGTTTCTGCATCTTCCTCTGATTGTCTGCTGCCATGAATTCTTTCTCGGGGCCCATATGGCCAGTACAGCAGTGTGTAATGGGGGGGCCTCCCCAGTCATGGTGAAACAGCACATTTTTAGCCAGGAAAAACCCTCCAAGCAAAACGACTATCTGCACAGTGATCAAGGATTACTGCCGAGGAATAGAAAAAGAATTAATATGCGACATCCATCTAAGAACACGTGTGTGGGCTTATGAGAAACATCCAAAAGTGTGTTGAAAAGTTAGATGTGTGTGAGCTGATTGGTTGAGGCTTGTCTCTTGTCCTCACCGAGGCAGATGATTGGATTATCAATCTGAGCAATCTTATTGGGTGAGGAATCAGAGATCTGATTGGGTGTGTGATCTGTGCAATCTGATTGGGCAAAGCCCTGGTGTGAGACGCCTGTGAGGAGCGGGTGAGTTTGTGCGCGGGAGCCCGGGTCCGAACGAGGGTGACCAGTCAGGGCCGGAGCGGGGGGTGGCGGGGATGAGGGTGCCTGGTCCATCAAGTTCACCTGGCGTCACGGGTGTGTGTTTGTCACTGGCACTCCCTGCAGCCCTCGACGGGGAACGGGGACAATGGCAGCGATTGCTTGGCGCTCTGGGTACGAGGTGACAGCCGGAGCAGCTGTAAACAGGGGCTCGCTGCGCTGTACCACAACGCATAGTGTAGCGCAAGGGCCGCTTAAGCGGGTGTGTTGAGGTTCTGGTCAGCGTGCCCCTCATTGCGTACCACCTAGGCAGCAACAGGGGGCACTGTGTCCCCTTTCCCCCTCAGCCTCAAGGCCTCTGTCTGACTGCTCTTCCTCTCCGCTGTTTCCCCTCTCCTCCGCAGGGGCAGGGAGCCGATTGAAGAAGCCTGGTGAGACACAGCCCGTTGGTCCTCTCTGCCCCCCATGTACCCCATGCCCCTCCCTCCGTGCATCTCTTCCCTTCCTCGTTTCCATACCCCCTTTACTTTCCTCCTAACATCTCACCGTCCCTCTGCCGAGTCTCCATGTGATGCATTAACTGCACTTTTCACCTTTCATTCCGCAACGTGTTTGGAGGTCTCACACACCCCAGTGCTCCTGGGAGAGTGTTTGGCTCTCGGGCCCATTGTACGGCCCTCAGCCAGCAGTTTGGCCTTAGTTCGAGGAGGGTTAGTTCTGGGTCGCAACGGGATGCTCAGTGTAGACAGAGCAAAGCTAAGGATTTCAGCGGAGACGCAATATCCCTGAGAATTCAGGGGCATCAGAGTTGGGCAGCAGCTGCGTAGATCTACTCATCTGTATGGCAGCTGGATGGGCTGATGGCGAGTGAATAAATGGCGCATGACCCATCCAGATGATGCAGCCTGCTGTTCTTGAGCCCTCTGCAGTTGGAGTGGCAGTTGGTGTTGGTGCCGGACCTTCACATTTTCTCCTGGTCGTGCTGAGCGAAGGCATGCGTGTGTGGATCCTAGAGGTTCTTTGCAAGGTCTGAAGGTGTATCAGACTTGTTATTGGAATGATTTTAACCTGGATTGTGTGTACGATCCCTGGCTTTGTTTGCTTGAAGTTCTTAACTTCTGTAGTAGCATTAAAGACATGTTTCATGTACTTTTAGGTCCAAAAACCTAAATTCTAAAACGTTTTATAATTACTACTGGTTTGTGTGTGTATGCATGTCTAATGGTGTGTTACCCATCAGTACACATATGCACTCGGCGTCACTGTTGCTCTGCGTGTTGGATCCTGTTTTGGCATGGTATGCATGTGCATGGTACCATGGTAATGTTCTTTGTACATGTGCGTCAGACTCACTCCATATTTGTGTGTTCTGAATCAGGTGTGTGTTTTTGCGCATGTGCATGCTACAGCTGATCCGAACTTCACTACATGCGGAGAAGTAGAATACAAACCTCGTTTTGATCAAATTAGACATGCAAGATTTTTTTGCTTTTTGTGTTTGTTCAAGGAATGATTGTTTGTGGCCAGTTTGTATAAAAGAATATAAATGTCTTTAAATAGATGCACATATCATACAACATGAGTGAGTATAGATATGGGTGCTGTGCAGAAAGTTTTCTTAAGCCTTCCCTCTTGAAACGAGAAGCATTTTGTCCTGAAGATCTACCCATCAAGTGAATTGAAATGAAAAATAATGCATTCCTGGGCTACAAATTATTCACTTTTTTTTTTTTCCCCCCTGCAAACATCCAAAACCGTGCCTTTTCTTTTCAACACGGAAAAGACGTCATTCAAAACCAAGTCCAGAATATCAGGCCCGCAGTAATCCAGACTGTTAAGTTTGGTGTCCATAACGTGTTTAGCGTGTGCCTTTTTTTTCTATCCCCTTTCCCTCATTATTAATCTTGGTTTTCTCTTTTTGTTGTATTTTCTTTTTCTTGGGCAGCACAGTGATGCAGCGGGTAGCCCTGGTGCTGCACAGCTCCTGTGCTCAGGGTTCGGATGTGGGGTCAAACCCAGCTCAGCCTGTGTGGCGTTTGCACGCTCTCCTTGTGTTCGTGTGGTTTTCGTGTCACTACTCTGGTTTTCACTTTTTACGCTTGTAATTTCAAGATTCTGATTTACTTTTGCTTTACACTGGCAACCCATACATTCTTCTATATTGTAAAGTGCTTCAAGAAGCTGCTCTTCAGTGCACTCTATTTGGGCAATGTAATTACTGTAATGACTCGTACACCTTCTCTGCTGCAGTATTTGTATCATTTTCAATAAATGATAATCTGACTAAAGCTATTCTTAACAATATTGCTTTTCACAAGAATTTCGATAAGTAAGGCTTCCCTTTCAGGTTTATGGCAGTTTCTTCATAACATTCTTCCTTTAAAGGTCATTTCTACAGTATTTTCTGAGAAATGCTTTTAAGCAGGCACATAACTGTGACACAGCTGAGATTGTGAGGGGAGCTTGCTGACCTTGTGTGGTGCTCAGCATCAACAACACTCCTAAGGTGTTTTTCGTAAGTGAGCTGATAGGTCCTTACACATATTTTAGGGTAAAAATAACATTTGTTTGTAAGTACGAATTCTTATAAAATGAGTGTTCTTCATGTTTCAGTATCTTAAGAATCTTTAACCTGTTGAATATTGAACTCATCACTTGATCACCCGCTCAGCTCTTTATTCTGCCTTTTCACAACTGGATTTTCATTTTAAATCTTTGTAAATTGGTGCTTTTTGTAATTAATGTAACAAAATCATACTTGAAATATCTGTGGCCTTTGAACGGTTTTCCCCAGACACTCCATTTCCACTTACCGTAAGCCTGAAAGTCTTTTTTCCAAATGGACATACAAGTGAGTCAAAAGTGAGATGAGCAGAGAGGTGTGTGAGAAGAGCACAGCGCTGTCCTCACTGCTCTCTCTCTCTCTGTCTTGTTTTAAACTGCACTTTGCTCTTCTACCAGGATATTATTTGTGGAATAACATTTAGAATATTCGTTTCCAGCACAATCGTAGGAACTTTACTGTCCTTTCAAGCTTGGAACAGAATGTAACGTTGACATGCTTATCTGCCTGAGAGAAAGTAAAGAACAGGCTAGTTTTTCAGTTATCCCACCGCTGACACCAGCTTGTCTGACTGCCCTCCGCCTCTCTGTCGCCCCCTGCAGGAACTGCGGTAACGTGTTCTGCGCCACCTGTTGCGACCAGAAGATCCCTGTGCCGAGCCAGCAGCTGTTCCAGCCGAGCCGCGTGTGCAAGGCGTGTTATGGCAGCCTGCAGCTCTCCGCTGCACCCCGGGAGCTGGAGAAACCCATTGCTGCCAGCTCCAACTAGGTCCCGCCCCCTTCGCAGGGCCCCCTCCATGGATGGAGTGAAGTCAGGGGACCTGGAGGACCTGAGAGAGAGCGAGAGAGTCTCTCCAACGCACTTTGGCGCCTGGGTGTTAGTGCACCACATTGTCCTGCTTGAGGGGAAGTTTGACGTGTACATAGCGGCGCCGCACACAGGTGCAGGTGGGCGACGCACTTTGGAAAGCTGGCGTGCTCCGGGCCGGCGAGCCCGGGGGGTCATGTGAACGCACAGAACTGTGGGAGTGATACGGAGGGATGCACACGGGTGACGGGAAGGACGCTCAACCCGGACTCGGGTCGGGCCGGAGAGGCGAGGCACTGGAGCGCGCTGTTTGAGGATGACCTTCCTTTGAGGCTTTTCTTCTCCCGTTTCCAAGGACTCTTTGAGTCAACGCTGTCAATCATCTGGTGTTTGCTGTTGTTGGTAGAACAGGGCAGGTGTGGCGGTGTGCTGCCTGGTCCCTGGTCCCTCACCCTGGGGTGGGATTCTGGGTTAGAGGCCGATCCAGAACATTCCCCGTAGCCCTGGGTCCTCCATACTGCCCTGCCCCTGTGAAAGGTTTTTGGTAGGAGGATCTTTGATGTGGCTGAACAGGTACTGTGGTACTGGTGTGTGCGTGTGGTGTTAAACAACAAAGCACGTTGCAGATGGGAATTACGGCTTCGGCCACAGAAATCTCTTAATCCCCGATCCTTTGGACTGCTGGAAAGTGAATGTTTGTAGCGACATTGGGGACCCCCCAATGGCTTATTTGAGTTTGGTGTGGCATGAGAGAGAGTGGTGAAGACTATTTGTTTCTGGAAGGACATGATCCACCCCCGAGGACGACCGCGGTCCTTCGTGCGCTTTGTAAAATACCGACAGTAAACAAGATGTACATATGAATATATAGCACTTCAGGACTTATCTTTAATCAATGGCTCGAAGTATGTCACCAAAAAGTTTTTGCTTCTCTCCAATCAAGGTGAGGGTGAGGTCATCCGAGGTAGTGCTGGGGGGGGGTGTCCTCATGATGCTGCTGGGTCTAAAGTGTGTTTCCATGATGCTGTCACTACCTGCTTTTTCTTCTATTTATTGGCATTTTTTCATGTCAGACCTTAAAATCTTCAAACTGAACTTCTG
This sequence comes from Scleropages formosus, assembly GCF_900964775.1. Taxonomy (NCBI): domain Eukaryota; kingdom Metazoa; phylum Chordata; class Actinopteri; order Osteoglossiformes; family Osteoglossidae; genus Scleropages; species Scleropages formosus. The sequence continues at coordinate 23,921,792 of NC_041822.1, forward strand.
CAAGATAATCACACATCTGGGGGTCTCAGCTGTGATTTAACAGGTCGCCTTAATGTCGACACTGGAGGCCCTCACCCCTTGAAATAAGTACCTCTCTCCATGTGTTCTTGTGATTTTTCCCTCCTCTCTCTTCTGCATTTTGGCTACTTTGCGAACAGAAAGATGTTTGTTTGTTCTCTGTCCTGCACCGGAATGTCTCTTTACAGCTGTTTGGCCATCGAGTGCCACCAGGAGCCGTTTTCAGCTCATACTTTGGACTTGTACGTCTGTGTTCCAGAGGCTCAGCACACGACCACACGTGGCAGCAGCTTCCATTGATTTTTTTTTTCCCTTTAAATTTTATAACTGACCCCCGTTCCGCCACAGATTATTTGATATGTTTGTGTGCCTCGAGACTCGCAGTGCAGCCCTTTCTGGTAAAACGCAAGCTGGATGCGTCCCGGATGAGTCCACTCTTCACTCCCCCCCAGCTGGAAGTCGCACTCCTGCTGTGTAAGGTTAGCAGGTAGACTATCAGTCACAGAATGTGAATTTTTTTTTTTTTTTTTTTTTTTTTTTTTTTTTTAAAAGCATAGAGCAAAAAGGAAACATGGATTTTTTTTCGCACAAAGAATTTAGTCACTGCCACTAAAAAGACTAATAAAATCAAAGTGCATAATTTTATTTAACAGTATTACGATTAAGTAGAGCAGTTGGCTGACTGTTCAGGTGGGTGTGTGCGTGTGGGGAAGGCGAGTTATCATGCGGGACATCCTTTGCTCGGCTATTCTGGGTTCCTCTTACCTGCTGGCTGGAGGGAGGGGTTCTCATCCTCACTCCGTTTTCACCTCCTTCCTTTGTACAGCACTTTGAGTCGTCGTGTCTCCTCTCAAAGACCCTTTAGCTGTATATAGCGTGTCCTGTTCGGCCTCCACACCGTAATCACCACCGACAAAAGTGCTCCTTTGCTCAGTATGAATATTTTTGTTGTGTTGAATTTACTTTTGAAGAGATTTACATTTGTTGTAGCGTTAATTGAAATAAAGTTTTGCATCTGCATTGCTCACGGGAGGTGCTGTGTGAAGGATGCACACCTCGGCCGTCCTTGGCTTCTTTTGCTTTTTTTTTTAACCTCTAGAATGAGTTTTATTAAAAGCCGTTCAAAAATGACAACTCTGATCACTGAGTTCACACTGTTATGAGTGCAAACGTACACATGAAGAACACAACCGTGGCTCGGTCTCTGGTGAATAAAGGGAATCCACACACACGTTGGAGTACTTTGTTTTTAATGTACTTGTACATTTTGGAAAAAAACGCTAAAGCTGACAGCAGGTGTTCAACATCAATGTGTGCAGTTACTTAAAAGGGAAAAGGGAGCCTAGAGGACAAGGAACCTGAAATTCGGCATTTAAAAGTTGCTCATGCTTTACAGAATGACTTTACGACAGCTTTCGATCGCTGTGATTGTGCTGGAAAAAAGAAACCCACGTCGGTGTGAAACACTATCTCGGGGCGGGAAGTGGCGCATGCTGTATGTGTCCCCTGGCCACTGGTAGTTGCCAGCAGGCTGAGAAAGACACCATTTCCCTCCCTTGGCAAAGTGAGCGTGGAGCAGCCCAAATACCTGTATTTGTACAAAACGTGGAAGCGTCAAGGAGAAGCACTTTTCTTCAACGCACCAGAACGTGGTTAAGCTCAATACCGAGTAGCACAAAGTAAAGCAATCAATCAGTTGGACCACAAAAGTACGTGCGCTATGTGCAAAAAGGAGCTTGAAAAGGTCAAAACCGGCCGAGGGCTCTCGTCAGCACAGAAGCAGCATGGCGACACAAACGAGAGGCTTCACGTTGCTTCTGGAGGGAAAAGCTGCATCGCTCGGTGGACCCATAAGAAACGCTCTTTGTTTAAAAAATAGACTTTGCGTCATTTTCTCGGTCGCTATAAAAGTGGAGTTGCTCTATTTACAATACAGAAGGTGGAACGGCACTAAACAGACTATCCTCCCAAAGCACTGACTGCCGTCACTGGGGCTGAGCGTTGGTGACCGTGACCGCTCTTGCATCCACCTGGGATCTTCTTCACAGAGGTGCACAGAACGGGGGGTTGTGGGGTCGGCACGCAGGGAGGGGGGGGGGCTAACTGCAACAGCGGAGTGTGGTCGGCGACAAAGAAGCCACGAACGCAGCCGGTGGACCGTCCCTCTACATCGGGAGGCGGGAGGTGCTCCTCGGTAGACGCGCCCTCCTTCAGCACTCACACCGACGACTGGTCCCAGACCTGCACGGAGACACCGATCCCAAATGACCTCTACAGATGAACGTAGGCGAGGCGAAAGGCCGGTGTGGCGCTCGGCTTACCTTGTTGACGGGCGTGAGCTGGGTGCGCACGGAGCCCGTGTGGAGGCGTGGCCTCTCCTCGAAGCCCCTGCCCGGGGAGCGCTCTCGCCGGCTGTCCAGGATCCTTCCCGGGGATTTCTCCCGCTCCAGCGGCCGCGCGGGCGACTTGTCGCGCCGGAACTCGGTGCGGCCCTCACGGTAGCGGTGTGGAGTGCTGGGCTCACGGTGCAGCCCCTCGGAGGCTCCCGAGGTGCCGGGTCCCGACGCCAGGCGCTTGGAGATGTGCTCGTTGTAGGAGGGCGGGCCGCGCTTGTTGGGGCTGCTGGCAACAGAGGAGAGTGAGAGGAGCAGCAGCTGGAATTGAGCTTCAGTTTCAGAGGTGGTCAAGTGCTCAATTGCTTCCTTTACTGAGGTCCAAAACACCACCCGAAAGCACCAGCTCCTCCTCTACAAGCAGACCTTGGGCCTCTGGGATGACTGACGGTTGCTCTTTTGCGCTTCAAAGTCACGTCTACCACTGTCACAATCACCAAAAGCGTAAAAGTACGGCGATTCCTCTGAAGTTGGTTTTAAAAAATTCAGTGCTCAGACTTTTCTACCACAGAAGAACATGCGCTTTTATCAGGTGGTGATGGGGGTTGGTTTGAAGCAGAAAGAAAACAGGACAGCGTTCCAGCATATTGAGGACTAAAAAGAAGGCAAAACCCACAAACGACCTGAAAAATCCCACTTCTACCCCCAGTGTAAATGCAGGGTTTGAGAGGGTGGAGGTCAGTTTACTGTACCGCTGGTACTGGACAGAGAGAGACTTGAAAACGGGTTGAGTAGGGAAACAATGCTCACCTCTACTAAGAGCATTCTCCCATTAATAAAAACAATTTTCTTCATCCTGCCTCCTTGCTGTTATCCCCTTACCTGATCTCCAGTCTTGACATCTCAAACACAACATCTATGTACTATTTCCCTGAGTACAAATCCTGTTCTTTCCTTATTCAATGCAACACTTTTGTTCCTCCATCTCCACAAGTTAATGGTGTGATTTCTTACATAAACAGTAGGTGGAAGTGTTGAGTCTCAGCACCATGTGTGACTAGAGCTCAGTTGCAGCATCATTTGCATCTATCCATCTGACACTTTTCTCCAAAGTAAATCTGTTAAGCTTCTTACGCTGATTCCGCATTTATCCAGCAAGGTAATTCTTACTGGAGTTATTGAGTGGCCATTCAAGCCTACAAAAGGGGTTTTTGATTTTCAGGCCAGACTTAACCCGAAAGGTTTACCACACCTAGAGATGTGAGGAGCCACTGAAGCCACCAAGTCCTAATCTCGCTGCTCTCTATTTATCAAAACTTACTGAGTTCCACCCAGAACACTCTGACTACAACATGCGGGATCCAGCACCCATAAACCAGTGATATTGTTTCCACAGAAACCGTCAAAGTGGACAAAGCACACTTCGGTAAGTACGGCACACTGAGGGACACGGCAAAGCTCACCTGCGGCTTGAGCCGGTCCTCTGCAAGTCCCGCGACTCGCGCACCAGGTTACCCTTGCAGCAGATCACCCTCAGCTTGTTCTGGTAGGAGGATGCCAGGTAGATTGCCCCGGAGGAGATGGCCGGGCCCAGGTAGCGTGGGTTGGGGACGTCCAGGTGCACCTGGGCCATGGGACTGACCGCACACAGGAAAACACACATAATGGGTGTGTGGATGGGAAAAGCAGGTTCCGTACCCAAATTACTCCTTTCAGGGTAAAATGAGGTGGTATAAAAACACCAGCTTTGCTAGTTTCCGCTTTCTGTTCGACACGAACGTTCGACTGCCAACCGAACGGGTCAGACGTGCTGTCGGCCTTCGCCGCGTGAACCTGCGTTCATTTGTCGAAGAACAGCCGTGATGCTGAAAACGTCCATCAAAAGTGCATTTTCATCACTCAGGATTACACAATTGTCACTATTTTGTTTAACTGATACCGTGGTTATGCACTCTGGGGGACTACATTGTTAGTCGCTGACTGCGTAAATGACCAGTTTCACGTTTCTGAAATAATTAATGGAAAGGAAGTGGCGCAAAGCCAACAGTGACGTATGTTCTTTGATGGACCGGCAGGAGTTCAGCCTGTGGTGACAGACAGACGACGCCGACTCGGCAGCACTCGTCCGGCGCAGTGCGCTCGAGGGAACCCAGCGCGCCACCAGACCCAGACTGCGGTCTCCACTCGGTTACCGTTCGTCTCCTGCTGCGGAAGCTCCGAACTTCCATGAGGCCCTGTCCGCTATGGTAAACCAGGCTGTAGCCCACTGTGCAATCAGTGTAAACGGTGTAAAGTCATTGTCCCGGTGGTGCAAGCCTTACCCCAGTCCGGTGTGCGACTGCACCTCGATGACATCCAAGGAGTTGAAGTAGGTGACAAACAGGTAGGGTTCCCTGTAGGCTGGGAAAAGGGACAACGCAGCAGTCCTGAAACAATAATATCAGTAGTAGCAGCAGCAACAACAGTAACCATAGCAACGGCGCCGGGTCAACTCACCGAAGGCCAGCGGCAGGCGGCTCCACCGGATGTCCTCTGAACGGCTCCTCCGGCCACAAGCGTCCACAAACACACCAAACTCTGTGGTCGGAACAGTGCGCGGGACACGGTGTTGAGGTGAAAGGGGCCCAGTAAGTCCAGCAGACTGGACGTTTTACTACGTTCCAGGTCAGAAGACACATCCTCAGCAAAGCTTTTGTCTGTTTTTTTTTTTTTTTTTCCTTTACCCGTTTACACTGTTGGATACTCTGGTTTTCTCTCTCCGGGAGAACTGGTGTGCAGACCATGTGTGGCAGTGTCACTGTGGGGTCCGACCCTGGTGCTGGGGAGATTCCTGCCCGCAAGTTCAACACTCCAGTTATGGCCTAAAAGAGGGTCAAAGGATCTGCACCCCGATACCAACAGGATCTCAGTTTAAGTCCCAAAAGTGGTAGAATGAGCTCCCTCTGTCCCTCAGAGCTGCTGAATCCCTTTCAACTTTCAAGGGTCTCCAACCCATCATCCTCAGAGCCGCTTCTCTCCTGATCTCCTGACAGCTCCATGAATGAGTCCAACACCATCTTCTATGATTATCTATGTATTTGCTATTTGAATATCACTTCTATAGGAGCTACTGGAGGGACGTGAACAAGCAACATGGTGGTGTCAGATACATAAACTGCAGGCTCTTGCTAATAGATTCATTTAAATAGTTTATTGTAAATTTGAGTCCTGACTGTTTTAAAAGGAATATCTTGTGATAAACACAGACTTGGAAAAAGGTGCTGGCTAAATGAAGAACAGTAATTGTTATTAATATGGACCCCAGGCTTTGCTGAGTAAGCTGGACCTGCTGATGTTCACATTATCATCCATGATGTGCATGATGGGAATTCTGCTGAGCTCAGCCTGAATCTCTCGAGGGTTCAGTAAAGCAGACTGGCAGCTAGAAGCCGCACTCTGCTGTCAGCGTTAGGAAGCAGCGTGACCCAGGAGAGAGAAAACAGACAGGTGAGGAATGCTCAACGTTGACATTGACTCATTTCGCTGACGCTTCTCTCCACAGCACCTTACAATGATTTACCCCTTTATACAGCCGGGTAAACTGTACTGGAGCAATTGCTCACAGGTACTGCAGCTAGACATGGGATTCAAACCTGTGACCTTTGGGTTCAAAGGCAGCAGCAGTAACCACTAAATTACCAGTGTTTCGAAGCAACAATAAAAACACAAGTGAATGGGAAGTGGCTGCTACCCACCTGGAGAAAATCTCAGGAATACAGATTGACAATAATCAAGACAGACCATGACAAAGATGGACAATAATAAAGGCTGAAAATAATAAAGATTTAAAATAAGAAAAATGGACAATAATAAAGATGATGTGCTTTCCGTTGTACTTGTTTTAAACGTATCGTTCGTGTATGAAGAAAAAGAGTAGTGACAGCAGAGGAGGCCGACTGACCGTGAAAGCAGAGCAGGTACTCGTCCTTCTGCGGACTGCTGTTGACCTGCATGATGGACACCGGGTAGCTGTGGGACGAGGCGGCGAAGACGGCAGGGGCCAGCGTCATGTCATTCTTGTCCAGGAACTCTAGTCACGGGTGAGACAAGGTCACGAATCACTGACCGATCCCCTTCGCAGCATCAATCAGGATGCCGGAGCAACACTTTTGCCTTCACAGGAGTGTCCATTTTCCACCAGTCAGGACGTGACGCCGGTGGCCGTACCTTCCAGAACATACTGCTTCATCTCAATCTGGTAGAACTTGTTGGTGCCGATGAGGATGCTGTAGCTGGTGAAGTGGATGCAGCTGCACGGCTCCAAGGTCTCGATTTCCTGGGAGACGGGAGGGAAGCGCGAGGTCAGGAGGTCCTGCTGGTCGGAGGATGGACGCCTCACGGTTTCGTGGTCATCGGGGACCCCGTGATCGCTCGCGGTGGCAAATGCAGTGCTCTGACGCCTCCCAGGTGGAGGAACGGCAGGCCTGATGATCACCGTACCTTTCTGATGCAGAACTTGTTGAGGTTGTCGTTGTAGCGCAAGATGGTGATCTTGTTAGGCATTGCGGCACAGATGCACTGACCGTTTTCGATCTGAAGCCAAAAGGGACAAGAAGTCATGTAGACAATAGAAATGAACTATGAATTGAGGAATTATGACACATTTCCACACTGGCTCCAGAGAGCGAGGTAAAACGATGAGGTCTTACCCTCCCTGCAGCAAAGAGATGGCAACCCTTGACGGTCTCAAAGATGTATGGCGAAAGCTCCGATTGGCCCGGGAGGTGCGACTGCGACAGCGTCTGCTTGAGCCGCTTGATCTCGACCAGGCAAAGCGCCCTCTCGCTCCCTGCACAAGAAACCATCCGTCAGCGTCTCTGGCACAAGGGTTCAGTCACATCCGGCTCCGATTTGGCTCTGATTCAGGATCAGGTGACCGTTTAAGGCCTTAAAGAGCATCCTAATGAGGTAAAGGAGCAAGTTTAGACGTGTGGAAGGAGCTACATGCGTTTTCACTCGTTCATTTCAGTCATTCGCAGCGATTAAATCTATGCAAATGTGTGAAAGCATTTTACATTTAGATCTGTTCGCTATTCTCCAAAGTGACTTACAATGTTAGGCTACTTACAAAGATTTACCCATTTAAACAGCTGGGTAATTTTCACGGTACCAGTTATAGGGTAAGTGCCTTGCTCAAAGGCAATAGAGCAGTAGGTGGGATTGGAACCAGTAACCTTCAGATCTGAAGGCAGTGCTCTAATCACTGCATGACCTGCTGGTCCTGTTCCATTATTATAGATGAAAATATGTGCCCCCTATAGAGGGGTGGAGCAGGTGAGGGTGGTGGGAGGAGCAAAGGCACAGCAAGTGGGCAGCAGGAGGGGTAAAAGAAGCAACAGGGGTGTGGGGAGGAGCAATAGGAGGGGCAATAGATGGAGCGACAGAATAGGGAAAAAGGGTGCAGGAGCAGTGGGAGGAGAAATGGAAGGCACAAATGAAGCAACGGGCACAGTGGGAAGGGCAACAGGAGGATCAAAGCAGCAGGGGAGGGGCACTGGGAAGAGTGCTGGGAGGGGTTAAAAGAAGCACTGTGGTGATGGACAGGTGGAGCAGCAATGGGGGACCCATGGCCCCACTGACCAGTAATCATCAGCAGCTTGTCGTGATCCTTCAGGACCTGGATCTGAAAGACGGAGCCCAGGCCTGGGATGTGGGCCAGGGAGTTCTTGATCACATTCAGAGCGTACAGACCCTCCTCTGAGCCCACCAGCACCACCTGTAGAGGGAGCGAAAGGGTTGCGATCAAACCACGGCTCCAGCGTGTTCACAACACTGAAACAACGTGATTCACCTGAGCCAAACTCTCTCTGACACCCCCCTGTTGCCGGTTCACATCGCACAAATAGTTGCCTATAGAAGTGACATTCAAATAGGAAGTAGACACATTTTCATATTAGATGGTTATGACTTGAGGGATTCATCAGCTATGAGAGGCAGAGGGAGCTCATTTGACTCTACCTATGGAAGTTAGATTCTAATAGCAAATACATAGCTAATCATAGCAAATGGTGTTGGACTCATTTATGTAGCTGTCAGGAGAGAAGTGGCTCTGAAAGAGATAGGTTTGAGACCCTTCTTGAATGCTGGGAGAGATTCAGCAGCTCTGAGGGACAGAAGGAGTTTGCTCCAATCCCCTGTGGCCAAGGCTGAGATCTTAAAAAAAAAAAAATTCATTTTGGACCCCTTGTGAGTGGAATCACCAAGCAGCCAGACATGGAGGTGCTCAGCACTCTTGCTGGGGGATCACGTCCTTTAGTAGCAGTGGTTCAGGTGAGATTATCACCATGTTCTGTCAAAAGCTGGGTAGAGAGTGGTGTGAGGGAAGTAGAGACAGATTCTACTAAATAAAATTATGAACTTGGTGTAAAGTGGTAAACATCAGAAGCTGCTATGGACAAAAACATGAGCTAACTAACATAATATTACATCTACATTTACATTTTAATAGTCTTTTTTTTTTTCTGAAGGCCATCTGTGTACAGCGTTTGGAGGCAGATGTAATTAAAGGGCAGTTCTGAATGTTGGCCCTCCGGACCCCTACGTTCCCATACAGAGAGCTGCTCTCCTGCTCCTCTCGTTCTCCATGTCACTGAACACAAAGCGCCACATCTGCAGCGCAGCACCGCCGCCGCCGCTCGCATTAATCGCCCATCTGGTGAGCAATATGCTAATGAAGGCAGAATTCATGTAGGTACACAGGTCTTCATTATTTCAAAGCACCGGCTCCCTCGACACAGCCAGTCCGACCTTGGGATGATTAATCAAAACTACGTGGTGATACAACAGCCGTTGCCATGTCAACAGCATGCGACAGTCGCTGTTTCTTTAAAACACTTTGTCTATGTCTATTGTTCTAATCTTCTGCTGCACATGAACAGGTGATAAAAGCACAACAGGACTTGTACCTGATCTGTACGGGGTGGCAGTGACACAGGTGCCACTCATACCTGGTCTGTGAGTGGCAGGGTGCAGTTGATGTCCAGTCGGTCGTCTCCCTCCAGCTTCAGCAGCGAGTTTCCCAGCATTTTCTGTGTGGGAAGTGCAATGCATGTGACTTCAATATTTGTACTTTTTCGGTCTCTTGGCCGAAACCTCTGTCCTCTCTTCCGCACTCAACAGCAAATACTCTCCATTCACCACTTTTCTGTCCCAAAGTATAAAACATGTAAACATGTTGTTTCTGGAAGAGCTTCTGGAATGCAGAGTAACACCGAAATCAGTGCCCAGAAAAGAATGAGCAAAGAATATAATTAAATGTAATGTATTCCACAGGATATTTCATATGAATAAAAAAAAAAAAAAAAAAATCTACGACGCATCGGCGCTGGTGTTGTAGCCTGAGAAACAAGGAGTCTCTGGCGCTCCAGGACAGGGACACATGCTGCTTACTGCCCCTGTCTCCAGCTGGACCGTCCTGATGCTTTTCCCCAGAGAAATGACCAGACAGAAAAGCAGAAAAAAACACGACATTCACAGACACAGAACAGGCAAGGTGACCAAACAGGGATCAGATAGGTGTCCAGATAGGGGAACAGACAGGGGACCAAAGAGGTGATAAGACAGGGGAACAGACAGGTGTCCATACAGGGTACCAAACAAGTGCCGAGACAGGTCACCAAACAAGGGTGCAAACACCAAACAGGGAAGCTGTGGACCATGAGAGTGGGGATTCTGGGTGAGTTTCGTACCTATGACCAGATGTTGGACTCATGCATGGAAGCACGTCCTCCGTGTGTGTGCGCGTGTGTGTTTGTGTGTGCGTGTGTCTACGTGCACTCCTTGGATGGACACTGAGCAGTGAGACTCATGCAGTCTTTTACCTGGACCAGCGGAGACAGAGCGGCCTGTCTTTTTGTAAGGACAGCCTACAAACACAGAGGACAACCACGACACACCAACAGGCAAACAAGCAGCATATGCAGGTGAAGAAGAAACACACACAAAGAGAGACACCGTGGAGGAGTGAGGTGTGAGCAGCGAGACAGGGACAGGGACACAAAGAGGGACAGCAAGAGAGGGAGAGAGACAGAGAGACAGAGAGAAACGATTAACAACACAGAAAGAAGGACAGAGTGTAAAGTAAAGATGTTTGCATCTCCTCTCTGTTCCATCTTACGGTCTAAAGAATACCCTGCTCCAGTGTAAACTGTACCCTGGTCCGGTCAAAGAAGCTAAGCAGTAAGCGGTAAAACGACACTTCGCTCCTTTACCACACATCAGTAACATAGTTAAATGATTGTCAGGGGACTTCTGAGTGACCAAAAACAACACTGTGGCAAATATAACAAACATACAATTTTTGATGTAAAACAATTAAACAAAAAAAAAAAACCATACATATACACGTATAATCTTTATGCATTTATTTAATTACAGTAGCTCCTCATATTACAAACAGTGAATAGTTTTACTTCCATTTTCTTCACTAAACCAGTCCATCTGATTTCAATAACCACTTATCCTGAGCAGGGTCACGGTGAACCGGAGCCTATCCTGGAAGCACTGGGTGCAAGTGTGAGGCGGGGTGTACACCCTGGACAGGATGCCAGGCCATCGCAGCTTCACTTAGTTATTTCATACAATTTCCGCAGCAAAGGGAACATGATGTGTGTTTACCCTCCGAACCGCTAGGTGGCAGTAAAGAGCACCCAAGCAGAGGAGGAGTGCAGCAGCACCTTATTTCAACTCACCTCAACAGTGTTTCCAGCTTGCCTCTGGTCTGCGTGTTTACGTCACAAATCAGTCAACGAGAGTTTGTCAAGATTAAGTATTTTTATCTTTAGTCAAATTAATTTCAGTGGAACATAGCTCTGTGATTGGCTGGTGCCCCATCCAGGGTGTACCCTACCTCGCTTCCTACACTGTCAGGATAGGCTCTGGACCTTGCCATGCCTGCGTTAAGACAAATAGTTACAGATAATGAATGATTGAGTTAACGGAGCTTGAAAGTACTTAAAATATTAAAGATTTTCGTGGTAATTTACTGTAGCTATATCTGAGACTTTTATGAAATCTTAAAATGAATGAAAATACATCTACACTGAGCATTAATCTGCAATCTGGAATTTACTGTGGTGTTTAAAAAAAACGAAGAAAAAAACACACCCTAGACACCCCCAGGTGGCTCTCGGAGTACTCACAGCATCAGCCTCGGCTTTCTCCCGGGACCCCCGGCCTGCTGCCACCACAGACTCCAGCACAGCCACCCACCGCTGCTTGTCTGGGAAGCTGGGTGCCATGAAGTACAGGCACTGGCCCGGCCAGCAGGGGGCGTGAGGGTGCGACTCCACCTTCAGCACATAGGAGACGTCTGCAGAAGGACAGGCAAAAACACGACCTGTTTTTCCATCCGTCCCGCAACGCCTGTTTGCTTCAGCATGGAAAAGGCCGTAACCAGAGAATGAGGAAAGAAAATTTTGGCGCACACACAATATGTGTTTGGTTTACACGTCCTGGGGTCCGTCGAGCCCGGGGCCGCAGGGAGGGGTTCGGTCCGTACCTGACTTAGAGGTGTTGATGAGCTCTGAAGCCCCCACTGCCCCGTGCACGCTCACATGCGCTTCAGTTGGACACAGCTCAAACTCCTCCAGCGGCTTCACGGAATCTAAAACATACAGATATGCATTCCACACTGGAAGCTTGGCTCGCAGGGGGAGCAGCGGCCAAGACAACACTTGTCAATCACTTGTGCAATAAACTCGCAAAACAGATAAAGCTGTCACTGACCTCAACACGCTGTAGCACATGCGTAGATTGTATTATTTACCTTCTCGTGGCTCTGTCTCATAGACAGCCAGCTTGGTCCCATCCAGTACCACATATCTCCTCTCCCAGACCGGACCCCGCTTCCCATTCCTGTCCGGCACACAGACGCACACTCACACTCGGATTCGATGAGAGCAGCACAGATTAAGAGGCTGCCGGAAATCTCAGACGTAAGCGTCGCCGAGAAAACCACCGGTAATAAATGGCCCCACATAAAAATGAAAACAGCAGTACACTGACTTCTCAGGGTACGAACACACCTTAGACCTCAAAAGAGTTCATAGCTAGTTTCATCCGTAACTGCAATATCACTTTTCCCCTCAAAGTCACAAATGACTAAAGCTTAATACTAGAGACAATCTTTGATTTATTTGCAGTAAAAGTCTTGGATACAGCAATAATAATAATAATACTTTGAAAGACTTTTTAACTGCATATTTCTGTTGCTGCTGAACTACATTAAAATTAAAACAAATTTAAAATTACTGATTTCATCACGAAAAAATTTCTGTTTGATGACAACTGTTTCCCGATTCGCCCCATCAACATGTACAAATGTCATCATCTTGTTATTGATCACCAGCACTTGGCAACTGTACAGCTAAGCTGCACTTTACTGCCATCTTATGGCTTGGTGGATAAACAACAGTCTTATGCACACCTCAAAAAACTAAACAGGTAAACAAAAACAGAAGAAAATGCCATTAGAAATAGATAAATAAACCCGAAAATGTTTGTGCCTTCAAACAGTTTTAACTTCGGTGCTTGTAACACCAGGAACAAGTGTACAGATAAAGGCATTACTGCAGGACTGGCCCCGAACGCCAGGATCTAAGGCTGGCCCAGCCAATGATAGTAAGTTGCTATTAGCTCACCTGGGTTGCTTCATCCAGCCCTCCAGACGCACGTGGCCGCCGGCCTCCTTGGGCTGCTGGCCTGACGCGCCGGCCTTGTCGCGGCACAGCGCCTCCAAGTGCGCGGCGTGCTCGACCGGCGGGCCGCACGTGGCTGGAAGGCAGGGGGAGCATTTTGGATGGCACAAAGCTCGACATTCTAAAGCAGGAGAGAAAACATGGTTAAACACAGAGGGGTGGGGGCAGGAGGGCCAGGGGTCGCAGCCGAAAACACGCACAAGGGGAAGAGAGAACAGGCACCGGTGATTAATCATGCCGAGAACAGCCATTCAACTCGACAGGGCAACAAGGTCGAACCTGTCATTTCCAGAAAGTTCTCACTGTACACAAGGACTTTCAAACAATCTCAGTTCGTGACAATGAACTGGATCAACATCATGGGCCAACCTGACCCAGCCAGACATGTGAGAAGAGGAGAGATGGTGTCAAGAATGAATTGCATGCTGGGAGTGAGGGAAAGCCAGGCAGGGTGAGGTGGCACCTACCTAAGCAGGTAGTACCTACCCAAGCAGGTGGTAGCCTGTCTGCCGAAGTGCACGGTGTCCAGGCACACGGAGCACTTGGTGGCCCTCATGTTGAGTCCCACGGTGAAGCGGTGCTGGCTACCGTGGTGAATCCTCTCCTTCACACGCCGTCCGTACTCTGTGCACAGCCAATAGCAAGAGCAGCTTTATTTTAAGCCCCACCTTTGCACCACACACAGCCAATAACAAGAGGGAGTATGTGTATAATCCCTGCTAGGTCCGCCCCTCCTTTTAGCAGGACCAGTAATGACAGTAAAAGTGGGTGGACACTACTCCTAGCCACGCCCCAGCGCTTCACACAACCAATAAACAAGAGGTATTTACTCTATTAGCATACGGGCATTTTTTGTTGCTGTATGTTTGGTATTAACATTTTTGGAATTTAACAAAGTTGGAAAAATATCCAAATGTTAGCACGGAACATACGTGACACACTTCAAGAGGATTTTGAGCTTGTCACACTGCAATCAAAATTTTTTCTAATAAGGACGTAGTGGTCACCAACCCTCATCCTGCTCACTTCGGCAGACACAAACACACATCTCCACAACTTTTTGGGCGAAAATAAGCTGAGTGTGTACTTCTATAAGTATAATGACACTGCAGTGGGATTTGAGGGCCTTTTTAATTTTACATTATGAGCAGCTATCTTATAAGAGTAGCTGATTCTTCGATGAAGGCAGGAACAAAAGCGGGCACGTTCAGTCAACCGCCTGGACGAGGGTTGGGGAACTGCTGATGTAAGGAAAAAACGACTTAAAGGGAGAGAAAAGTGATAAAGGAGGCACCGCTGTCATGGTCATTGTGGGCTAGTATACAGAGCAGATAGCGCGAAATGGGGGAGGGGGTGAAGGCACGCAAACAAAGAAAAGAAACATGAAACCATGGCATCTTCTTCTGGGACCCCCAGCTTGCAACAGGAGCTTTGGAAGGGAGAAAAGCGACACATGCATGGGAATCAACAAGCAAAGGTGTGACCCCAATCTGAGGGACGGGACAGGGACAATGGAGGGCAGCGGTCTGGGGCGGTGAGCGATGGCTCCCGATTTCCTCAGCCTTGCACCTGGGAACAGGCTCATCGTGTTTGTTTACAACCTTCAAGTCCTACACATTTCCTTGCGTGTTCATTTATTTATTAGCTCTTTTCTCCAAAGCAACTTCTAGTGTTAACAGTCATTTACCCACTTACGCAGCTGGGTCATTTTCTTCTGCATCAGTTCAAGGTAAGTACTTCGATCAAGGGCATTGTAACAGGAGGTAACCAGTATTGTACCAGTATTGTAACCAGTAGCTCAAACTGTCTTCTCACACTTTAAGGACTAAAAGCCAACCGTCGTCCGTTTCAGTCATGCACTCATATTTCAGTGCCAGGAAAAATAGCCAGTAAGATACATTTAGGTAAAGCACGGTCATTGAATGTCTTGTGAAGGAGGAAGTTGCCACAGCTGACATTCACACACGACATCAACGTTTATGTGGAGAGAGTGCGTGGCCACCAGCAGCGTCTCATGAGAAATAAAACGCTTTACAGGCACAGTAACTGCCAGTCGCCCCTTAGTGGTTGCCCGCAAACTGCCCCTAATGGGAGCAACAAAGGAGGAAAAAAAAAAAACAATGAACTCATCAGAGAGAGCTGACAACAGTCACGTGACAATAACACGACAATCACATGACGATCGGAGAAGAGACAGTCGATTTCCATCACAAGATGATGCTGAAACAATGTGTCGGCCATTTTTTTTGCGCTGAAATATGAAGCAGGCGACATCATTTTTCATTCGGGTGAGAGATGATCGATGGAACTATCAGAACTCTCGGTTATGACACCCCTCATCGCAGCGAAGCTCAGGTCATTACTTCTGGTGCAACCTTCATTATTAATGACGTACCGCGGACTGTGGATTCCTAATGTCCCTTCGCTTATTTGACAGGTCAAACCGAACCGCTGTTCCCAAGGTGCAGAAGCATCTAAAAATCTGGCCCGTTGGCCTTTACGCAAACAAGAGGTGAGGGCAGAGGACAGAAAAGCAGGGGAGGGTGGGATTCAATCGGTCTTGTTGCCGGGGGGGGCTACACACTTACTTTCAAAGGTGACCCTCCTTCTCTCTGTGGGGTGCGAAAGAGACAAGACAACGGTTCAAAGGCACAGGAACGCGGACCCAGGGCGTGCAGGGCGGGAAGCCATCGGACATGTGTGCAGGACACGACAAGACGCACGGCACACAGGTGGGCTTCCGGGCACTTTCTAGGACCCCCACCCAGTGCGGAGGTGTTGCTACATTTAACATGGGACATATAAATACTACAAAGAAGCAAACAGTGGACGGCTTTTCGTTTTGACCCAGAAGCCACACTTTAGCTGCTCCCACGGCGCCTGAGAACATAGAATCAGACAGAACTCAGCAGACAGACCACAGTAAAAGTGGGTTAATACACAACTGGGGCGAAAATATGTTCATGGCTTTAGCTCAGGTATGAGACCAAGACAAGGTGGAAACAGTGTGAAAGGGCTCATCACTAATGCCCCCTGCAGTGAACATACCCAGTTACTGTGCCAGGATGGAGACTGCAAATGCATGTACACTCTTCTCTCATATAACAGGGTCCCGCACAGTGAAGTAAAATAGCTAAAATAGCTTATGAACACATATACCGTACCATGTTTTCCATACAAGGGCTTATGATTCAGTGCAGGGGCATTTTCCCCCGCTATTTTACACCCACAAAGAGAGCATTTTATACACTGCCTACGATGTGTTTCGCTCTACAGTTCTGTCGTAACACAACCTACTTCCTGCTTCCTACTTCCTGTCATGTGACAAACTTCCAACCAATCAAGAAGCCTAAATCACAACTATAGCACTACACTGTAAGTTTGACAGATAAACTCTGCAAATGTAAATACCACCTCAATTTATCAGTCATATAAATAAACATTATAAAATTAAGACACAGACGGTACTGTTAAACGAAGTGTTTCTCTTGTGGTTTACGAGCTTGGAAGAGTCCAAAGGCAATTCTAGTGGTGCAGAAACTGACACCACAATTCAAGATACCAGGGCAAATACTCAAGATAATAAGTGACAGAATTTAATATTTTTTTGTCACAGATATTATAAAATATGTTGTTGTTATCACTACATACTTCTTACATAAACTACTACAGCTACATTACTACTACATCCTACATAATAATACCTTTCATTTTGGTTCACTTTTAATTTTCGTCCAGGAACAAATTACATATTTTCCTTTAAGAAATCACGGTAATTCTAACACCTCGTGACAGGATTTTGCCAAACTGAGATTTCACGGAATGAATGAACCCTGTTAGGCGAAGGATGGGTGTAGAACGTGTACCGGGGTGATCACCAACGGTCCTCAGTGGCCTCCATGCTCTAGTGTTTCCAGGGGCAGCTCACCCTCAGGTGTGGGGGGCTCCTTCCTGCGACCCGAGTTGGAGGGCGCCAGCATGCTGACTGGCTTGGCCTGGTGCTCGGGGGACTTGACCGAGGCACCTATGATGGTCTGCTGCCGGGTCAGGGCCGGTGTGGTGGGGGCAACATGTTCCAGAGCCTTAAACTGGACCGCTGAGATGGGCGAGAAAAAGAGGAACCACTCAATGTCTCCTTTGTCCCCACTCAATGAAAAGTTTCCAAATCCAAGTCACACCCCAGATGAGGGTGTTCCTGAGAGTCACGGATGGGACAGTCTCAGAAAAGGAAATAT
Organism: Scleropages formosus; assembly: GCF_900964775.1. Classification (NCBI taxonomy): domain Eukaryota; kingdom Metazoa; phylum Chordata; class Actinopteri; order Osteoglossiformes; family Osteoglossidae; genus Scleropages; species Scleropages formosus. The sequence goes on from NC_041822.1 coordinate 23,939,114, forward strand.
CAGTGTTATAAGGGGGCAACTTCACTGGCACATTATGATGGATTATTGACATAGTAATTAATGCAGAACGCTGTGTATATTTGCTTCAATATAGTAATGTCTGAGTCCATTCACATCCAATCCTTGTTTATCAAGCAGAGCAGCAGGAGCCTGTTGTTAAGCACAAACTCTTATCTGAATGCGATACAGACGGTATTGCAATTTTATAGCTCAATTATCACATGTACAAATTTTATTTTTTTTAATCTAAATTAATAACATTTGATTTTTATGCATTCCTAGCTGTTCCAAATGAGTTTTATTTTTGGAGCTTATTACATTCTGTTGCCAAAATTTCTTTTGTATTAGGAAACAATCAAGAATGTTCTAGAAAACAAACTTTTTTTATATGAGAAAATCCTTATGTGCTGGAAACTCTATGAATAAACACAGCATGTCAAAAAGACTGGTTATAACCCTGCATGTACCAGTGTTTAGGGTCACTGGGACAGGAGGTTGCCATCAAACAATTTTGGAATCCACTGTCCTAGAGTGTGTTGGCTAGACACTGCGTGAACACACACCCTCTTCCCTGAGGGAGCGCAGCTCTATACGCATCTTCTGCAGCGCCTCCTCGAGCTCGGAGCAGCGAGCGCGCTCCTTGTCCAGGGCCACCTTCATGTCGCTGTACTGCACGGGCGCCTGGGCTTGGCTTGGCACCGGCGCCTGCGATTGGGACCCAGCACCCCCCATGAGGTCTTCCCGGCGCCGCCCGAAGATGCTCTGCAACGGAGACAGAGGGTTCACCAGGTTTGGGAAGCACTGTCTTGAACCATGTGGAAGACCCATAAACGATCCATCTTTGTCATGAAATTTGGAACCTGATACCAAAATTCCTGGCAGAAAAAGGACACATCGTGGAGAGCAGATGTTTCATCCATCGTTGACACCCACTTAGCAGAGGTAAAGCAGGTCAGACTGCTCTGGTTCTTTGATTAGATGGAGAAAGCTGTTTGCTGTCAATGTCCTACATCAGCCAAAGTACCACATCTCCCGTACTCTTCGAGGCAACTCGAAGCCCCGGCCGGGACCCCATCGGCCACATTCAGACCCGCTCTGATAGCTGCAGAACACAAGAGGTGCTTGAGGGAAGCATGCTCTTACCTTCTTCTTTTTCAGCGGCTGGTCCATCTTAGCCTGCAAGAAGTCGATGAGCTTGGTTTGCTGCGATATCGTGCCCTCCATCTTGACCTTCTCGTGGGAGTACGCCGCCTGTGGGGGAAGCCGGCGGCTAGTCTGGGATTAGCAAGTGAGAAATCTCAGGCAGGTTTTTATTTTACCCTCCAGACAGGTCAACAACATGCTGCAGGACATTTTTAACAGGGACACTGTTTACATGGTACAACGGGCTTCAGCTTTGGGCTAGAGAGTAAATCCTGCGTTAAATGTGACTGTGTAAGAGTACAAGGGGGGCAGACAAGGTGACGGGGGCTCACACTGGTGCCCAGTACTGCGCTTGGGACTGACGGTCCATTAGGTCCTTGGCACATAAAGCAAACCTCATCCCTCCACCACCACAAAGCTTGCAAGTCATCCCTGACATTCCGTTGCCCCCCCATGACAATTTTAAAAAAAGAGCTTTAGAATGTGCCCTTTACCAGAGCTGTGATTTTGTGCCATGTAAACAGTTTCTCTGTACAGTGGATTTTTTTCTTTAATAGAAAATACTCCTTAATGACTGCAGAGGGACAAGGAGAAATAATCACCATACAGGTGCAGGCTAAATTAATGACATTTCTACACTGGCGTGACGGCACAGCAAGTCGGACGTGTTAACGTCAGAAATTGTGACTGATTTGCTGTTCCTTGGTAATTATAAATGTTTTGCACTTCATGGCCATTGAATTGGAACATCTGATTGTCCCCGAACCGCAGAACAGCCTTCCAATTCATTAAATAGAGCAATTAAAATGGCTCTAAGATTACATTTAATCACAACATTGCAGTGCTAAATCATTTCAGCACGCCAAAGTGCTGCTTAGCGTGTGCTGATCTTCACATTAAACAGTTACGTGAGGAATGGATAGACTTTCCATTTAGAAACTACACTTCTTGTACGAGCGCATTGTTCTTGCTGTGTGACGAAGGCTGGTGATACTGGACATCCGAGAAGACCGAACGTTACCTGGAACTGCAGACGCAGGATTTGGGACACATTCAAAAACCAGTGGGGGGAAAAAAAGTGGGGGGGGGGGGGGTCTTGGAAAGAATCACAAACTTAAACAATTAAATCACAACCTTTCCATGTGAAACACTTTGCTGTAGTGGTGTGGAGGTGCCTGCGGGTGGAGCTGTGCAGCCTTAGGTCGATCGCTGGCTTTTATTGCTGCATCTCATTTTGTCTCAGTGGGATAATAAGAGCATGAAAATTCATGTAAATTAATACCCTGAGATCTAACTGTCATCCAGGTCAGTCGATTTTTAAGAGAATGTGATAAATAATCGCCATCTGACAGGTGTGTGTACACTGACTCCTTGCGTTTCAGATCTCTGGAGATACAAACATTCTCCAGATGATTTATTTTTAATTGCATTTTATTCACCTATCTGTACGCTAAAATTTCCCTCTGTAGTGGAGTCAGAGCGGGATGCCATGTGTCTGCTCAGCCTCTAGGGGGCAGTACAGCACATTCACACAACACAGAAGTGTGTCGCTGCCCTAATTCAACTCACTTCTACAGTGTTTACAGCTCGTTTCTGGTTCTCCTGAGTATAGGTGATAAATGCCAAGAAAAGGAACAGTGCACAGGTTAATGTAATTAAGTAATTTCAGTAATTTAAAAAGAGTTTTAATGTAGCTCCAATTTAATAAAACACAGTGAGTGCTAAGTATTTTGTGTTCATTTGAGCCATATCTGAGATTGTTAAAGCAGTAAAAAATCGTGTAGCGTCTGCAACGAGTTATATGTATTCATGAACCTGAACTTCCTCCAAATTTAATTACAGTTATGAGTTTGTGATATTAAGATACTTATAACTATTTATCCATTTATACAGCAGAGTAATATTTATTACAACTGCATCCAATTTTTTCTGAACTTAACCTGGTACACATTAGGAGACATCTGTATTATTACGCCTTTACTGACTGCAATTTAGTGGCAAAGTTGACTTTGGAGTTACAAACAACGCGAGTTATGAAGAGTCAAGGGTCCCAGTTGTGCTTGTAAAATGAGAAGCCGGGGTACTGTATGAGTACTTTTACTACATTTATACATGTAGCTGATGCTTTTCTCAAAAGTGACCTGCACTTGTCGATGCACCTACAATTATTCACCCATTTACACATCTGGATAATTTTTACCGGAGCAATTTAGTTTATGTACCTTGCTCAGGGGTACTACAGCCAGAGGTGGGATTTGAACTTGTAGTCTTTGGGTCAGAAGGCACCAGCTGTAACCACCACACTATCAGCTTTATGAGAACACATCCCCAGTGCTGTGAATGCACATGTGGGCTGGGCCTCCAAACACAAGGTAGGAAAACAGCTGAAGATGATTCGATTGCAGCAAAACGGAGGAGAAATCAAAGAAAAGAAAAGAATTCTAAACTCAAACTCAAATCTCAGGAGTGTGGCAAATCTGAACCTTGATTCAGATTCTTTGGCCTGTGCTGGATAATCTATGCTGTGTTGGGGCAATATAATTCTGTTGGGGTAATTCAGACCCCTAGGGGGTAATTTGACAGCTGTGGGCAATCTGAGTGGGGTACCACGGTAATCACACGTGTGACAATGTGGGGGAAATCTGGGCCTGCATGGGAATCAGGTTTATTTAAACAGGAGTCATGTCATCTTATTTCTAGCTATAGGTTTGCTCTTTTATTTCCTTGACTTTCAAGTAAAAAAATAAACACAAGAGATTAGTCCTCATGGACCAAATGCTAAACTAACGGAACCGGGCTCCTAGGGTTCGCACCTGGATGTTTTCCAGCTGGTACTCCAGGTCGGTGCGCTCCGTTTTCAGAAGATCTGTCTGATCCAGAGCGTCCTGCAGGCCCTGCGTCAGCCGGAAGATGTGTGCCTTCTGCATGTCCATCTGCTGTTGCAGCTTGCTTTGCTGAGTAGGCAATGTACAGGTTAGCCGCCATTTAACCTTGAGCACCCAGCTCCGCTCTGATCACTGATGCGCCAGGTCCCGTGGCTGATAGTAACATTATTACCATTGGCACAACTCTTAGCAGCATTATAACTGATTAATAGGAGCTGAGGAAGTTTGCACCCCAGTGGCTCCAGGGCTGTGGGTTGAAGTGAAACCCCAGATCTGTATGTGTGACTTTGAAGGATCTTTGGATGTTCTGGTTTCCTCCCACAGCCTGTACTGACAGCTCTGAGAATCTAAACTGCATGAGCAAACCAGATTCTGTGTGTCCTGCAGTGGACCGGGGTTCCATCACGAGTGTAATCAAACTCGCGTCATTTGCTTCCCAGGACAAGATCTGGGTCTCTGCAGCCCTGTTCAGACAGACAGTTACTAAAAAAGATTATAAGGTGCAATTCAACAACACTGACTGCAACAAGAGTCTACAACTCTTCAACACACTACAGCTCTTTCTGTTTTTACAGGCTCCTAATTGGCACAAATAATAGAGGGGAATTAAACTTAGGTACAGAGTTCCACAAGTCAGCTTCAGCTTCCACCTAATCGCTGCCCTTCAGCCACTAGATTCTTCTCCATCCTCTACCTTTAGCTCCTCAGTCTCCTCTCTTTTCCTTCTCTGGCGCTACAGAGCGCTGAGCACCAGGACAGCCAGGCACAAGAAAAGTTTCTTTCCTCAGGCCATCTACCTTATGAACAGCTAAATCCCCCCTAGAGAGTAAACCAGTGCAATACACAACACTATTTATATTTATAATTATATCTATTTATCACATCATATCTCTTACTCACATTCCCTTGCATTTGTATAGAACATACCTGTACATACATATAATGTCTAGTGACTATTTTTTGTATATTGTGTACTTTATATTTTTTTAATATTTTTTTAAATCTTTTTCACATATTCTATCTTTTCATCTGTGTCTTGTCACTGTCATTCTGTCTGTGCTGTGAAAGTTTCTGTCACCAAGACAAATTCCTTGTATGTGTGAACATACTTGGCAATAAAGCTCATTCTGATTTATTTCTTTTTTTTTCCTTAGGCTCTTGAATCCTTCACCTCCCTTTAGTCAGAGGCTCTGCCCTCTCTTCTCCAGTTAGCCCCTCAGTCTCCTCCCTTTAGCACTAGTCTCCACCCAGTCTCCTCCCTTTAACCCCTTGACTCCTCCCCATTCTCTTCCTTTAGCCTATTGACTCCTCCCCATCCCCTCCCTTTACCCTCAGGCTCTGCCCTCTCTTTGCCCTTCAGCCCTATCTCTAGTCCCAACCGCCCCCCTCCTTAGCAATGGTCTTGTACCTCATCCAACAGCCTCTGCTTCAGTTCGCGTTCCGTCTCCAACTTCTGCTGCAGGCTGCGGGCGTTCATCTCCAGCATGGCGTGCTTCTTCTCCAGGTCATTGAGCTTCAGAGAGGAGCAGGGGGTCACAAAGGTCATCTTTACCATGTATTCTCTTTATTTCTCATATTCACAGTATTTGTATTGTTTTCGTCCTGTCACTTATCTACACTGATGTTCCAGAGAGTTCCAGCGCTTTGGCAGAGAGAGAGAGGGGACGCTCACTGTGTCCGAGAGGCTCTCGGCCTTCAGCCTCTGCTCCTTCAGGGCCTGCTGCAGGGCCAGGATCTCCGCCTTGTGTTCTTTGACTGCCAGCTCCACCGCCTGGCGGGACTCAGTACTGCGCTGGTCGGCACGCAGCCTGGTGCACAGAGAGGAAGAGTGGACCTGAAGGCAGCAGGTATCACCTGACCAGGTGTAGCCAAAAAGGTGGGTGTTTGGTCATGGTGCACTTGCCTTAGTGTGTGTGGTTCTCCTGGAGGTGAAGGAAATGTGTTTAACTGGCTGATTGATGTTTTGTGTGTGTGTGAGTGAGAGAGAGAGAGAGAACATCACCTGTTCTGCTTCTCAGTGTCCAGCAGCCTTTGCAGGTCCCGGGCCCTCCTCTCTGCCTGGTTCTTCTCATCCTCCAGGGCACTCCGCCATGCCTCCCACTGCCGCTCCTTCTCCAGGAGCTCGTCGTTCAGGGTCTCCAGCTCCAGCACCTGCTCCTCCAGCATGGTGCATGTGGTCTTCAAGGTCTCAATGTTCTATGGAGATGGGGCAGTATAGCACAGTATTTTACTGGAAAGATTTATATATACACTATAGGCCAACAGCAATAATCATTATGAGAGAGTAAAAATCAGAGTGGTACCCATATTTGGAAACTTTTGTTGTATAATCCTCTTCATTAATAATAAAAAAAAAAAACTAATTTAATTTTTGGTTATGAAAAACTTTATAACCTGTCAGTATATCTGACGTGTCCTTACATAACAGGCAGTAACTGAAAGAGAACATGCCAAGCATGAAACACGCAAGTATGACCGTGATTCATATTTATAATCTGCAACAAATGGGTTCGGCACACCGCACTATTAATATCTAATCTAATCAAATGGTTTAAACACTGCATCATTCATCAACATTATAAATCATTCATAAAAATATGGGCTTTAAAATCATCTCCAACTTAAAATTATAATTCAGCTAGACTCTCTGACATTAGGAGACATTTAGTTAATTTCGCCACGGCACCAACTCCACCTTGTCACGTCAGGTAGTTGACTTCAAATACACATCTAAACCTGCACAACTGACACTGTAAATATACTGACTTGATACTTATATTTGTTGTTTACATATTTTCTGTAATTGCGTTATCTTCAATTATTTTCTAAACTTTCTTTGTTGTAGAAACACCATGACCCATATTTACCCAACCAGGCCATAGATGGCAGTAAAGAGCACACAAAACACAGGCACCACCTTAACCCAACTTACATCCACAGTGTTCGCAGCTCATGTTTGGTGTTCCTGAGTGTTAGTGATCAATAACAAGATTAGGAATATTGCAGACATTTATAGGATGAATTGGCCAAAAACTGGAATTAAAAATGAGCTTGTGGAGACAACATATTTCTATTTTCAGTAGTTTTAAATGTAGCTCACAGCTAACAAAAACAAGAACATATAAAGGTTTTGAAATATTTTTATTTACGATAGGTTGTGTAAAAATCTCTGCTATATCTAACTTGTAAATACATGAAAGGACATGTGTATTAAGTTTTTATTGATTGTGAATTGCAGTAAACATATTGTGGCGCCCTGGGTTTGGATGAGGTGAAGAAGGACGCACAGGCAGCGTTCATAATGAACGTTTTATTAGAACACTGGCACACAAGGAAATGAAATAATGCTCTCGGTCCAAGGACCCTGTTTCCTCAAGGATCTGCACACCAAAGCAGCCTCCCCAGCTTGCTTAGCACCCCCAGGCTTTTTTTTTTTCTCCCTGGGAAACACTGTCACCCCATTATTTTCCCCATAAGTCCCCCCAGTGGTTGAACACTTTACAATTTTCCCATAATCCAACTATGTATAATAGATGCATTCCCAACTCGCAGTATCGTGGTAGTCAAACAAGATATTAACAAAATTCCACTGCCAGCTGCACTTGTGAGTTGAAAAGCCAGATTTTATTGAATCCTTTCAATGATCTCCTGCTGTATTCTTGGCTGATCAGTTCACAAAGTGATTTAGCAAAAGTTCAAACAATGGCCGAAAGTTTGCCATTGGGTCAAGCAGCCAACAGTATCTGGTACAAAAGGGCACAGAAAAGGGTCCAGAAATGTTTCGATTATTGAAGCCAACATTTGTGATAAAGTTATTCATAGAACGAGAGGTCTGGTACTAAGACCCAACTGGAGTCCGGGACTTTCCGTCACGTAAGGGCCCCCCAGTGCAGCTAAGTTCAACTCAGTCCATCCGCATCACTCCTCCCCACAACTGAACCTTGAAAAGCTGACCTTATTCATGCTTTCGTTGTTGAAGCAGGAGGTGGGGGGGAGGGGCGTTGTTCAGTCACGTTGCGCACAACAAACTATTAAGTGTTAACTCATCTCATGGAGCACAGTCGAATTATGGAACGAAGCGCTAACAGTTGTCTGGCCGTAACCCTGATGTTTCTCCGCCGGCTTTTTACCATTATTATTCCTGCCAATTTTACGAACGCCTACCAAAGCTTGACTGTTTCAGATGCAATTATCCAATCTGGAGTGAGTGCGCTCTGAACACTTGGGTCTACAGAGTCGTGACTGAGCAACTGGGTCGCCTGATGAGGTTTTACAACGTGAGATCAACTGCTGAGAGGTGCACCGTGCAGGTACGAAGGTCGCAGGGCTGCAGGCCCTTCCAGCGCATCGCCAACTCATCCGATCCCAGGGAATAAGGGAGGAGGAGGAGGAATCTGAGCTCCAGAAGTATTCGGAATCCGCAGACCTCCAAATGGGACTAAGGAATCAATTTCATAATATTCCCATAATCACGAAATGAATGTAAAATGACAATACGTGTTTCGGAACGGTCCAGTTCTGCTCGTTTCTATTCTCGTCACAAGTCGATACACACATGGCGGGAGGCAGTTTGCTCCCAACTGGCTCAAAGTCTCACACTTGCTGCAGAGGAACTGGGGAACAGAGCTCGGTGGCTCCCTGTATAGCCGCCGCACGCACTTTGAAGTCCACGCACTGGCGGGCACCAACCTGGGAGTCGACGTGGTACCGTGTAAGACACCGCGCTGCCACCCTCCGTTTAATCCCCTTCCTTGAGACCAGCAGGCCGCGTTACACAACCATGCGGAGCAAGAGGCAGCGTGACTCTGCGACGCCCACGTGCTCCTCCTCCCACCGGGATGCAGCGCCGAGCGCAGCCCGTCTCCACATCCACTTCATAAGACAGGGAAGGCAAACGCAGCCCTCGGTGGGCTTTGAACCACAATTTGCAGGCTTTTCTCTGATTTCAGAGCAGAACTGGTGACTGAGATTTGCCACACGTTTGAGTCTCAACACCTAAGGAGGGCATGGTGTTTGTGTTTGTCATGTCACTCGTGACTGAGGAGTGTGTCGTGTGGTTGTCACTCGTTAGTGAGGAGTGTGTCGTGCTCGTGTTAATCCCATTAGTTCTTACTTGGGGCTGCAGCAGGGGGCGCAGTGGTCAGAGCTGCTGCCTTTGGACTCAGAAGCTGTAGGTTTGAATCCCACCCCCACTGCAGTACCCTTGATCAAGGTACTTACCCTGAACTGATACAGTAAAAATTACCATGCTGTATAATTGGGTAAATCAGTGTAAGTAGCTTAACACTGTAGGTGAATAAATAAATGACTGTAAACTCAGTGTATGATGTTTGCATTTCTCATATTAGTAGTAATCAGGAGTGTATGGTGTCTCCATCTCTTCTCTTCACACATGTACCTGTTCCTGGATGTGGAGACACACTGTACCGCTGGTGCCCTTGTTTCCGGTTGCTAAGGTACAGATGTCCTCGTTTCCCCTCAGTCAATTGTGTGATGCAGCTCTTTATGATTATGGAGGTAAATGTACACCTGATTCAGCCTATAGAGGCCAGCGGGGGGCTAGTTGAAGCTGCTTCGGTGTGACGGACCTATTTCTGCCTATCAAGGTGAGTGTCTATGGTGGCACAGCGAGTAGCACTGCTGTCTCACAGCGTGTCGGTGGTGCGAGAGGACATGGGTTCGATCCCTGCTCAGTTTGTGTGGAGTTTGCATGTTCTCCCTGTGTCTGCATGGGTTTGCTCTGTTTCCTCCCACAGTCCAAAGACATGCTGTTAAGGTTCACCCATAGTGTGTGAGTGACAGAGACAGTGTGTTCCACTGATGTATGGATGAGTGACCCATTGTAAGTAGTGTATCTAACAGTGTAAGTCACCACAGTGATTGTGTGTGGGCTGATAACACTACACTGAGTTTACTGGAAGTTGAACTGAAGGACAGTGTCTGCTAAATAAATAAATGTGAAATGTTTACTTGTTTTTGGTTGTTGAGGTGCATCTCCCTGTCGGCCACCTCCCTGCGCAGCCGGTCGACGTCCTGGCTCAGCTGCAGGCGGTCCTCGTTCTCGTCCGACGCCTCATCCAGCTGCTTGGACAAGTAGAAGTTCTGCCGGTTCAGCTCAGCGTTGTCCTGGGTGAGCTGCGTGAGCTGCTCTTCCAGATCAGTGATCACCTGCAGGACAATGACAGGAGCGCCTTCTCACCGAGGTGTGACAACACAAACTGCCTCAGTGTATTTCAGGCTTTTGAGCTTGATAAAGCGGCTGCTACAATAGCCTACATTCACCAAGTCCCATCAGATGAATATTAATGTCAAGAGGCAGTGGAAGAACCCTGTGCTCATTAAAGTATAAAACCATCATGAACTTCCTGGACATTCTATTTCTTTCCCTCACTCTGCAAAGCATTTAAACAAAGTGAAGGACATTACTTGGTAATCACACTTTAACACCCTGTTTAATACTGAGTTATGAGAGACAAACTTGTGCTTGAGGATCAGCATGGACTTAAAAATCACCAAGGTGATGAAACCCATGAGAATATTCCAAATGCAAGCTCCTCCTTTTTCTCCCCATCTGTACCTGATTCACAGAGGCCATTTCACCCAGAGAGGGGGTGGCGCTCGATGGAGACAGACCATGTTCCAAGACGGCCCCTCCAGCGACCTGCAACATGCTTTACTGGCCTTCTAGGCTAAAGGGCTTTTACTCCAGAGGACTTGTAAAAATGTTGTCTTCTCGTGTTTCACAATGAACACGAATCCTGGGAAAACCTCAGATCAGCTCATGTGCTTCTTTTTACATTTTCAAGAAAAGGTTAAATAGGATAGAGGTTTCTACAGCAACAATGTAGAGCTGGGTGGGGGCGTTGTGGGTTTTAAGCCTTGGAGACAACAGTGCTTGAGTCCTACGCCCTTCAGCCAGATATAATTCCTGACTGGTGTTCTGCAATACTCAGGAACATGACTCAGGCCCCATGAAGGCATCTACAATGCAAACGGAGAGTAACAATAGCAGGACCTCAGCGGCATGTGAGGTGTGAGGTCAACAGGAGATGGGACGACAGGGACAAGCGGCAAAGCTAGCCTCGGCAGACGATGGTCCTTAGATTCATTCAAGGACGATCAGAACTAAGTATGGACTGTTGGGGGTCTGAAAGGTCTCATGTTTGTGTAACTGTCCCATCACAGGTAAGACTAAGCCACTCGGGATGAAAGAGTCTGCAAAGAAAGAAAGAAAGAAAGAAAGAAAGAAAGAAAGAAAAAGAAAAATCTTGCTGATGCTGAGCTCAGAAGGTTGCTAGTTCAAAAGCCAGGAGATGCTCACTTGTGTCATACCTGAGCAAGAAACGTGGTTTAGATTAGTCCTACAGTAAGCAGTGACTATATATATGAAAAGTGTGACAGAGCGGTAATGCGAAGAGGGGGAGGTGAAAGAGAGTGAACTGTGTGGGATCCAGTAGGACCATGTAGAACCTTGTAAGGGCCATGTTGGATCCTGTAGGACCATGTAGAGCTGTAGTGGATCTTGTAGGACCATGTAGGGCCATGTCAGATCCTATATGACCACATAGAACTATGCTGCATGTAGGACCATGGCAGACACTGTAGAGCTACATAGGACCATACTGGACCCTGTCAGACAATGCGGGACCATGCTGGATCTTGTAGGATCATCTTGTATGCCGTAGGACCATGTAGGACCATAACAGTTCCTGTAGGACCATGTAGAGCTGTGCTGGATCTGTATGACCATATTTGTTCTTGTTCTAAGCCGTGCTCCTCTGTCTCTCTGTCCTTCCTCCAAACCCCTTGCGGCTGGTATCTTGAACTTGTCACAGCAGCAAACACTCGACAGCACTGAACACAACCGACTGTGGGCCTGTGAAGCAACAAACACTACACCGGCATGACAGCATTGTTTTTCGGCTAGAACAGAGATGAGAAGCAGTGTCCGCATGGCCAGATCGGTGACTTTCTGATGAATGAGGTTTCGTGCCGCATTACAGGTATGCTACACTCAGCGCCACTTTTTACTGCGCGCCATCAATGAAACATTTCTCCCGTTTGCTCTTTACATTAGAATGAGTGCTACAGCAACGAGTTTACCAGAGTACTGTAAAACATGGTTTCTCAACAGATTTTAGGAGAGAGAAGTGAAGGAATTTCATTTCTACTAAAATAAATCACGTTCTTTGATTTTACACCCTTATACTACAGTAAGCGCTACATCACATAAGGTGGACGGGAAGTGGTAACGTACCGCACAGCTGTCCCTCAGAGCGTCAAACTTGCGCTGAATCTCATCCCGGTGAGCCTGTCGAAGGGAAAGATCAACACGTTCCGAGTTAAGCAGTCAGTAGCGGTCGACTGCAATAATGGTCACTGGTTCGACCAGGAAACACTGTCATAGACATCAGTGTGCGTGAAGAGCCGGTAACCTTTTCTATTAGAAATGCCATGGACTCTCCTGTACACTACCATTGTAATTACTTTTTGTTTATACAGTGACTCCTCAACTTACAAACACAACCGGGACCAGAGATCTGTTTGTAACCACAGTTTCTAAATCCAAAGGCACTTTTAAGTTGCACAAGTTTCAATCAATCAGTGGCATCACTGGGAGGTGCAGGGAGTGTGGACCGCACCGGGTGACACCATCAGAGGGGGTGACACCAAAATAACTGCCTATAATATTTTTGTGCAGCATTTCAGCAGGAATGTATTATTTTGTATAAACATAAACCTGTGCTTAGTTATATGAACAGAAACATTTCTTGTAATAAAGCCCAGTTTACATGTATCAATATACCTACAAGGGTAAGACTCTTTTACTTTTCGAACCTTCCAATGCGCTCCGCTCAGAGCTCTCATTACCACCCAATTACAATACAATTACAATTACAGTGACGCTTCGGATCATGTGGGCTCGTCTCCACACGCTACAAAACACGCTCTTGTTTTCGTCGCCACCGCTGTTTTCATAGGCGCTGATTTTGTCACATTTTCTGGTGTTTTAGCTACAATGTTGTGGTCATTAGTATTTGTGAACCTGTATCAATAACGTTAAAATAAACAATTTTGATGTAGTTCTTAAAATGTTTTTACTTGGAATTCTATTGTTTTCCCACCAAATTGTCACTTTAATCACATGAAACGATGTAAATGTAAATACATTTAGGCTGTGCGTATGATTTTTGTAATTTAAAGGTGTCATTTTAATTTTGTTAGTTGTTTACATCACTACTATTGCCATGACATTCAGTGATATAGGGGAATTACTGTTTACCAGTAACAGAAGTAGAAAAAACATTATTAATGATTCTGTATGGTCTGGTACGGGAGGAGGTCCATGGGGGGGTGGGGGTGACCATGAGTTACCGCACTGGGTGACATCAGTCCTAGTGATGCCACTGTAAACAGTTAATAATGTATTTGCTGCTTTGGTGCAGTGAAAATTTTGAGTGTAGCTTTAAAAAAAAAAAAAACCCTGAGGAACACAAGACATAAGCTGGTCCCACACTTGTACCCTGTATGGATGCTCCTTACTGCCACCTATTGACTGGCAAGGTAAACACTGGTTGCGTTTGCAGCAGAACTAAGAGAAATTTAAAAAAAAAACTAATAAAATACACACATCTCCAGAACCGCTTGTCCCATACGAGGTCACGGGGAACCGGAGCCTAACCCGGCAACACAGGGCGTAAGGCCGGAGGGGGAGGAGACACACCCAGAACGGGACGCCAGTCCGTCTCAAGGCACCCCAAGCGGGACTCGAACCCCAGACCCAGCGGAGAGCAGGACTGTGGTCCAACCCACTGCGCCACCGCACCCCACACAAGTAAAATAATGTCATTAAAATAATCAGTAAACAAACTGAAAAATATCTGCAGTTTCTGTAAGATTTTATACAGATACTCCAGCACTGACAAGTGTGATGGTGAGGATTTGTAGAAACTCCTGTGGTGTCAGAGCAGTACAGAGCAGTGTGAGGCCTCACCCTGAGCGCAGTAATCTCCTCCTCAGCCTCAGCGGTGGTCTCCTCCAGCTCGGTCTTGGCTTGCTGAAGCTGACTCTCCAGGGCACTACGTGCTGCCTGCAGCGCACTGATCTGAGACTCGCGCTCTTGCAGAGACAACGTTAGCTCCGTCACCTGTCGCTTGATCTCCAACTTCTGCTCCTCATGCTCCAGACCCATCTGCCAAAAGAGGGAAAGGGCATCCACCTCATACGCACATCTTTTCGTCCACGTTCCCAGCTCCCACGTTCCAGTGACCGCACCTCCCTCAGCCGAGTCTCCAGCTCCAGGAGACGGGTCTTGTTGCTTTGCTCCTGCTGGCTCATCTTCTCCAGGTGCTCCTCCAGTTTGGCATTCTGTGCCTCTAGCTTGCCTGCCTGTGACTCTAGGTAGAACTTCTGCTGCCTTAACTCTGAGATCATCTCCTCTTGGGCTTTCCTGAGGATTCCAACAAACAGCAACAGAAGGGCAAACGCTGACAAATCCAAGAAGTAGAACCATGACTTGGAAGACGAGAGAGACCCAAGTGTAGGGATTCTATATACAAAATCTTTAGAAAGCAAGAGGTATAGATAGAGTGGACAGCCGGACCAAAAACACCCAACCCAACTCTAAAGCAGGTTTGAGTGAGTCATCAGCACTCACATGTTCTTCTGAGTATAGATGTTGCTGTTGGCTGCCAGCTTGTTTGCCTCTGATAGCTCTGCAATCCTTTGTTCCAGACTCTTCATCTTGGAGTCCATGGCATTTATGGTCTGGAAAACAAGCATAGAACATAACGACGACTTTTCCATCTCTCACGCTCCAGTGGGCAGTCAAGGAAAAGGCTGATCTCCCACCAATGCTGCAAATGAAAACATGCACATTGCCACAAAAATGGGAGTCACCTGAATGGGAAGCTGAAGAATTCCATTCTGCATTTACATTTTACTCATTTTTGCTCCCAAATTAGTCACAGCCAATTAAGTCATTCCTATTTCTCCCTCTTCACACAGAACACCCACACCAACGTGGGAGGGTTGAACGCAGGAACAGAACACCTCCAACGGGTATGCAGAAAGCCCCCGGTGTCTTTTCACTCTATAAGCTTCATCAGACAACGTGACCAGAGAGAGCTATTTAGAGGAACATTAACTTTCGCCCGATTCCACAAACCCAGCTCACCACAGGTCCCGATGAGGACATAAACATGGAGAAACCCTCCGTCATCTGATATGCTTTGGTCCAAATGAGGCAGCAGGTAATAAAGAACATGCACTTATAACCTGAAGGTTGCAGACCCCTGGAGGAAGTCTCAGGAAGGGTCCTGGTATTGTACCCTTGAACATACTGAGAAAGAGACTTAATTTCGCTTGCTCTGGAAATTTAACCAGCTGTACAACTGAGACTACAACTACGAAATATTCATTAAAACCAAATTAAATAATAATAACAAACAGCCAGGGGGGCACAGTGGGTTTGACCGGGTTCTGCTCTCCGGTGGGTCTGAGGTTCAAGCCCCGCTTAGGGTGCCTTGTGACGGACTAGCATCCCATCCTGGGTGTGTCCCCTCCCCCTCCAGCCTTATGCCCTGTGTTGTCAGGTTAGGCTCCGGCTTGCCATGACCTCGCATGGGACAAGCGGGTTCAGACAATGTGTGTGTGTGTGTGTGTGTGTGTGTGTGTGTGCGTGTGTGTAACAAACAGCCAGTGTTTTGCATGTGCACTGGCTCCTCAGCTTCCAAACACAACTGGTACCAGAGCTTAGCACGCAACCCATTTTCGTCAATGAGTAAGTAATGCAGGTGTCCCTCAGTTTTTTTCCCCACCAATGGTTCAGTAAAAATCTCAGCGATAGCTATAAAATATAAATGTAAAAATGAAATCTAGTGAAGAATATTAAAATAAAGCATGAATGTTTTTTTAACAACTTCCAGCTATTTTACTACTGCTTTGAATCTAATTTAAAGAGAAAGAGAAAGTAGAACTTTCTTGTCTCTCATTGATTGCGGATCGTTGACCGATTCGTCCCATAAACATGCGCAATGTTCCACATCTTGTTGATCACCGACACTCAGGAGCAGCAGATACGAGCTGTAAACACCGTAGCAGTGAGTTGAATTAATGCTATCTCACGGGCCTGTTCTGCTTGGCTCGTGCACTCCCTCCACTACTGACGGGAATTTCAGAAAATAATTTGCTCGGGAAAACTAAAGTAAAAATAAACAAACTAGAAAATATACACTGCAAAACATGCAACTTGACCATTTGGAACACAAGAAACCAGTGTATATGTAACCGACTGCTGAAAAGTAAAAATGTATGTTTCTACAAAGTCAAAAGTACATATGTGAAGCATAAAAATCGGTAAGATATGTGATCGGGAGCACAACTGTAGAAATGGATTCTCCACTCAGTGGTGAAAATATAGACTTTCTCCAAGACTGACTCTCCACAAAGCATGTCTGTGTGGTATTATTTGACTTACTGTCTCAGCCAATCAGCATTCAGTTTCACAATATGTCGAGTATAACGCTCATACCTCAAAAACTGAGTACATCCTGTTCCCACAGAAAACACAACGCACCCCCGCTGACTTCCTGAGACTGGTACAGTTCTCATCCAAGTGACACAAAGAAGGAATCTTGGCTAGAAGTTATTTCACTAACACATTGAGAAGAGGCACTTGGAGGACGACTGGTCCCCCGCCAGACTTCGATAATTTGCAGTTCACTTTTTTCGGCACAGCCATTAGGAAGGTGGCCAACCTTTAGGCTTAAACACACTTATATTTCATATAGTCCATCTCCTCTAACTTAGGAGGTGGACTTTGGTTCATATCAACAATGTACGCCTCCTTCTCCAAATCACATCACATATCTAGGACAGGATGTTCTCTCTCACTGTGCATTTCTTTATGTGCAAACGGGATAACATTAAGAGGGATGTAAACCCGACAGATGAACTCAGCATCTCCTTGCTTGGACCTGTGAAGTGAAATCGACTGCAGATGTGACGTTACACAGGTTGAGGTACACACTCCTGCGCCTGCCTGTGGGTGTGATCTTTTGGCACAAATCGAATATAATGCCGCTCATAAATTTTGTCCTTTGAAGAGAACATGACAGGAGGTCTCTATGTTTCTCTTCAGGCTACTCCATATAAAAAATCCCTGGGCTGCCACCCTTTTACTTCTATTTTTCATTTACTCAATTTATTTTAAGAAATTCATAAAATAAAATTTATAACTATATTTATTTATTTCATTTGATTCATTTAGCTCACACTTCTTGCCAAAGCCATTTACAGCATTTAGCTTCTTCTGAAATGATTCTCCCCATTTATACAGCAGGGTAATTTTTCCTGTATCAATTTAGGGTAAATATCTTGATCAAAGATACTACAGCAGGAAGTGGGATTCGGTCCCTTGATCTAAGGGCAAATGCTCTAACCAACATACCACCTGCTGCCTCTGAAAATGAACTCTGTACTGAAGGAAAAGAGTTTACTCCTTTCCAGTCCAGATGTTCTTCAGCTCAAGACATGAACTCAAGATGAACTCTAGGGCCGCCAAAGCCAGGGACCCCAGGGGAGAGCTGAGCCGTGTTGGACGGCGCCAGGTCCGGCTGCACCCACCGCCTTCTGCTCGCTGATGACCTTGCCCTTCTCCAGAGCTTCTTCCTCATACTCAGCCTGCTTGGACTCCAGGGCCTCCTTTTCCGCCAAGTCTGCCTTCATCTGGGCTTCCAGAACCTGGGAAAGGGCACAGAGGGAAGGGCAGCATCGACAAGCCCTCGGAGAACCACACACGTCTGCAAATTACCACCTTTACTCATTTCCTTTAACATTTCCTTCCCCTTCTGCAATTACATTTCAAAATTAACACTCAAACAGTTGTAATATTTGCCCTTGGAGATACTGCTCTGTCTTGGAGATAACGTAGTGCTCCTACATATTTTTCATGTAAGGAAATGGGGCTTGTGGTAACGCCAGTGCGCGTGTGGATATTTTTGAAAATAAAGTGGTTAACAGTAGGTTGACTGCGCAGATCAGATCAGCGCTGCGCATGCAGTGTGTCTGCTGCAGCTAAATGTGTTTTTGCCCACCCCCATCCTCAAACGTCAGTGATGCCGGACCACGTCGACTCTGAGACAAATGCTGCTCTAAACAAGCCAGGTTATTTTAGGACGATGCTGACGCTAAACTTATCGACGATATTTCTGGTACAAGGGGCGGGGCGCAAAATGTGGTGTAAAATTAGAGTTTCCAGCATAGGGATTCCACTGTCAGGCTGTGCATGCAGGTGACGGACTGCACACGTGGGGTGCGACACAAGTAGGAAACCACAGCACCTGCATGGGACTGGAGGAGGGGTGAGGCTCAGCCTGCAGGAGGCACCACCTGTACCTTGATTTTGTCCTCGTAGAGCCGTTCCTTCTGCACCAGGTGAGCCTCTGTGCGTTGGGCGGCAGCCTGGGTCTGACGCAAGCTACCCTCCAGCTCCTGCAACAGCCACGGTAAACCGCCATGGGAACCACAGCAGAAACCCCAACGGGAAGCGCCATCGAAACAGCGAGGACAGGTTTAGCCACGACAAACAAGCCAACAAACAAACAACAATACCCATCGCTTGCCCTTGGCATAGAGACAGACCCCCCCCAGCAGTCACACATACACACACACCAAAGGCAGGGAAAGTGGCTGTGTTTGCAATCTGTCGCTTTTGGACCAGGGACAATTTGACCATGGGTTCCGAGGACAGAGGGAGGGAGCAGCGCCATGCGGGCTAGGAGCAGAGGCTGATCCTGCTGGTTCCAGCGTGTGGTAGTGGGCGTCGCGCATCTGCCTCCCATCCTACCCCACGCGTTCCTCCTCTGCCCCAGCGAGAGACCGATCATCTGGGAAGTGGAGAGGAGGTGGTACGGGGAGGCGGGAGACTTCGACGGCACTCTCCATCATCTCTCACCAGGATCTTATCAGCCATCTGCTGTATCTGCTGGGACTTGGTCTGGATGTCCTCTTTGAGCTTGTTCTCCCTCCGTTCCACCATCTCCAGCCTCTTCACCTGGTTCTCCAAGGTCTTCTTGCCTTCCTGAAAAAGCGCACGCACACGCACGCACGCACACACACACACACACACACACACACACACACACACACACACACGCACACACCATAAGATATATAAGCTCACTGGACAAATTTGTTTCTCAACAAAATCATAGGTGACTCATCTTAACACATTTATGAAAAAAAAAACATTTTAAAAACTGTGAGCAACAACTGAGATTACATTAAATATGGAGGGATGGGATGCTACTTCAGATTCCAAAAATAGAGAAAGAAAAAAACTGTGAAAATCCTTTGGGCAGAAAATGTGAAAAAACAAGAACAAACTGAGGCACTCTTACACTCTAAAGCGCTTATTATAATTACTAATGAGATTTGCAAATGAAAACATAGCACTGATGGTATATCATGATGGCAATAAGCTTTAATTTACTTGTTTCTTCAGCAGGAAATGCTACTTAATTTCTGCATTTCACTTTTTTGCGGTAGCTGTCAAATGAACAGGCATGGCCAAGGTCATGGGTGTGGTCAAACCAATGGCTGTGGCCAAAACGGGAGTGGTCAAGAACATGGGTGTGGCCAAACCTACTTCGGTCTCCCGTAGCTTCCGACGGAGACTCTCACTGGAGTCCTCCCGGTTTTGCAGACGCTCCAGTTCACGCTCCAGACGTTCCTTGGCCTGTCGGACGTTTTGCAGGAGCTCCGTAGCCTCCGTGCTGGCCTTAACCGCCTAGCCAACAGCAAGTCAGTTAATTCATCCACCAATCAGACATTGAGTCAAAACTGCCTTCACTCATCTGATCAAGGAATCTAACAACCACAACCACCTGCCCACCATGGGGAGAGAAACCTGCATTTTCAGAGAAACTGGGTTAGTGACTGATTTGGAAGTTTACTTAGGGAAAATCAATCAGTTGATCAATTAATCAAAGTACAAGGTGTCACACACTTTTTACAGGTGTTCCGATCCAATGACAGAGTAACAGCGGGAAGTCACCTTGGCCAGTTTGTCCTGAAGCTCCTGGATTTTTACTTGCTGCTCTGCGTTGGTCTGAAAGACAAGTTTGTTGAGGCCATTACAAAACAGTTGAAGAACAACGCACCAAACAGTGCAGGAGACCCTCCAGCTGAAAAGATCTGCCACCACAAACACATCCTCATCTCACTACTCTCCAAGTTAAGAGAACTACATAAACCAAACCATCTTAAACCCCTGCCATCATTGTCCATTCTGCCACATGGGACCAGTTCATGACATGAGCACCAGTTGTTGGCCTTTCCCAGTCTACAGCCATCACCTTCTCCAGCTTCGAGAGCAGCTCCTGGACCTCGACCTTGCCTTGTTCTTTAGCCTGCAAACAGAGTGAAAGACAGGCAGGTGATTCGCAGCACTGTGGTCTGCTGTAGGGAGAGGTGGCCTTGTGGGGGGAGGCAACGTAGATGACACACACATACACACACGTTACCAACTCAACGGGCTTTGCTGATGTAAGGCTTTGATGACACATACTGAAACAAAACACAATTAGCTGTTAAACAAGGCAATCATCACTTATTGCAGGGAAAAACTATCACTTCTGTTTACCTCTTTTCCCAAAGTCCCATTTTTGAGCCCAGTTGTCCCTTTCTAATGTTTTGAAGCAGAGTCAACAGAGCTGGTGCCAGCTCGGCATCATTAACTTTGGCAACTCAACCACCTTTCCACAGACTGCATCAATACCACAAGTCTTACAGAAATTTTACAGTTGCGAGGGTCAGTATTCGAAGATTATCAGTTTATATCAAAATTCTTGGATCAGGTCTGCAATGGAGCAGTCAGAAGCTGCATCCACTACTCAGGGTCCAAAGAGGTCATGCCAAGACAGCCCTATGAACTCCGCACCTTCTGGATCCTCTGCTGGTAATCTGCGGCCTTCCTCTTGAGCTCCTCACTCGTCTGCCGGGACTCCTTCAACTCAGACTCGTACAAGTCGCTGCGGCGTCGGGCGGCAGACAAGTTCTCCTCCAGCTGCCGGATGGTCACCCGCATCTCCTCTAACTGGGCGTGGTACTCCTGTGGGATTGGGGTAAGCACGGTGAGGGTAGCATGGAGGGGTTAACAGAAGAAGTGTGCTTTAGGGCCCCCAGTCACACAGTCAATAAATATCGACACAAAGAGCACAAAGTCACAAAGCACGATTCAGGTGTCTTCAGCAAGAACGTTGGTGTCTCAAGAAACATCCATCAGTCTTAAGAAACGCACCATCGTGGTGGTCACGAGTCTATCCCGGACCCACAGGGGGCGAGGCTAGGTCGCCAGTCCATCAGAAGGCAGTCACACACACTTGCACTAGCACACTATGAACATAGTCACCAGACCACCTGAAACTCCTGTCTTTGGACTATGGGAGGAAACCAAAGCACTTGGGGAGAAAGCAGTTGAACAATGGGAGGACATGCAAAGTCCACATGGCCTAAATCAGATTTGAACCAATGGCCAGACCCACAGCTCAGAACCTGTGAAGCACCTGCTACCTGCTGTGCCACTGTGCTGAAAACACTGAAAGAAGTGTGTCTGAATGACACAATCAAGCGGATCACGCAGAAAAACAAGGCTGGAATAATGTTACTGACCAGTGACTCTAACACACCAGTCGTTGTAAAGCGTAGCTCGGGAAATGAGATCCTGCTTTGTTTGCCTTGGACTTGGTGTTGTACAGCCTGGCACTGGGCACGGATGAAACACGGAGGTGTTTAATAACATGCAGTTGGCGTCGGTGGGGTAGGGGAGCGGAAACAGTGCACCGCTCCACTGTTAATTAACAGGGCACAGGATGGCACACAGCAGTTCTCGCACCACGCAGGCCCTCGGCCGCTTTCTCCTGACCGCGTGCCTGAGACGGAAAGGTCAGACTGCTGCGGCAGCTGGCAGCACGTCGCACAACACAGGGCCTGTCAAACAGGGGAGGCAGGGCACAAAACTGTTGCGCGACACAAAAATAAGTTCGTAACCCCGATATAGATATACAGATTCGGATGCTGGCTTGACATGCAATTCGCTGCTCTTCCTTTCCCCGAAGTGTTTGCATGGCTGGATGTACGGTACCACGATTCTAGGAAATCTGGCATTAAGGTACTTCTCCGGACTGAGTGTTTGGAATTTATTCAGCCCATATTGATCGAGTGCCTCAGGGAAAGAAGCCGGTTCACTCCGCCCAGGAGAGAGCGTGATTCTGTAGGACCTTGAGAAGGGGGTGAAGTCCTGAAGACCAGGGGCCAAGCTCGCCAATCCAGGGCTGCTGAGCGTAGGGAAGTGAGAGGACCACTAAACCACCATGATGGAGATGAACGTCGGGGCACCACAGCCCTACCTGCTCCTTGATCTCCTGCAGCTTGTTGCTCTGCTCCCGGATGTCATGCAGCAGCTGCAGCGCCTTGCCATCCTCCTGGGTGACCTCCATGCGCGCCTGCTCCAAACTGCGCTTGAGGCTCTGGAGGCGGAACACAGATAGACGGACTCGCACCATGAGCCAAAGTGTCACGAAACTGCCCCCCGTCCCCCAACCACCCCATGATGATGTGTCGACCTGGGGGGCCCCATGGAGAGGCACATGGGCGGCTGTCCATGGTGCTGAAATCCCCCCAATTCAAAAAGCCTCTTTTCCACAACAAGCCAATTTTTGTTGTTAAATCACACAGTATGTCATATATATTTACATTTATGCACTTAGCAGATGCTTTTCTCCAAAGCAACTTACAAGGGATACTATGTAGTGTTATCAGCCCATACACCTTATTCACCGTGGTGATTTACACTGCTAGACACACTACTTACAATGGATCACTCATCCATACATCAGTGGAACACACTCTCTCTGTCACTCACACACTATGGGTGAACCTGAACAGCATGTCTTCGGACTGTGGGAGGAAACCCACACAGACACGGAGAAGACATGCGAACTCCACACAGACTGAGCAGGGATCGAACCATATCCTCTCGCACCACCCAGGCGCTGTGAGACAGAAGCGCTACTCTTTGTGCCACCATGCCATACATTATAAAGGAAAAAAGATCGATACAAGTTTAACGGTCTACAAAAATGTACACATAAAAAGGAACAAAAACAAGGGACACACATTGACTTCAGAGCCTACAAACACAACTGGGAGCAGAAATTTGTTTGCACTTCATTTTGTTCATGATTCCAAGGTCACTTCTACTCGGTGAGTCAAAATCAAGAAAAGCTTGACAATACATAATTTATGTGCACTTGTGTTCTCAAAAATAGCTAAATGTACCTATAATAAAAACAGTTAGCATTTTTACAGAACAGGAATAACTAGAAAATTCAGTATCTTCTTAACTTCAACATACACTAAAACTGACACTGAACTCAAATACCTGAAAATACAAATAAACTCCTACTCAATGATGACCCGTTCACCAGTTCATCTCGTAAACAACATTTCTCACTTTGTTATTGATCACCAGCGCTCAGAAGCATCAAACGCAATCTGTAAGCACTGTGGAAGTGAGTTGAATCGAGGCAGCAAATTAAAGTAAAATTAAGCAAATGGAAAAAAAAAATTTAAGTAAATAAACTGAACAAAATACTGTATCTGCAAAAAATGTGTAACTTTTGTCATTTTGTCACGTGCCCCTCGGCTGGGGAGATGCTGAGTGTCCGGCTGACCATCCGTCCCCTGCCCCGACGGCACTTACGCTGCATTCCGTGATGTAGGTGGCCAAGTCCTGCTCCAGGATGCTTCGCTGCGTCTCCGACGCCTTCAGCTCCACGTCCTTCTGCTGCAGCACGGACTCCAGGTCGGACATCTTACGCTGCACGCGGGAGATCTCCTGCTCCATCTGACGGGCGGACGGGAAAACGCGTCTGTTAGCGCGCCGTGCGCCAACTGGGGACCTGCAGGAGCCCTGCTGACGGTGCTGTCGAGGAAAGACGGCGGCCACCAAATCAGATCAGCCACTTAATAAGTGATGCTGAGTGATGAGGCCGCTATCAGCCGGTCGGAAAACGAAGCAGCGATATTGACTTGCCGCCTCTGCTGCGCCGGCCCCGTGCCCGAGTGAGCGTAGTGCGCCGTCGCTAAGGACCTGCTCCGCATCGCTGTGATGGATGCGGCCAATTAAGCGAGAGCTAATTACCCGAAGGTGCAGAAGCCCCGCGGAGCGACGGCCCTCCCACCGGACACACGGACACCCACATGTCGCACGCTACCTTCAGACATCGGCCCAGGGTCTTCAGCAGCTCTCTGCCCGTTTACGAGGAGCTTCGTGAGGCCCGGGAGTCGGGTTCAATGGAGAACCGAGGGTCCAGGACTACGAACCTGGGAGCAGAGAAACGGACATGGGGAGAGCGAGAGGAAGAGGAAGGAGTGAGAGACGGAGGCTTTGGCAGTAAAGTCACTTTCGTACATTTGTCCACATAAGCAGAACAGCCTAAACAATAAAAAGCATAATTTATTGTTCAAAGAACTGCCAAAGTGCTGTAAGAACAGTAAAGAGCTCCAAGGTCTTGCAATATACGTTCCAAATCACAATTGCGTTATGAGCATCATAAATTGATATCATTATCATAACATACAGATCAAGGTGGCATGAGTTAAGCTCAACTCTTCAGAGAGTTTCCAAGAGTCTTCCCACCTCATCGCTCTCCAGTGACTTCCTGCAGCTGCAGTATCAAGTTCAAAACTCGGGTTACAGCCTGCAAAACCGTCCAGGGATCTGCTCCCCGATAACTACAGCACCCGATTGCTGAAAATACCCCAGCAAGAGCGCCGTGCTCCTCCACCCGTCTGCTTGGTGGTCCCACTCACAAGGGGTTCAAAATCAAAAGTACATCTGTTCTCATTTTAGCCCCGATGTGGTGGAATGAGCTCCCTCAGAGCTGCTGAATCCTTCCCACATTCACGAAGGGTTTCAAACCCATGTCTTTCAGAGTCACTTCTCTTCTGACAACTACATAATTGAGTTCAACATCATGTGCAATGATTATGTATTGCTCTTTGAATGCCACTGCCATAGGAGCTACTGGAGGGATGTGAACCAGCAACATAGTGGTACTGGACACACAAGCTGTGTTTGGTAGGTAGGACAGGGTTGAAGAGAGAAGTGGATAATGTAGGGGTAGGAAGGCTGAGATGGGGCAATAGATATAGCAAAAGGAATGGCGAGTAGAGGGGTAGATGATGGGGTCAAGGAAAGGTTGGGTGAAAGGTGGATGATGGGAGTAAAGAGAAGACGAGGTAAAGGGGTAGGTGATAATTCGTAACTGTGTCTAAAGTTCTTTGTGATGTTGATGATTGTTTTTGTTTACACCAAACTATTTTCCTCTTTGGAGAAAAGTACCTGATGAACGTGTAAATGTAGCTGCTATGACCACATATGATAACTGATTATTTTTTTTTGTTTTTTTTTTTTTTTTTACAAGCAA
Source organism: Scleropages formosus (assembly GCF_900964775.1). NCBI lineage: Eukaryota > Metazoa > Chordata > Actinopteri > Osteoglossiformes > Osteoglossidae > Scleropages > Scleropages formosus. The sequence goes on from NC_041822.1 coordinate 23,964,636, forward strand.
AATGAAGTTACAACCAGCTAATTATCACTACTAAAGTGCCTTCATGTCAGTGTGATGCTGCCGTCACATCAGTTCAGAGATGTGTATTTTATACCGCTGAGGTTAAATGACTCACAGAGCAGCAAAATCAGTATGACACACGTATCACACCCACAACGCTCTGCTGCAAGAGTGTGAACGTTCAGCACAATTTGATTTAAAAACAAAAAAAAAAACAAAAAAAAAAAACATACAACTTTTTTCCCCAGTGGAAAAACCTGAAATTCACTACCACCTCTGGATATCAAAGCCATCATAAAAGTTAATTACACGCAAACCTCACAGCCACCAAGCTGGAAGTGTGATGGTTATGGTTCCAGTCCCACTCTGTAGTACCTGGGAGCTTGTTCCACCACATTAGGGTGAAAACCAAACACCAGGGGACTTTCGATCTGGAACATCCTGTGAGTGGGATCACCAAGCGGCCAGAGGTGGAGGAGCAGAGCGCTCTTGATAGGCTGTAGGGAGCGATCAGGTCCTGTAGGTACCAGGAGCAGGTTCTTCACCATCTTGTCGACCAATACCAGAGTGTTGAACATGGTACAGAAGCTACGGGAAGCCAGTGGAGAAAGATGATTATAGCACCATTTACTTCCTCAAAGCTGCCAGTACTGAAGACCTTGAGGAAACTATGTTAAAGTTAATTCTAGTCATGGGGAGGAAGGTCAACCGTAATGTGCTTTGCACAGAAACGGAAGGGCATTGTGTTGAGCACTCAAGGGTTTTATGAGGCATCATATTCACCGTGGTTTACAAACGCTCCTTTTCCAGACAGGGTTCGGTAGATTCAGGTGATTCTTGGAGTTGATTTTTGGAGTAACAGTAAGACTTGACAGCAGAACACTGAGGGCATACAGGGTGCAGCTCTCCAGTATGTGGATGTAATTCATAATCGTACATTTATTTCGGTCACATATAAAACCATCAATTAGTCTCCGATCTCACATCATCTTCCCAGCCCAAGTAGGGATTTGCTGTTGAGACGGTGACAGCGTTTACACTGGTGAAGAGACAGTGCAGAGCGTCGCTGACAGCTGTGCGCTGCAGCGCATTTTACATCCATCGGTCGCCCCTCAAATGCACCGACTGTGCGCTTAATATAGAGACTCAAGCCATTATGTTCACGCGCGCTCAAATTAATGCAAATCCCAAAAGTGAGGAAAACGAATCAGAGGCGTACGGACCGCAGATCCCGATGCTCCTGTCGAGAGTGGAAACACGGCCTCTAGGAAGGAGGACGGACGTACGCACACACATACACGAGGGTAGCGCGGACCAGTTCAGCGCTGAATCTCTTCACCCACCTCTCCACGGCAGAGTGGACGTCAAAACAACAGTGCTGCTAAAAAAAGTTCCCCCCGCTTCGCCCCCATCCTCTCAGCTCACCCACACAGAAGACCAACAAAGGTGTGTTCACAAAAGGAAAGAGCTGCCTGCGTGACACACGCTCGCACAAGCCGATCGGGTTTAACCCCTTCCATACCCTTGGGGAGACAGCTGGGGTGCTGAAAAACCCGTTTCATTTTAAAATGGTGTTGCGCAGTGAGGCTTCCCTCAGGAGGTGTATTGGAGGTCATCTTCTGCTGCAGTACCCTTGAACAATGTACCTACCCTGAATTACTCTAGTCAAAATTACCCATGGAAAATCATTGTAAGTTGCTTTGGAGAAAAAGCACCAGCTAAATGAAGAAATGCTCAACCTTCAATCCTCCACCTCATGCTCTTGAATCCATGATCCAAACTTCACCCTGTCATCTACCCCTTTACCTTGTTTTCCCTTTAATCTGTCACCTACCTCACCACCCAACCTTCCCTTCACCCACTCATCTACTCTTCCTTCCCTTTATTCAACCGTTTGACCCACCTCAACCTTCTTTCCACCGCATTATCTCCTTCTCCTTGTCTCCACCCTACCATCTACCCCTGCCTCCAACCATGTCCTAACCCAGTCGCCTACCCCCATCCTCCAAGATTCCATTCACTTATTCTCCTCTACTTCCATCCTATCATCTACTCATGCAAATCTTTATTCCAATGTCATCTTTTCCAACTTTCCTCCACCCTACTATTTCTCCTTCCAACCCTGTCCAACCCTATTATTATCCCCCCCAACCATTCTCATCTCCTCATCTATTACATTCCCACCTTTCCTCCACCCTCTCTTCTACCACTCTCTCCAACCTTCCTGTGACCCCATCATGCACCCCCCCTGCAACACTGCTATCACCCTGTCATCTACTAGTCTCTCCAAACATCCCTTTATCCTATGGTGAACCCCTCCATGGAATCTTCCCTCCACCTGATCATCTCCTACCCTCTAGCCTGCCCTCAAACCTTCCCTGTATCCCATCGTGTCCCCTTTCCTGCATCATACAACTTGTCCTCCACCTTACCTTGTCTCCACCACAGTTATGTCCAACTACTGTTCCAAACTAAAACTTCACAGAAGCACAAAGTCAGTCTTGGGCCAAGTTCATCCAAAGCAGGAGGTACTTGCATAACGCCTCCAAGTGCTATTAATACAATCAAAAGGAGAAAGCGATAGAGAACGAGAAAGAAAAAAAGAACAAAAAGCAAACAACGTGAACTTTAGCAGTAGTTCTCTTCTAACAGCCAACCTACTTAACTACTTGTGCTCTTCGTGACTTTTTTCTCTCAAAGCGCTACCAAGTAGAGACACGGGGAACAGCAGGTAGGGTGGTGAGGAAAACTGTAACCTTTACTTCATTGCACAATACTTGGATTCACATCCATTCCTCCTGCAGTACCCTTGATCAAGGTACTTACCCAAAACTGAAATATAAAAAAATCAGGATGTGGAGAGCACACCATCATTACTCTAAATACTACATTGAACAGGGGGTTTCCAGCACCCAACGGCCTTATTCTTCATTTCACTACAAGTTGAGTGTGTCTTTTGTTCTTTCTTACAGTAAAATGACATATCCGAATAAAAGGGTAAATTATGTTAAGTAGCTCAGCTTACCCACATTGCGGGTCGCCTTGCAATAATGTGATCGCAAAAGAATGACTATTTAACTTATCAGAGAGTAACGTCTTCAAAAGGCATTGCTACACAGCCTGTTCAATACTAGATGAAAAACAACCAGAAAGGAGAGTTGCTGGTAACAGAGTAGTAGAGTAGTTAGAGCTGCTGTCTGTGGACCCCACAGTTCCAAGTTCAAGTCCCACCTCTAGCTGTAGTACCCTTGAAGAAGGTCCTTACCCTAGAATTACTCCAGTAACAATTACCCACCTGTGTAAATAATAAGATGCTTTAGAGAGAAGTGTTAGATTTTTTTCATCTAAGACGTGAATAAGACACCAGAATTATGTGAAGGGGGTGTGGTGGCGCAGTGCGTTTGACCAGGTCCTGCTCTCTGGTGCGACAAACTGGTGTCCCGTCCTGGGCGTGTCCCCTCCCTCTCCAGCCTTATGCCCTCTGTTGCCGGGTTCGGCTTCGGCTTCCCACAACCCCCCCCAACATGGGACAAGCGGTTTCAGACAACGTGTGTGTGAATTATGTGAGGAAACACACCTTTGGCATTTTTGGAGGGAAATGCAGCAGTTAGGTTTGTTTTATTGATTGAACAGATATGATAAAGTTTATTGAAATTACAGGATGTTACAAAACCCCTCACTGCACCAAAAATGCTGCAACGTTTCCAGCAGGCACGAGGTCTCCCCAAAAGGGAACAGGACATGCTCACATGTCAACAGCACATAAAACATAGAGGGAATCTAAAGACCTCCACCGAAGACAAAAATATGAGAGATTTTTGCTGAGGTTGTGCATGTTAGTTAGGAAAGGTTTTTTACCCATTACAACCACTCCTATTAAGATATTTTTGGTAGCGATTCACAGACAGGGAATTTAGAATGTAGAAAAATTTAAATTTCCAAAAAAAAAAAAAAAAAACTGGTAATCAGACAGCTACTGTACTCCCTGGATTTTATTTAAATCGCAACAGGAACCCAGTTTTCCAGTCCCCACTCAACAGTCTTTATGTAAAATTAAACTGCTCTGCAGAGGCAGAATCACGATATAAAACACATACGCAGTTTACAGACAGAAGAGTATGCAAGATAAAACCACTTCACTGGATAACATAGTGGCAAAGCGAGAAAAACAACAGATGTTTGCCAGAGTTTAATATTATTTGCATTTCCCAGAGTGTTGTTTTATTATTATTATCATCATCATTATTATTATTATTATTATTATTTCTAGTATATTTGAGCATCATACTTTGTTTACCCTATTATAAAACTGCTGTAGTGACGGTGTTGAATATTATATCCCACCTCCAGCTGTAGTACCCTTGAACAAGGTACTTACCCGGAACTGCTCCAGTAAAATTACCCCAGTGTAGGTAGATTGACAGGTAGGTAAATAATTATAAAGTAGCTTAATAAAAGCTTGGGAGAAAAATTAATAAATGTATAGCTTGTTTCTCAATTCCTACTCTGTAAATACGACAGTTTGTGGAGCCGAACACGAGGCCCGAGAGGACGGTGCCCCACGGTGCGATAGCCCTCAGACACGACTGAGCTCAGGGTAGTCCTCACGCCCGGCAGCTCGTCGTTAAAACGGCTTCAGATGGCACGCTCATGCAAAGCGAAGTCCTCTCTCCGCTGAATAATAGCACGGAGGCGGTCTGACAGTCACTGTTTATAGACCTCTTCAAACGGACTCGCTCGCTATTCAAACGGCCCCTGAGCTTCGCGGATGCCTCAAGCGAGTGGGCGACCGGGCTGCAAGTCCACACCCCTTCGTTTCCTGCTCCGGTCATGAATGTCACTGCACGCAACGCGCTGCTGTATTGATTCCTGCCGCACTGTCGACGTTGCACCTTCAGCTTCGAATCGGCAAAACTTCTCACAGGAGAAGTTACTTCTCACCTCGATGCCACTTTTCTTCTCGACTGTGTTGTGAGGCTCCGTTTTTTTTTCTCAGCGAACCTCTGCTTGGGTGGCACCGCGGGTAGCCCTGGTGCCTCACAGTTTATCTGGATCGGCCTGTGCGGAGCGTGTTTCCTCCGGGTGGATTCCTAATGTATGTCAAAAACTAGCAACACTAAACTGCTCTCAGTTTGTCTGTGTCTGAGTGTGTGTGTGAGTGAGACTGGCCTTGTAATGGACTGGCGTTCCTTCCAGGGGGTACTCTGGCTCACAACCTAGGCACCCGGGATAGCCTCTGGATCACCACATACATGATACATGAAGAGAGAGCGTTAATATCCGGTGGTGAATCCAAGTCACGGGTATGAGAAAATGAGAGAAGGATGCAAGTCAGCAAGCAAATAAATAAATAAATGTGCTAATTCCAATTTCCACAAAGTAGAAATTAATTTCCTCCCGACCGCCCCCCCCCACGGATGGCGTTCGAGACTCAGCGAAAGTGCTGACAGGGACAGATTGAGGCACTCTTTAGCAGGATGCACCACCACCCCAAGATGTAAGGGGATGTAACCTTGTGCAAAGACAGGTACATTATTTATAGGAAACACCTGTCAATCAATCTACACTTGTGGCATTAACCACATCACACTGCTGAGGCTTCCAGTCTTCCTCATTTTGGGGGAAATTCACATGTATTCATTTAACTGATACTTTTCTCCAAAGCAACCTACAATGTTGCTTTACCATTATTTACCCATTTATAGAGGTGGGAAATTTTTTTGGTGCAATTCAGGGTAAGTACCTTGCTTGAAGGTGCTACAGCTGGAAGTGGGGTTTCAACCTATAGCCTTTGGGTGCAGAGGCAGCAGCTCAAACCACTACGCCACCTGCTGTCCCCTGCTATTAGAAGTGACCTGCAAAGGTAGGTTTATACACTAAACCACCTATAACAATTTAAACAACAGGGTAACTTTTACTGCCTCATTTCAGGGAAACTACCTTAAGGGAAGTAAAGCAAGAGTGGGATTCAAACCTGTGTTTTTTAATGGACTTTTAAATCGCCTTTAACCACTGTGCCACCTGCTGTCCTACATAATCCACACAAATTTTTGAGTTATCAGTCACATCTTCTCTTATATCATGATCAGGATGCAGTTGTCTCTGTATCTGAATACTCGCACACTCGGCATCGACAACAGCTGGTCTTCAGTAGGGTCTCCGTGGTCCCGAGCCTATCCCAGAAACACAGGGCTTCAAAAAAAGAAATGTGCTTGTCACTGTAAGTGATTTAACGTTGTTGTCGCTTTGGAGTGTATCTATGTATATTAACATGAAACCAGATGCAGAAGCATGTATGTATTGACTTATGTATTTTACATTAATTGTAAAACACAGTAAAATGTAGTAAAGGTCACGACACCCATCTGCAGGCTGACTGGGGGCTGAGTGATATAAATGTCGGGTTAGGAGGAATAAGGTAAATAAGGAGCACGTTGTAGCACAGGAGTACACAAAGTAACATGTACATTATTAATGTAACTTTTACTTTGGTGAACCTTATGTCCAAAGTCACTTACAGTGAGATTGCTACACTAAGCAGCTTACAGCGTTTTACCCATTTAAACAACTGGACATTTTTTAACTGTACCAGTTCACCAACTTTGATCAAGGGTACTGCAGCAGGAGATGGGATTCGAACTCGCAACCTCTAGGAGTCAACTCTCACAGCACTCTCGGAATGTTGGTCTACACTGGCAGTGCTGTGCCTCCAAAGCATCATTATCAGATTTAGTATTGACAAATCAACAACAAACACAGCAGCGTAAATGTCACATCACCTGCAGTCGCTCCTCATTCAAAGCACCCGGGGACTTGAGACGATTCGCCTTCCCTTCCTGTCAGAACGGCGAATCTCAAAGGGAGTTGCAGGAAGAGGCAGAGATCCGACAAGGAGGGAGACAAACTGCTGTTCACTCATTTCCGCAAGAATTAAACCTGCTCTCTCCCAAGACTCTCCTTGTTTCAGAACACAGATCAATAAGGTTGAAACAACAGGAGCTAATTAAGGAGGCAAAGTTCAATAACCTTTTTAGGACAAAAACCCTCTGTAGGCTGAACCCGGAGGACAAACTGTCTTTCCAAACTCCTGCGAGCAATGTGTGAACACCTAACGAACGCAGCCCCCTCCAGCGGGACGCTGCTGCTGTCTGGAACCAATCCCACTTATCAAACAGAAGTGAAAGAAAAAGAGGGAAACATTTACACTAAATATTCATCTTCCCATAAATTACATTTACGGAGCTCTCTTTCATCTGTCTACTGCGTTTTTACCACGCAGATCTCACTCCAAAGTCTCAACACAGTCAATAAAAGGTTAGCAGTACAGATATCCCTCAATTTCTTTGCTAGTTTTGCTTGTTAAAAAAGTTAGACGGAGCTATAATTTAAGTACAAAAGCTCCTTGTTAGACTTGTCATTTTACCCCCTTTTTTTTTTTTAAATTAAAACTCATTTAAAATGTATTTAAAATGTCCAAAAATCAAAGTACATTCTCTCCACAAACTCCCGTTCAGTGCACACTGACTGCCCGTTCCTCCCATCGATACACGCAGCGTCGCCTTCTCGTTCATCATCAGCTTTCAGGAACACCGGAAAGGAGCTGTAAACACTGTGAAAGTGATATGAATTAAGGTGTTCGCACTCTCCTAGTCTGTGTTTGTGCTTAGAGAACCGATAGCTCAGCTGTTCATAGGATGACGAACCATTGTGTGACCTTCGCAAACACCTGCCAATATCTTCCGTTTGCAAGACAAACAGACATAAAGATTTCCACTGTATCCTGCTCTCACTGAGCTGCACCAGTGGACTACGGGACCATAGGTCCTTGGGACATACAAAGGAGACGGGTGAAGAATTGTCTTCTGGGGGTTTGTGAGCACACGGCTGGCCACACATACGCATGTGGTTCTGCGCAAAGCTGACCCCAGGGTCATGGATCCCCACGAGTGGAAGACTGCCCTCCCCTCGCACACATCACACATTCTTCTTCTTCCTAATTACTGAGAAGTGCTCATGTTTCCTTAAGGCAAATCCTCATTACTAGTCTGCCACCAGCTACCTTGCAGAGGTTCATCACAGGGCTCTCTTGCAGTGAGTGTGATGATCCTGACTACAGTCCTGATGCTGAACAGCTTTGTGCCTGTGATACCGGGCCAATGAGGCACCCCTCCTACTGGAGCCCGAACCCGAAAAATCCCACTACTAACACCACTGTATGACCCAGAAGAAGCAATGCAAATATCTGGGTGAATGTCAATGTTTATATGTGAATACAAACACAGTATATTAATTAGTCTCAACTCAACACTGTGAGACCTTTATAACGGCTTAGTGTGAATAATGTGGGCAAAATGTTTGAAATGAGACATTGGCATAATAAGGACAGGGAAATGGGGAATGTGTCCCTCCAATATTCAGGCAAGCCTGTTAATAATTCCAGCGAGTACCAAGAACAATATTTTTTGGTCCCTATATGTAACAATTCAGTACATCACCGGTTTTAATCTACTGTTAACATAGTCACAACGTTGTCGTAAGGTTACATAAAAACTCTTTTTTTTTTGTCCTTCGCCTCGACAGCATCACTGTCATGGTGATATGCTAACACACAAAAACAGTTAGCTGTTCCAGGACCATTACAACATCAGAAAGATGATAAATATAGACAAATTAATTTAATTAAAATGCAAACGGTTCAGATCGTTGTCAGAGATGCAACTGCATACCCAGAATGGTACCCAGCGTTATATAAAACCAGAAGAGCTGCTCCTTGCTACTGGACCGTATTTGTTTAAATTAAATGTGTATTGGCATTATAATTGCTGTAATTTGTTATACAATAATATATCAAATTATAGCCAACAGTAAATAAGTGAGAGTGAATAATTTAACCATGTTAGCTAGAGACGCATTTATGCACAAATAACTGGCATGAACTGCATCAGCACTGGCATAATTACATAATTTATCACAAAAAAAAAAAAACAATTGTAAATGCAAAACATCTGGCCTTCATCTTCAGGAGGAAAAGTCTGATAATATCACATGTCAATTTTTCATAAGGGCTTATAACGGAAATCTGTAACACGGCAAGCGATTAACGGTAGGTTAGCAAAATAAAAAGAGCAGCATTCTGTCGAGAGCAAAGAAGCAGGTCCAATAAAGCGCGGGGCTGGACTCACGGTCGGAACAGGGTACCAGCCGATCCAAAGACAGAAGTACTCAGTACTCAACTAATGCTTAAAATAACTGAGGAATTAGCACCAGTGCCATGCTAATTTGTTATGAGTGTTTTATCTGTGTTTTTAGTGCTCAATCCTAATATTTAGACTTTTTTGAGCTCTTAGGATTCTTTTATCAGTGATGAACACACACACAGCTGACAGGACCAACAAACCAGGAGACACAGCCCCTGGGCTCAGTTCTCCAACTTGGTTAACGAGACAAAGAAATTACATTTGAAATTATCTTTTGCTGTGCATATACTGAGGTACGTCCTGGAATAGGATTTCGATAACATCAATGCGTAATTTACGTGTCCCAAAACTGAAGGTGTAAGCTGTAGTTCACTTGATGACATCAAAGAAGAGAAAATACATCTTGCAACTTGTATTCACGTTCCATGATCTTCTTTTGCAGAAGACGTTGAGTATTTTCAAAAACTGGAGGTTATCCCATATACAGTAACCCTGTGTTTTTGCTGACCACCCTAAGGACCGACAGGAAAGTAAATAGGTGGACGTTGGGTCAAATCAAGCCAAAAATCACATTGGAATCCCAAATGATGGGACTGCAGTTACACTGGACACGTCGTGAGAAGGTTGGATTCTCTCGAAAATATGGTGATGACTGGGACAGATGAAGGAAAAAGAAAAAGAGGAGGAGCCACAACCATAAGAATGGACTCATTCAACGCTAAGGACACAAGCGGAGAACAGAACCTTATGGATGGACTCAAGAGACCACATACATAGATCCTTACCTCAACGGCACTGAACAACAACATTAATAGCCCAGATATGCGAACCTCTATTATAATATATAACATATACAGAAAGAGCAGCAGTAGAGAACACCCCAGAGGTTTCACTCAAATAAAAAGCATGAAAATGTTACATTACACAACTAATGAAAGTGAAGAATAACTTTAAAACCTCTAATAATAATGTTCATATTACAGTGAGTTTTTTTTGTTGTGCAGATGGCCCCAGCCACAAGAAATTAATGCATCAATTCTGCCTTTGGGTACTACAGCTAGATCCTATCTGGGAATTATTTATTAGTTCACTTTTCTCTCAGAAAAATATATATCTATGTTTTTGCCCACTGCCACAGTGGAATATTTACCTAACAAACTCAGGATAAGTGTTACACACATGCATGTGGTTCAAAACTCCAGTGAAAATATTTACTGGAACTTCACCAATGAGCAAAATGTTCAAGACCCAGATGAGCCCAGATTTCACACAGATGGGCAAGATACCAGAGTCATTAATGAAGATTATCATCTTTTTTAAATAAATACATTTTTTCATCAGGGTAATTTTTACTGTATCAGTTTAGGGTAAGTACCTTGGTCAGGGGTACTAAAACAGGACTCAGGTCCCCGCGAGATGACTGTAAAACAGCGTTACCTGTAGTCACTAAATATGCTAAAAAATCCTCCAGCAAACTGAAGAAACATAGAAGTCAGTTGGTATGAAAAATAGTAACAATCCAGCAATAATAATAAAGCTTAACTATACAATAAATGGTGTCCTTGCTCCAAAATGTGGGAAATTTAGCAGAGATGAAGTAACAGTGTCGTTGAACGAGCTAAAAATAAATCGCCACCTTTCAGTGACTGACGTGAACAGCAAATACACAATTAAGAACCTCTTAAGCTAAGCAGAGACAAAGAAATGTAAAATTCATTCAGCACGCTACAGACCCTTTGGTAACGAAAGACAGCGAGTGAGATGCGGCAGAGAGAAATGCCTTCAGATGGGTTCCCGGGCCCTTCATGAGGAGCACAAGTGATTTTTTAGCAACAAAGGCAGAAGCAGAGGGTGAAAATGGATCTGGCACATGGGCGGGAAAGTGTGCAGCACACCGTGGGAGGACAAGGCAGCTCAGCGACAAGCTGGAACAGCGACTGCAAGTCAAGGGACCACAGAGATTTTCCATCTTTTCGTTTCTCCCTCTTGTAGCTGAAAGACACAGGTTCGAATCCCTTTTCCTGCTGTGAGGAACATGGTCAAAGTGCTTACCCTCTATTGATACGGTAAACACTGCCCTGTTGTATAAATGGGCAAGGAACTGTAAGTAGATTAGCACTCAGTCTTCGTCTGGTAAATCTATAGAAAAGCGACGGCTAAATTAATAAATTGTAAGTAATAATTGTGTTTGGGATGGAAAAAGAATACAAGCCAAGTTCAAGAGTACAATAGCAGCACTCACCTGGCTGCCCAGTGGCGTTTAATGTCCTACACATCTTATTTGCATATCAAACAGAATCCTGATGAAAATTTTCTAACCATTTACACAAATATGTAAAAATGAGAAGATGATACAACTTAAGGGTAGTAACTGTAACCCGCTGTGTTTGTGCCTTTTTTCAACCCCCCTGCCGCAATAATGCTCCAGTGCAGCTCAGATGAGCTCAGACAGCCGCCCACACTCTCCTTTTTGAGGTGTGACAGACACACAGCGCCAAACCTGTTGGGCACGAGCCCCAGCCAGGTGATGCTGTCTCAGTTCGCAGCCCCACAGCTCGGTCAGCACGATGGGGTGCAGCAGCACAAAGTGGGCACAAGGATCCAGGAGACGGCGATGGCCGAAAAGCTGCTCCCCAAAAGAGTCCCTCACTGTGCGGACGCTACGACCACTTAAAGTTATGATGTACAGGCTCGGTGGGGTTGGAGAGACACTTCAATAGGTGAAAGCATTTCAGGTTTCATAAGAACCACAAGCAGCAAGTTCCTGCCCAAAAGGGCTCTCAGTGAGTGAGTGTCGTGGCCACTGATGAGCTCCCCGGGGTCACACTTTGCCACTTGATGTGCACCATGTGGTACAGCCAGCGACCTCACACTACGATCAAACAGGCCTCGGTGAAGAGTTAAAGCTTCTCTGAGCAAATCTCTTCTAAACATTAAAAGATTAAAACATATATCTGGTATAAAACATACCAGAACATCAACACAGCTTTACAAGGGCCAGCAGGTGGCATAGTGGCTAGAGCTGCTCTCTTAGACTCAAAATGGCCTGTTTTAAATCCTGCCTGCTGTTGCAGTGCACTTGAGTAAAACACCATAAAAGTGCATAGCTGTATAAATGGGTAAATCAGTGTAAGTCATTTACTTTGTAAAGTTTGTTTTCCTCTCCTCCATTGCCAGCTGGATACTTCATCATAACAAAGTACATCATTTATGACTATTATGTGTCCCCTCCCCCTCCGGCCTTACGCCCTGTGTTGCCGGGTAGGCTCCGGTTCCCCGTGACCCTGTACGGGACAAAGCGGTTCTGAAAATGCGTGTGTGTGTGTATGTCTGACAATTTATGACTATTATTTCTTTTTCACTGAAATATTTATCACTAATTTCAATGTTTGTACCTGTCATTATTTTAACTCTGCTATATCATATATACACAATTATTATTATTATTATTATTATTATTATTATTATACCATGTTCCCGCTGCATTATAGGTGATCTATCATTAGGTGTCTCTGTAACTTTGTGAATACGCTCTATCTTCAGGGTTGAGCGCTATGTGACAATAAACTGTTCCGTATGATATTTACATTTTTTCATTTATCTGACTGCTTTTTAGAAGGTAAGTTTCCATTCTAAGCTCTTCAGAGCTTGCATTGACTCATTTATGCAGCACTGTAATTTTTTACTTTTTCAGTTCAGGATAACTACCTCGATCAAGTTTACTTATGGCCGGTCTGAGAACTTTGCTTTGCAACAGCTGTAACCACTATGCCACCTGCTGGCCAGGAGATTCAGCAGAGGACCTGAGTGTAAGCAAGTCTGGATGCGAGCGGAAAACCCGAACTGCCCTGCCAGGTTGAAAAACGGAATAGCCGAGTTCAGCTCAGTTATCAAACACGCTGAGGGCGGAAAAGGTCGCTCAGCAGAGTGAAAATTGTTTCCAGGAACATTCAATATGTACTTACATCACGCACAAGCTTTTTGACTCTGATATTACAGAGACCACAGCACCACCGGGATCCCTTACACCATGGAATAACGACGACAGAAATATTCCTCCAGTGAATATAATAATTATGTGAAAATTAAATTAATGGAAGCAAGCTCACCTACAGGCTTCCTCAGGTAGATAGGAGTGTCTGCTGGGGGCGCTGGGGGACAGCAATGGTTCAAATTCTACCACTGAAGGAGAATTCATTACATTTATTCATTTATCTGACGCTTTTCTCCAAAGAGGCATACAATGTTAAGATAATTAGAATTATTCACCCATTTATACAGATGGGTAATTTTACTGGAGCAATTTAGGGTAAGTACCTTGCTCAAGGGTACTACAGCTGGAGGTGGGAATTGAACCTAAGACCTTTAGTTCCAAAGCCACCCACCGATCTGCCTTGAGTTATGAATTTTGTTGTTTGCCAGGTGCTACAAACAATTTTTATGCAGCTATAATGCTTTGTAATCCTGATGTTTTGAGGCTGCGATTCTGACCTGACTGGATCAATCCAGACACTTCAGTTGGAGTCACTCCAGCTTACTGCTGTAGACCTGTCGCCTGCCTACCACCACCTTGGGACGGGTCCCTGCGACGCACCGGTAACGTTCTCAATGCTCGCCGTCGAAACCAATTTCCCTGAAGGAGGTGTCAGTGTGCGACGCTTTGCTTTCCAGCAGCATGCACCTTGCGCTGCTGTGCTTTCTGCTGAGCCTGTGCAAAACACTTCAAAAGGTTCAAGACATGGAGCCAATCTAAATAGTCAGCAGCGCTGAGGAAGGAGATTTGGGTTTGAGTCCCACGTAGGAGGGAGAGCTACCGGCCTTTGAGACGAGCTTTGAAACAAATGAGGGCAGCACTTAACCTGTCGCCCTGATAAAATTAAACACTGATCGGGGGGCTTCTGTGGCAATAAATACTGTGGTAATCAAGGAGTCGCAGTAAACCTCCCACCACTTCCCATGCGGCCGTCGACTGCGGCTGCACTGTGGGTTTACTGGTTATTACAGAATCATGTCTTCAAACTCAAGCGTCAGCCCACCGTGCAGGTCATGTAATAAAAAACACTGTACACTGGCTCCTCATGCAACAAAAGGTCTAGATACACGTTTACACAAAAACACAAACATCTTCTACTTTATTGATTTTTAATTGCATTTCATTCAAATTTCAGTTCTCTGAAATTCCAGTCTGTAGTGGAGCAAATGCAACCTATGTTTACCCACTAAACTAAGAGATGCCATTGAAGAGGACCCAAACAGAACAGGAGTGTGAGGCCACTTTAATTCAACTCACTTGCACAGTACCTACAGCTCGTGTCTGGAGTAACAACGAGCGCTACATGTTTATGGGATGAATCGGTCAACAATCGACATTGAAACATTTGTGGAAGCGGCTTATTTTTATCGCAAAGTTATTAAAAATATTAAAAAGTGTCACAGACTTTTATTCGTAAGAGTTATAGCTGAGATTTTTCAAAAGCCACCTCTGTCACTGAGTTTTTTTATTCATTGTGACCTAGTGGTGAAAGAGACTTGGGAGTTCTGAATAAACTGTTACGAACACAGCTCAGTTCGAGTTATGAACACACAACGGACCTAACTGTGTTTGTAAGATCAGGAGCCAGTGCAACAAAGGAAGGGCTACTGGAAAGGCTTCAAGCTACAAAACTAACTCAAAACGAAAGCGAAAGTATGGCCTCTCAACAAACCCCTATTCGGTGCACGTTGCTCATCTTGTTATCAATCACTGGCGATCAGAAACACCAGACATGAGCTGTAAACACCGAGGACTTGAGCTTCACTATGGTGGCCCACACTCCAATTCTGCTCCTCAGCTAAAGGGGAATTTCAGGAGTTGACACAATTGTTTGTTTTTTTTTTCCCCAATTCCTTCCAAGCACCTGTTTTTCTACCACTGTGGAGGCCAACGGCACCATTCCACCCACCGTTGCTCAAAGGAAAGGATGAGTGTACATGTAAACTGGCAAAACACCGACAGCGAGCCGCCTCCCCTTGAGAGACGGCTGTGAATTCTGCAAGGCTTACAATAATATCAAACTTGTTTTATAATTCAGATTACATAAGGTGGATGCGATCCAGCGTCGAAAAAACAAACCGCAAACAGGTATAACTGCAGCCGCATGTGAGCAGCGACTGTTAAAACACGTGCGTTGTGAGAACTTCCTATTATATTGTTTTTATAAAATTCAAAACAATGAAATCCAACAGCACCCCGGGACAAAACACAGTCGATTTAGTAGCTCTGTCACACACCAGCCCAACACACGCATTTTGTTCAATTCATCTGCAGCACGATATTAACGTGGAGCGACAATCTGTAAAACCACTGCGCCGAGGATCATTTTTAAGCACTTTTGGGTCAGTCGGATTAATTAATTCTGCATATTTATTATTTTGACAGCGTTAGAGAGGAACGAAAAAGAAAAAGCTAACTTTTACATTAAAAAGGCTCTGCACAGTGACGGCAAACTTATAAATTAGTCACTTCATAAATCAGCTGAAAATTGCCCTAAAATCTGCAGAAAGGTTTTTCAGAAACGCAGTAAAAGGAGGGAGGGATGTTTTTGTTCAATCCTGTGGATCAGCCAAGGACCAACTGCACACAAAGAGGACAACACACTGCCTCTTAGGTTTTACGAGCCATCATTTTCCCAGTCATTGTTATGATGATGATGATTATTATTATGACTGTTTGCATTTTTGTTTACTCATTTATTTATGCTGAGGACTGTATAAAGTACGGCGGCTACCCCATGTTGAGGGAACGATTTAACTTTTACGGCTGTTTACAAATATGAAGTTTACAGAAGGTTGAATGAAGCTCATGTGAGGCCTCAACAAGGGGATGGAGAGGTCCAGTCACCACCCCCCACCCATGTTGCTGGAGACCAGTCCTCGGGGGTCGTGGGTGTAAGTGAGTCACTGCCCACCCGTTTCGAATCTGCGACAGGAAGCCTTCGTTTCAGCTGGAGTCACGACTACCGAGGATCGGCATCGCCACAAGACACAGCGCCTGCTTTGGGAGGGGATGGGAGGCAGATGTGACTGTCACATTAAAAATTAAACAAAAAAAAAAAAAAAAAAAAAAAAAACACACACAGCATTGTGGATAAAAGACACCTGGAGCTTAAGGTAGTAACACACGGAGACAGTCACTGCAGAGGAAGAGGATACAAGGCATGAAGCTGCTCACTGATGATAAGGAGACTCCAGCCATCCAAAAACAAAAAAACACCAACAGTAAAAGCAGGGCTGGACATGCCCACTTGCAGACACGCCCACTCACATGAACACACCCACCAGCACGGACACGCCCACTCACAGAGCACAGCACAGATGGCAAGAGTTATGCTGCACAGTGAGCTCGTGACAGAAAACACATCCCTTTCACCGGAGTTACCAGAGAGGGGGAGGACGCGCACACCCACACAGCCAACATCACCCCCCACGGTCCCTCAGCCCAAGGAGGTCCCCCGAGACCCAGTGTGACTGTGCAACATGGCCAAGCGTCACCCGTGAAATAACCGGCTCGGTCAGAGAAAGACCATACAGATACGACAAACTAAGCAAAAGGGCGAATGGCGGATTATCGGCACCACTCGACTCTCATCAATATTCACGCCAGAAGACACGGGCGCGTGCACTTTGATCGACATGTTTGACAGATGTGTGTATCTACGTGCGATGGGCTCCCTGGCGCTGGCCTGCGCATTCAGCTGGCCACGAGGCTCGTGCGAGAGTGTCAGCGACACCAACGGTCGCTGCAACGCTTTCTGCTTGCAGCTGGCAGCGTGGGCCGAGCGGAGTGCGTGCGCGCTAATGGAGGGAGAGCATGGCGTTCCCATAGAAATAGATACTCTCCCCCAATCCCACACGCTCATTTACAACTTCAAATTTCCAGCTGCTGTGTTCGCCGCCGGCTGCGCACAGGTACGTTGAGCTGTCGCTGGTTTACCAAAGGGCAGGTGAATTCGCACACATGCAGCTCTGCCCCGAATACAGGTGTGTGGACGTCCCCGAACGCCCCGGTCCCTGATGTCAAGGCGACCCGGCCTCGGTGACACACAGACGGGTGACAGGAGCTGCCGACACAACAATAACCGACTGACGACATTGACTAGACTTGACCGCGAGAAGACAGGGTGAGCGCAGCAACCAGATCTTAAGCTTGAAACCCAAATGCTTCTCACCACCCCCGACCTGGTCCCGTTGAACATCTGGCACCATGGAACCGGGAGGGTCTCTCCATGGGCGCCAAGCTCCACAGGATCAGCTCGTTGTAACGGCACGCTGCCCGCGTTCTCCACCTCCCGGGGGCTGACGGAGATGGACGAGTGAGGTTGCACACTGTGACAGCACTGCCAGCCTAGGGACCCCACGCAGCTCCCCCCACTCCTCCTCCTGTTCTTTTGTAGACCCCAGTGCAGCTACTGCTAATCTCTGCTTACGTGCCGTGCATGTCCATCAAATCTGTCCAAGCTGAATAAAGCCTTTTGTGTGTGTGTGTGTGTGTGTGTGTGTGTGTGTGTGTGTGTGTGTGTGTGTGTGTGTGTGTGTGTGGGGCAGTGGGGTCTCCTACCGTACTTACTCAGCCCTGGTACGATGCTGGCGGTCCCACGCTGAGGAGGCACCCTAGAGGGGGCAGGCTCCCAGCCGGGAAGCCTGGGCGCTGGACGTGTCGCAGGGCAGCCGACGGCTGGGTCCAGGGCTTTTCGCGCTCCTCCAAACCGGAGCGGTCATCTTGAGCACAGAGCCGCTGGGAGCGGAAGGCGGGAAGGAGACGCGCGGTGAACGAGCTCGAAGACGAGCGCGCAGAGAGTGAGGGAGAGAGGGAAGGAAGAAGGGAGGGAGGGAGAGAGGGAAAGGGAAGGCACAGCGAGACTGGAGTACGGGTGCAGGGACCGCCAATAACACTGCTGCGCACGCGCACACACACACACACACACACACACACACACACACACAAACAGTGTGCCTTGCCTGACACCCCCCTTCCACTCCCCCTCAACCACTGTTCCACCCCCTGCTGCAGCAGCTCTGGCTAATCACAGTAATACATGAAGTCTGACTCACTGCCTGGACTCAAAGCATGCTGAACACACACACGTACACACACATGCCTGCCCGTTAACCTTTCCACACAAGGCCAGTTCTTGCTGTCCACATCCTAAAGTGAGGTTCCCACCATGCACGTTCACCACTTACCACCCTGTTACTCTACGATGTCCACTTCTTTCATTACTTACTGTGCTACAATACAAAGCGTGCGAAACACAGGAAAGAGTGTAGACACGTGAAAAATGTAAAATCAGGTAAGCGTGGTGTGACGGTTAGAGCTGCAACCTTCGACTCAAAGGACCCAGCTTCGAATCCCCCCTCCTGCTGTAATACCCATGATCAAGGTACTTACCCTGAACTGACACAGAAAAACCTCCCTGCTGTATAAATGGATAAATCAGTGTAAGTACCCCTCCCAGAGGTTAGATGTCGATTTGGAGTTCTTGTGAACTGGGTGAAAAGACTAAGTTTAACAGCAGTGAGACATCGAGAACCATGAGTCCGAAGGGGAAAATGAGCAGAAAACCATCAAGAAACCGACAATTGCTGTAGAAACAGGCAGAAAAATGTACTTTTCAAATGAGATACGTGAGAAAGGGTAATAAAAGGAAGATTTTACAGCTCTTGAAGCACCCTCTAATTTATGCAAATGGGATGCTCTCATGTGTTCCTTGGTGCGTGTGTATCTGCTCTCAACATCAAATGGGAGCGAAAGAGCTGCGGGCTCTTCTCCAGTCTGGGAGCCTTAACCACCAGGAGGGTTTGATCACTGAGCTATAGAATAGGAGGAGAGTTCAGGAATGACTTCTGCGGAGTGATGAGAACACCAAGCCCACCAAGTCGAATGCTGTAGCGAGAGTGCCTGCACATGATAGGTTGTGGGCAATGAACTGCACTTAACCGCACTGTAAACGCTCACAATTATCCCCTTTATCCTCCTATAAAGGAAAGGAATTAGAAAAGCAAACTTCCTTCAGCACCACCAGGAGAAACAAAGGCAACTGTGTGACCTTGTGGCCGGAAACAATTTCACTCACCTTGCTGTAAATTGTCAAATTATGAATTTTCAAAGATACAAATGTTTCCCAGTTTATTTAATTGCATTTCTTTGTGAGTCAGTTTTATGTTTTTGTCCATAGATGAGCAAATGGACCCATGTTTGCCAGCCATGTAAACAGAGGGCAGTAATGAGTTCCCAAACCAAATTGGAGTGTGGACCACAGTTATTAACCTCACTTTCCCAGTGTTTACAGATCATGTCTGGTGTTTCTGAGCATCAGTGATCGATGGGGCAATGTGCACTGTATAGGAGTTTGTGGAAAGGACATATTTTCATCTGAATCAGTTTTTTAGCTTGAAGATAAAAAAAGGTCAAATTTTTTCATTATAGCTACATCTGAGACTTTCACTGCTGAACAGTCATCTGCTCTATTGAACTCTTACTAATTGTGGTTTAATGAACTAACTGTACTGCAGTATTCCCTCCATTATGTGGGGGGGGAGGTGGCTTTGTAGCAGTTGAATGAGGTCTGTCAACAGATTACAACAGCGCCCCCTACAGGACCATCAGACTCCTGCAGGTTAGCACTCACCAGGTGGTACCAGACATGGCAATGTGTCTCCAGGCAAGCGCTGACTGACATAGCATGCATGAGAGGAGCTCCAGGCCTTCGCTGTAGAGAATGGGGGGGCATGCTGACAGCCAAATCTGAAATGAAAAGATGGAAAATGGAAAATTATTAAAGTGAAGTGAAAACGGCCACAGAACCAAAGATGATGACAGAGGAAAGCGACGCAGGCGACTGCCTGGTTCCTCCCTCATTAGCAGAACTGTAAGAAGGCTCTCAAAAATGCGCCAGAGAGAGCGAGACGCCGCGGGAGTGGAAGGACGAGAGGGCAGGAGACGGCACAGCAGAGGGACACGTGGGCGAGGGACGAAGGGAAGGGAACGGCTGAAGACACATCACCTCTCCACAGGACTGCCTCACTTCCTGTGAGGCTCAAAGGGGTGAAGTCCACTAAAGTTCTCATGCTGTAAACAGCGGGGAGTTAGAGAGCTAACTTTACTGCGCTTGTCCCCTGCCGCCATTGTCATCAAACCTCGACCCCCTCTTTCCCAGGTCATCAAACCAGAAGCTTCTATCTAAAGCTAGTGAGAACTGTGTTTTACCCTTGACCCATTAGGACAGTTGGACGGTTTAATAGACTCGTTCCGATTACCTTTCGCAAAGGTACAACAGCAGCACCCCTGCTGAGAAGTTCAGCCTTTTGACCGCTGGCGAAGTCATTCAAGCGGTTCAGCGTGTGCTGCAGTGCCCTTTGACAGCCCTTTACAATGTGCCATGTCCAAGCGAGACGAGTGCTAGTCACCCAGAGCAGCGGTCGTGTGTCAGCAAGGTCACTCAGAGTCAGCTTTCTTACATATAAATCAAGTGTAGCTTCCTGCCAGCTGTGTCTTTCCAGGGCACTGGAGTGCTGAGCTGTGCTGTGTTCTGTGCGTGTGAGAAATAAGAGTGTGGACATGTACCATGAAAACGTTTGCCATGGTTTGGACAGGAGATCAGGAGAGAAGAGCGTCCGAAAGAATGTGTTCTGAGACCCTGCTTCACCGTTGAGCGGGATTCAGCAGTTCCGAGTGAAACCCCATATAAAGAGAACCACACAGCTCTGTATAGACGTGACGGGCTACATTCGTGTTAAATTCGTCACGGAATGGAACTCAACATTATGGAGAGAAAGTAAAGCGAAATGGGCTCAGAACGATTTCCGAAATGAAGAGCCCCCCTGCAGGCTGAGCTCCGGAGTGGCACGTTGGGTCCAGATGGAGCCAGAGCTGCGCAGCCTCACGCGTGCTTCCGGGACCAAATCGCTTTCCAAGCATTTTCACTTGAGCTACGCTTAATCCCCGGAGCAGTGGCAAGTGAACGAGAGCAAGTCCAGCACTCTGGGTAAGAGGCAGTTTGGAGCTGGACCAGAACCCCTCGCTCTTCCCTTCGGGCCAAGGCTCCTTAAACTGACAGCTGAGCAATGCTGATTAGAACCCCAGACTAAGGTTGGCAACCACAGTGATCATATCAATCATAATCACCATCATTTAAGTTGAGTTAGACAAGCAGTAAAAATATATCATGGGCTCAAAATAACACTCCTGGAACTACTTACATAAGGTAGTAAAACCGTGGGAAAGTGTGGTACATTTTTTCTCTGTTCAGCTGAGTACAGCAGCTTCACTCACACCTTAGTGCAGAGGTTCTTCACCCTTTTTGAGCCCACAGACCCCCCGACAAAAGCTAAAGACCCCTCCAAGAAAGGTTGGTAGTGTACTGGTATGCACTGCTGCCTTTTGATCCAAAGGTTGTGGGTTTGAGTCTCACCTCTGGCTGTTGTTCCCTCAAACAAGGTTACTACCCCAAAAATTACTCTAGTAAAAACAGTCACCTAGGTGAATAAATGGTAAATAATTGTAACTCACTCTGGAGAAAAGTGTCACTAAAATGTTGAAAATTGCCATAAATTAATTTGGAGAAAACGTTGCGCCAAAACTCGACAACCTTCACATAGATCCATTAGGGACAGTGCTGTTATGTCTTTATTTTATGTTTAACTTTGACAGCATTTAGTGATTTTGCTGTTTTTTGCTATTTTTTGAAGTGCCCCTGCCTGAGAGGAAGAGCACAATTAAAAGGATAATGACATAATTTAACATACTTTACATGGTAACCCACTGCCATTAGCATCATACACTAAAATAACCACACTGACAACACCAATTAAGTGTAGTAAAAAGAATCAGAGTCCTTCTCTTCAAACATTATCAACCTCTATATATCTAACCCCTTTATCCAAAGACACTTACCACATTAGAAACAACTTTACGGTGATTTTGCCCTTTATAATAGAAGGGTAATTTTGTACTGTATCATTTCAGGGTAAAGACAGAGACAGCGGGCACTACAGAAGTTGTGGGATTCAAACTGGGGACCTTTGGCATGAAAGGCAGCAAGCCTAAACACTACGCCACCTGCTGGATATATCTGAAAATACATCATCCGAGAGTTTAGATTTACCCAGATGGGTATTTATTAATAAATTTAGAATTAAATACTGCACTTTATTATTATTACTGTTAATAAAAAGAGCAGTCCTATTCTGAGGCACGTTGTCACGTCACACAAGACTCCTGAAGGTGCAAAAAGTTGACTTTGAAGGAAATTAAATGGGTTCCTACCTTCACCAGCAAGTCTAGGAAAATTGTGCACCACATGCGGTTTGTTTAACATGCCTCCGCTGCTTATTTATGACGCCTTTCATCTGACTTGACAAAACAAAGTGGCGGACGATGGAATTTCATCTCTCAAAGAAAAGTGCTGTTGCAGGGAACCATCGCAGGGCACACTTACCGAGTGCAGGACATTAAACCAACAGTGAAAGGAAACCCTTATTTTACTCCAGTTCGTGGCAACTTCCTGACAGTTTATACTGAATTGGCTTTTTGCTGGAGCTCTGGCTCTCATCCAGTTGTTGGAACATCAGCGTGACGCCGATCCTGCTCGGAAGTCGATGCGCTAGTGGACGCGTGGACATACGGCCATGTGGTCCTGGTCGCCCCCGTGAACGTCCATCTGTGACTAATCAAAATGGAAAATGAAGAAGGTATGAATTAGCAAAATGTGCTGATCTGGTAAACAAAGACCAACACGGTACGGTTCCTGGAAACACTTGGGGACCGTGAGGTGTTAACGACCTGTCATTGACAGGGAAATGCCTTCAGGTTGAGCCCTTTGTCCACTCCCAGAGCCAAGTGCCCATCAGCGTGCTGCCTGTTAAGACTGCGGGAGATCTAGAAACATGGGTTTGAATCCTCGCTGCCACTGTAGTACCTGCCATCAAGGTTATTTACCCTGAAATGACAAGTGTATAAATTAAGCAGCTGACCAAAAGAGTAAATCACTGTAAGCATACAAACCTAACACTGTGAGTCACTTTAGAGAAAAGCACCAGATAAAAAATAATTATTAATAAAAAGACTGAGGATAAGGGACATTTTTGGTGGTTAGCAACTCTCAGGGCACATCGACACGACACGTTTCTCCAAAGCGACTTACAACATTAAGCTACTTACACTTATTTACTATTTTATACAGCTGGGTAATTTTACTGGAGCAATTTAGGGTAAGTACCTCATTGAAGGGTACTTCAACAGAAGGTGGGACTGAAACCTGCGACCTGCAGGTCCAAAGACAACAGCTCTAACCACTCTGCTACCAGCTGTCCCTGTCACTCACTCACTGAACCCCTTAAAACCCCGCTGAGGGTGACCGACAGCTTCCAAAGAGCACAAACGAGAGCTCTGGGCTCAGAGCCTCCCGGGGAAACAAAACCAACAACAGCGAGAGTCATGTAAACCGAAGCAGCAGTCATACGGTTAACGCTCTTGATATGTGGCAGTTGCAGTCCCTAGCTGTTTGCCGTCGAGGAACACCTCCCTGGATGCTCACTATTTACTCTTTACTACTTTCACACTCATTCGAGCGTGACCTCGAGTCGAAGAGGCCAGACACGCCGGTTCGATGAGCTTAGCTGGTCGAGGCGTCCCCCCGTCCGGCGCTCATGCTCTGGGAGCCATGCGGCGCCACGGGAGGCGAATGCGGGAGGAAGCCCTCGACATACATTTTGAATTTCCATCTCTGCTGCGAAGCCTGTCGCTGCAGTAGCTGCTGCCATGGAAACGTGGAATGGGACACTCACAAAAAAGTTGTTCTCTGGAAGAGGTGGCTCCCGCACGCTGCAACACAACATGGATCCTGCAGGTCTGCCGGGCCCGCAGTTGCCACCTGTCCCGCTCAAACGCATCGATAAAACCACGAATGAATGGGAGCTTCTGCACTGCAACGGCTTATTTTCGTCGGAAATGTGAGAACGAAGCAACCAAAATATGCACACAAACAAAAAAAAAAAAAAAAATGAGGTGGGGAACAGAAGATGGTGCTGTGGTTAACAAAGGTGCCCAGCAATGGTGGGACCTGGGTTCACATCCTCACTCCTCCTCTAGAACCCTGGATCATGGTACCTACCTGCAGTCAGTACATAACATTTATGTAACACTTTGCTTCAAACAGTAAATTTCCCTTTTATACAGCTGGGTAATTTTTACTGCATCAATTTGGAGTAAATAGCTTGCTCCAAGGTACCACAGCTGGAGGTGGAATTTGAACCTGTGAGTCAAAATGCAGCTTCTCAAACCACTACGCTACTGGCTACCCCAAGCAGTACAGTAGAGTAGAGTAATGGAGTCATAAATACCCATCTGTATAAATGGGAAGGTCATTATAAGAGTAATTAGAAGTGTATAAATGTAGACTGTGAGTCACTTTGGAGAAAAGCATCAGCTAAATAAATGTGAGGCACGCGCGCACACACACACATAGCACTTTTTGCGACCCAATTTTAATCATTCAAGCTGCCCAAGGAGAAGGTGCCCACGTCAGAAGACCTCACTTGTCACCAAAGAACACGATCGTTCACCATGCACCGTGTGCTATTTTTACTTTGAGGATGTGAGTAATCTGGCTCTTTATTCAGGGCGAGAGGAACAAATTTAGAAGCACGCGCCAAACACTTGAAGCGGTTAGTATGCGGCGTGACCGGATGATAGCGCACGGGAAACGTGGACCTCGGCGGAGCGAAGGAGCACGGCCCACACGTCGAGGACAACGTGGTTAAAGACAACGGCCCGGGAGCCGCGGTTCACTTCCGAGCCCTAACTGATGACACGACAGGAGCGCCCGGCCCGTGACGACGGCAAAGTCACCATCGAGTCACTGTTGGGACTGTGTCAGTCCTCAAGACCCTCTACGGTCCTCCTGACCGCCGTTCCCTGGCAGCCTGCTGGTCGGTGCCTCTCGCTGTGTGTGGGGACCGCAATCAGTGGCAGAACCCCTCCACGCCGCCACTCAGCAGCACTTCTCTCCGTCCACAAGAGCCTTTTGTTCCATCATCACTGCTGCCTATTTGAAGTGGTCACAAACATTCAATCCAATCCAAAATGTACACTGGTGTTTTTGGTACTGAGCCACAGTCGTGCAGACACGTCAATAGTACTGAACTACTTCTGATGGTGTTATTGGTGGAAATGGTCTCCAACTTCACCTGCTGTGGTGACTAACGCCGGTCAGCGAGTCTCTCGGCGGAGGAGCCGCAGTGAGGCCGCTGGGGCTGAGCTGAGAAACGATGCAGGGAACCCGGCAACATCTGAATCAAAACAAATGAAACATGTTGAACACAGACTGTTTATTTTAATATTCCTAAACAACACCAACCTACATGGCAGGGTGGCCCGGTGGCACGGCAGGTAGCGCTGGTGCCTCACAGCTCCTGAGTGGTGTCTGCGGATGTGGGTTTGGACCCCGGTAGGTCTGCATGGAGTTTGCACGTTGTTCCTGTGTAAAAGTCGGCTTCCTCCAGGTGCTCTGGTTTCCACCTACAGTCCTAAGTTATGTGTTTGAGATGAAATGGTGACTATGTTGCCCACCAGTGTGTGTGACTGCGCTGTGATGGCTTGGTGTCACATCCAGGGTGTACCGTGCCTCACACCCTGTGCTTCTGGGATAGGTTCTAGACCACCAGGACCCTGCGCTGAACAAGCAGTTACTGATAATAGATGTATTGGCCAGTACATCACAAACAGGTTTGGACTGGAAGCAAAAAGTGAAATCAGACGACACATACAAGGGGGCAGACCGGGTCTGAGCAAAACACACACGATCCATATTCTAGTGACCCGAAGGAGCTCATTAACCCTTAACTGCTCCATCAACTGTTCGACTGTAGCACTTGGACGAAAGAGCCTGTTAAGATACTAAAAATACAAACATGTCAATGCACACATGAAGTAAAATGGACGGAACTTATAAAGAAGGCACTGTGAAGTTGTTACCTAGCAACAAGGTATGGTATGTCCTTCAAGCTCACACACTTGGAGCTGAATATGGAAGCAAGACGAGGGAAGAGAGACTTTCATTCGCTAATCGATGTGCAAACAAATTTAAACATCTCTGTGTTTCATCCACATGGTCGTTCCCCCCCCGACAGGGAACGCCTGTATAGGAGAGCCCTCTTGCAGTGTATAAATGCAAGCTTTTCAGAACATGAGTGACAGCATCGAGAGGATCGAAGCGGGAAACATGACGTGAGAATTCGACATAAGAGCTGGGAGTACGGAGCAGAACCTCGGCGCCGTGTCCAGATGATCTCTTCTAATCCCACCTGCCGAACGTATTGAGGCGCTAATAGACGACCCATCGCTCACCTCCATCAGTCATCAACTAATGCCCTGCCGCCTCATTGTCTCAGGAATAAACCTATGCAGTACAGTGTAATGAGAATTTAAAAATATGAGTGATAAAAACCTGTTAATCTAAACAGAAACAACACACGGCATTTACCCAGCTAATGACCAGGACACCATTATTACGTTGTGAACATCAGTGCACCAAATACAGTGCGATAAACTGCTGCATATTATTATGATTATTATGAGTATATAATTAGGAGTATTATGAGCACCTGGACAGCAGCAGAGCAGCCAGTCAGAGCCATTACCCTGCAGGCTGTAACACACTTGCTCGAGGTACTTATCCTGAACTGATACACCAAAAATGACGCAGCTGGGAGTGAAGCGGTTAAAGCTGCAGCCTTTGGATCCACAAGCTGCAGGTTTGAATCCCATCTCCAGCTGTAGTACCCTTGAGAAAGGTACTTACCCTAAACTGCTCCAGTAAAGTTACCCAGTCATAGAAACTGGTAAATCACTGTAAGTTGCTTTGAAGAAAAGCATTAGATAAATGAATTAAGGTAAATGTTGCCGAAAAACAGGTAAACCAGTGTAAGTATCCAAGTGTGCAAACTTAAAAGTGTAAAATTGCTTTGGACAAAGGTAAACAATGGTGACTAATAATGAGTTTGTCTCACTGTGCCTGGTAAAGGAGACCATGTGAACTACAGACAGGAACAACATCACGTAAAAACTGATACAGAACTCTTTACATTACAAACTTCCTGACTGCAAGGCGGAAGCTGAAAGTCATCAAAAGAATTGGCTAATATATAAATAAAAATATATAGTTAATCTGTTAAAAAATTACTGCGCTGAAAGAACAGCGAGGTACAGAAGACACACCGCCACAGAATAAGAGGAACTCCTGTCAAAAGGGACAACAAACCCAGGGAGACAAGTGAGCATGATCTCAAACACACACGGCCAGATGCCCTTGGGGGGGGGAATAAGGCCCATGACACAATACATGCAAATTATTTTATTTGTTATGCGCTTGGTTCAACTGAGTCAAGCGCAGTCCTTATGGGACACAAGCTGCTGTCCATCTCACTCGAAGATCACCCAGTAATGTGTGAGCGGGAGGACAAAGCGCTTCCACGTGAGCAGGACGACAACGTGCCGTTCGTAACATTTGCCACCCTTTCCAAGCGTTCAACGTGAACGTGCTTGCCGACCCAGACCTCCTGTGAAACCGTCTAATGCACAGAATGAATAGGAGGCCTGACAGTGCAGCAAGGGGACTACGAGAGGGCGCAGCGCCCCCTTCAGGGCTGACAGCAAGTGGCCTTGTGGATTACAGAGAATTATGTAAAGGCCAAAGCATCTCGCTGTGGAACTGAGCGGCCCGACCGCGAGCCTCTCGCTCCCCGAAGAGAACGGTGGGGCTTGCATAACGGCCCAGGAAGCTGGCGCTTGTTCACATCGCTTGGAAGGAAGAGGGAGGCGCGGGCAGGCGACGGGTCAGGCCGATGACTAAGCCACCGGCGTTACATAAGCATCGCACGCAGTGGAGAGCGAGCCTCAGCACAGAGGCAGCTCCGGTGAAGAGAAACGCCCCCGCCAGTCCGGGCGGGCGCAGCAAGGAAAGGGAGCGATAAAGCGAGAGGGGGAGGGAGGCAGAGGTCTGCTGGGAGCAGGAAGGCAAGGCAGACTGATACTGAGGACGCCTGGCGCGTGCATTCAGACCCAGGACCATCCCTGCTGTGACCCTCTCAGAACCCATCCCCTTATCAGGGTATTTTACCAGCCATATTTGAACAGGAGAGCATAGTCCTTATGTCAAATCCCAGCCCCCCCCCCCCCCCCCCACACACACACACACACACACAGTCGTGCAGAAGCAGCACTTTGAGGTCCCTCCAGCAGGCGCTCTGTAATCACCCCTGGGGTTTGAGCATCAATAGACACATTGTAAGTGGAATTAGCACAGATTAAAAACAACACTCCTCTTTTAATGTTACATATCAACATCATGACAGCTGTACTCTATATGAAATGAACACACTGTCAGACACTATAATACTGCAGTATTGACAGCAGTGGTGATTAAGGAACATGTAACTGGAAAGTAAAGCAAGGAAGGCAACAAACTAAAAATTATCTACATCTGAAAATATCTGCCAGTTCACCAAGTACTGTAAAATAAATAACAACAACAACAATAATAATAACAACAACCTTTAGTTAGTGGATGCCTTTGTCCAAAGCAACAAGTAGTAAAAGTAATAAATAGTGCGCGCTGTGCTCAAGGTGCATCTGCCAAATCTTTGATGTACAAATTGATTGACACCTCATGGAGGGACAACAATCTTTTTGCCATTTAAAACTGTTTCGACTGAAACGTTCGGTTCCCACTGGCCGAACCAGAATTGCATCAATGGGTTTACAAATTATACCACTTTTTCAGGTTAAATAAATACCTCCTGCCAAAAAAAAAGGCTCAATGGCAGCACCACAAAAAGGCAACCTGCTAATGAGCCCTTTAAGAGACGTTCAGATTTTATAATAACATAAATGCAAAGAGAAACTTTGTCATTCTAGTAAAGCCACTACCCATTCATCCTATTACAAAAACTGCTCTGTGGGGTCAACAAGGTCACGGTGATCCAGAGCCTATCCCAGAAGCACTGGGCGCAAGGCTGAGGGGGGGTGTGCCCTGGATGATATGCCAGTCCATCGAAGCATAGTAAAGCTGCTAATTAATACAAAAAACATTAACATGTATTTTGATTGCTTTCATTATGTATCCTGACATTTCTTGCAGAGAAGCACCACACAAGCAGCCCTACTCTCGAGCTACACTGCCTCCTTATGGCCAAATGCCAGCACTGCATCAGTTCACAACACTGTACATGTCAAATTGTGTCAATAAATCACGTGTCTGCTTGTTAACACATGGCTTTGAGTACTGTGATCTATACCATGAATCAGTCCCCTCAATGACAAAATGAGGAGGCGGACCTGGTCGCTCGAGGAGGTCAGTGAAGGTCACACAGGATTCTTCTACTACTCCGCTGGAAGAAAAGCCTTCAGAACTGCTTGCTCCTACTTTGATTGACTGTCACTCATCCTGCACCTTCTTCCGTCAAATGTTCAGCAGTGTGACCGTTCTCTGCTGGTTACTGTAAGGTAATTATAGCAAAAAATGACACTGAATATGTAATTCGTATCTGTGAACTGTGTTTCAACACGATGACACCGCATGTGATTTTAAGTGGGATAAATTAACAGGAAGCTAAAAATAAATGCATCTCGTGGCCCTCGCCTTGCATGTGGCGTCTAAAGGGCTCCCTGAACAAAGTGTGGTTAATATCTGCCGTTTCCTCGTATCCTTTACCACATCCCAGTGAACTGGCTATGCGACCATTTATTCTTAAAAAAACTGCTCTGAATGAATGAAAACTGGTTTGCTAAGATGTGGTGTAAGGATGACGAAATGGTACTAAACCTTTCTCCTTTTTCCCCACAATCAATAGCTTGTGCAGTGCAGGATCCCAGTGCTCAGGAGTCTATCCTGGAGGCGCAAGACAGGGTACATGACACATAATGTAAAAATATTAGCAATGAGTTTTCTTCAACAACACCAACAATGATCTGAGCAGCTGCTGGTAGTGTGGTTCTAGTGGCTGCTTTTAGGAAAGGTGGCAGGTTCGAATCCACCTTCAGCTGTACTACTAGTACCCTTGACCAAGGTACTGTACTTACACTACCAGCTTATCATCATGGTAAATAATAGAAAAGTGTCAACTAGAGCAGGATGTAATTTGTAAATATATATTAAATTAATAATTTACCTCAGCCGTGGTCTGTTGAACAGCCCGGGCCCTAACTGAGTTACCGGCGTAAAAGTACGACGTGTCCGTTCGCACAGACTTACCGAAACAAAATTTATTACTTTGTTATTTACCACCACTATAAATAAAGAAAAAACTGACTGTTCCAAAACAATAAATATTAAACAATCCAGACAACACAGGAACTCGATTTTCACGTCTACCTGACAACTGACATTCAAATTTATGCGCGTTTCTACTAAATCGGTCACGAAATACGTCATCACGTCGTGCTTTACGTCATCACGTTCGCCATGAGTCAACGTTGGGAGTGAACGTTACGCTGTTCGCTATGAGCGTCGAAGATCCCCAAACTGTAAAACTATTAGCATGTATGAATGCTACATTGTATAACCTAATAATAATTACTATTATTTTTATATTGTCTCAATAATTTAACACATTTTTCATGTTGAGATAATAATACGAATAAAAAACAATTAGTACATTAATTATATTTTTATACTGGCAGTTACTGCGCTATTATTTTCACTTCATTTCAAGTCTATTGTCTTGCATTTTTTCTTTTCAACACCGCAAGATTCGCACATTCACTTTTTCGCTTAAAGGGAATCACAGACGAAAAGTTTTCTAAACGAAACGCAATCGCTGATGAACACCGGACCACTGAGACCCAAACCATAAGAAATATGGTACCTTTACTTTACCGCAGTGGGACCAGCTGACGTCATCGTACAGTGAATGGGGTGGTTCTCATTACATGTAACAACCAAATGTCAGGACTTGAAAATAATATAATAAAGCTGACGGGGACAGCCGTTGTAAGTCCATGTGGTCGTAAGTCGCATATGTCGTTAATCAAAGACCACCCGTAAACGTACTGCCTGATCCACTGATGATGACCTAATGACCACCCACATGGGTTACCACATTTGTTTTGAACTGCTCATCACTGCTGCCAAGTGTTACACATCTCTGTCTTATGTATTTTTCACAACACAGAAATAAAGTGAAATGTAACTTCTGCCAGGGGGGCGCAGTGGTGAGGCAGGTTTAGCCGGGTCCCACTCTCTGGTGGGTCTGGGGTTCGAGTCCTGCTTGGGGTGCTTTACGACGGACTGGCGTCTTGTCCGGGGTGTGTCTCCTCCCCCTCCAGCCTTACCCCCCGGCATTGCTGGGTTAGGCTCCGGTTTGCCGTGACCCAGCTTGGGACAAGCGGCTTCAGACTGTGCGTGTGTGTGTGTGTAACTTCTGCCACAACATTGTTGCTGCGGTATCTCAGAACACACTGGCTGGGATCAGAACCTGGACCCATAGGTGGCGCTCTAGGTTTGATGCTCACAGTGTATGGGCAGATTAGCGACTAGGGCGGGGGGGTCATCACTGATGGTTTAGACACTGTGGAGCTCTGTGGCCAAATAATCCCCACTGTAATCTTCCATACATGCCAAATGCTCTCTAAGCATCATTTAACTAATTAAAAACAATGACCTCATACTTGTCTGCTGGGGGTCTTTGTTCTGTTGTAAGATGTCATAGCATGTTTTTTTTGTTGCACCTGCCCTTTCCAAAATTCATACATTATTAGTTTTGGAAACACGCTTCTTGGATGATGTGTCCAGATAATGAATGTATAAATAAATCTGTATTAAAGAAAAAACTTTTTTAAACTGACCCACGCAATCGTCAGACATAAAAGATCACGCAGAAAAACGGTCAAGTATGAGACTTATGCTATAAGGCAGTTTTGAGAAAATTACTGAAAGTGGGTGTGTGAAATAAAGACCCGGTTTAGGGATGTGAGGAAACAAAGTGCACAAGTCAAAGAGAACTGAGGACAACCTTCAGAACAGCCCAGTAAAAAATAGGGGTTAACTGGTGGATTTTCACTTCTGCTCTTACTACAGCACTGTCTCCGGGCATGTACGGCATCTATGACATTTATTTTATTTTCCTTCATCTGGTTTTTGAACACAGATAAACTGTTCAGAAACTAATGAGTGAATCAAATCAGTGTGTGTCCTTCTGCTCTTACGGACGGACAGTGTGCGCACAAGGGGGGGCTGATCAAGGGGGTGAACATTTCTCCGCCTTGTTTCCTGCCATTCTCCGTCTCCGATTTAGTGTGTTTATTCATGCATGTGGATACTTTGTCGCTGTTTTCGTCAGCACGGGAAAAGTGCCGCCCTGCCGGTTCCACACGTTGTAAAAACTCGTATGTGGCAAACAAAAATATGAATGTTGACCCGCAGTACGACGGGACGTGGAATTCAGTAGCCCTTTTAAGCCCCTAAAGCTGCACCCCCCCCCCCACAGCCCACGCTTTGTCTGAGATGACCCCCCGACCCCCCACCCCCAACCGAGCTCCGCGCGCTTTTCAGAAAATCCACGCGAGCACGTGGGTCGGCAGAGTGCCGACTGCAAAAGCCGGGACGTGACCCATTTCTTTTGTGTCCTCGATGGAAAGTCCGTCCGAGGGGCCTTTGTTCGTGATCGTCAATTTCCACCAGCAGGTTCATAAAGGAACAAACACACACACACACACACAGAGCAGTGCAGTTCACATACCAATGCACAAACTACAGGGGCGGTCAAAGTGGGTCCACAGATGAAATGTGTAGACTGAAAAAACAGTTATGAAATAGGAGCCCAAATACAGACGGCAAATGATACAAATGAAGACATAAATAATAAACAAGTAGACAGACAGATAGATGACACATATTGCCAGATATTAGTGTGTTTTTTAAGTATGATTTCAAACCCTGGGGGGAGGGGTCACTATCTATTATTGAAATAAGATCCTTTAAGCCCCTGTACTGCAGGGATCTTGCTGTACCCTGCTGTACCTTGTTGTACCCCGCTATACCCTGCTGTGCCCTGCTGTCTGAGCTCTCTGTGATTGGTGCACTGCACCCTGTTGGCACACGTCTATTCTGAGCGGCACGGATTATTCCGGGCCCATAATCCGGCACGTGCCTGTTGTTCTCTGTTCCTGAGATCCACTGCGACCTGAGAGCAAGAGCCCCACACCGCGGTACCGCAGTAAGGCCTGGATCTCAGAATTGTGGGAAGTCACTCAGTGTTGGTTGGGGTCTGTAGAAAAGACAAGGTCGTCGGAGCCAACACTCCCACATTCACTGTACCACACCTTCATAGGACCATGCTTTTACTGTACTCATATCTTCGTAGCACCACGCTTTTACTGTACTCACATCTCCATAGTACCACACTTTTACTTTACTCACATCTTGACAGCACCACACCCTCAATGTACTCTCTACTCATGCTTTCATAGTGAGGCGGCAGCACTACCCACTGTGCCATCATGCACATACTTCTTTTACAGTACTCATATTCAGTAAACTAATAGTCGCAATACTTATATTCAGAGTACTCATATTCATAGTACTCATCCCAGAAACACCACAATTCTTACCTACTGAGTAGATATTACCAGGGTACATTGATGTGGCTCATTGTCTGATGTTCCACAGGGATCAGTGTTACTCTTCTCCATCTTCCTGTAGCTATTTGTATGAAGTTCAAGACCCTGGTTACAGCCCCGTCCACCACTAGTTATTACCTACACCCCAAGAGTGCTGCTCTCCTCCACCTCAGGCTGCTTGGTGGTCCCACTCACAAAGGGTCTAAAATGAAAAGACTATTGATTCTTGGCGGGGGGTGCGGTGGCGCAGCAGGTTGGACCCAGTCCTGCTCTCCGGTGGGTCTGGGGTTTGAGTCCCGCTTGGGGTGCCTTGCGACGGACTGGCGTCCCGTCCTGGGTGTGTCCCTTCCTCCTCCAGCCTTACGCTCTGAGTTGCCAGGTTAGGCTCCGGTTCCCCACGACCCTGTATGGGACAAACGGTTCAGATGATGTGTGTGTACTGATTCTTGGTTTTATTCCCAATGTGACAAAATGAGCTTCTCTGTTCCTCAGAGCTGCTGAATGCCTCCCACATTCAAGGGTCTCAAACCCATCTCTTCGAGAGCCACTTCTCTCCTGATCTTCTGAAAGCTTCATAAAGGAGTCCAACACCATCGGCTACGATCATCAATGTATTTGCTATTTAAATGTCAGTTCAGTAGAAGCTACTGGAGGGATGTGAATGAGCAACATAGTGGTGTCAGATGCACAAACTGTGTGTCCGTAACCCACTGTCCGTGTCCAAAGCTCTTCATCTGTTGTCGATGCACTTTTTTGCTCTGGGGTGAGCATCATTTTGGATTAAAGCATCTGCTAACTGAATAAATGTAAAGGCAGTATAGAGAACGTTTCCAGAGCTTCCCACGTTTTCACAGTGGGGCTGCCGGTGGGGGGGAGGGGGGTATTGCGTCTGAGCCCCGCGGGGTCTAAGTTCACGACCACTGGTGATTCCTCCCACGCAGATACACCTTTGTGACGTCAGTGTCGGTCTTCCCTGAGCAGCAGCACTGATGGGTGTGAGCGCAGATCTGTCAAAGCGGAACACGAATCAGCAGGTGACACGCGCCGCTTTCACACAAGGCTGCGCTGCGTTTTAAAATATAATCGATACTATTAATGAAACAAACGAGCAAGAAGAGCGCGGGGACATCACGTTCCGCGTGCCCCTTCCAGGCTGTGGCGTTACCGCGGCCGGCCAATAGCCTCCCGCCCGTCACGGGTTACGCGGCACACGTCAGCGGGCGCGCGCACGGCGGGGGGAAGGCGAGGAGGTGGGGGACGCGCGCAGGAGGGGCTGCCGGGCTCGCGCATTCAGTTTTCGAGCGCCTCGCTTCCAGGCCACGGGTCCGACACCGGCTCCGCGAGGTGAGGCGGCAAGCCAGGATGACGGAGAGACCGAACGCGTCCAGAGAGTCCACCGGGCAGACGTCGAGCGCGCGCGCGCGGCCCCGCTAGGCTCGTGACCGTGAGGGGTTGTATTTTTTTTCCTTTTTAAAGCGGCGCTGAAATCGGACCCACAACCCGCCGCACTGGGATCGGATCTGTACGTCTGTGCACAGGACCGAGGAGGAGGTCGGCGCGAGCCCGCTCTCGTCGGGGGACCGAGGGGCCGAGGGGCCGAGGGGCCTGGGGGGGGCGGGCGCGCGGACAGCCCTGCGTGAAGGTATTGTCTCCGTCACCGTTATTAATCATTATTATGGGAAATTGTGCGTGGAAACACGACCGGCGCAGACAGGACCGGGTCGCGCGGAAGCCGTGACAGGAGCGAGCAGCGTGACGCAGACCGTCCCGAGCGCCGCCCGCCGCGCGCCACACCGCCTATGTCCGCCTTCTGCCTGGACCTGCACGCGCCGGCTCCCGCGCCGGCCGCCGCGCACGCGCCCGCGGTTTCAGCACCGCCGGAGCTGGACAGCGACCGCATGGAGCGGCCGCAGGAGCGCGCAGCCGAGCCGTGCCCGGACCCCGGCGCGTTCCGGCGGCTCCCCGGCGGCCTCGGCGCGGCGCTCGAGGAGGAGCTGGCCCTGCTGGCCGAGTCGGCGGCCTCGGAGCCCCCCGGGGGCGGACAGGAAGCGGACCTGCTGTCGCTCTTCCGGCAGAAGGAGAAGGACTTGGTGATGGCGGCCCGCCTCGGGAAGGCGCTGCTCGAGAGGAACCAGGAGCTGAGCCGGCAGTACGAGAGGATGAACAAAGAGCTCAACGAGAAGCTCGAGGTAGGAGATCTGTCCGAGCGTCCACCGCCACCACCACTACCGCCACCGCCACCAGATGCAGCGGCGCCGGCAGCAGCAGCACCGCCGGCAGCACCGCCGGCAGCCCCCGTCGACCGTCATCTCCACGGGCGCCGCGACCGTCTTCGATACCCTGACTGACAGCTCCGACCAACACGGTCACCATCGTCACCAACCAGCCCATCCTCATCCCAGCCCCGAAGCCCCCCCCAGCACCACCATCACATCCACGACCCGAACCCGAACCCCAACCGCAGCTCCCCACCAGCAACCAGCATGTCAGTGCAATGTGTCACCAACATTCGAACATCCCCACATCCCTAACCAGGGCCGCGTGTTCATTTCAGGTGTGTACTTAAACATCGTAACACGGGAAGCGGGCGCTCTCTTGTTTATCCCTCTGCGGCCTTCCGGCGCAGGGTTCGACAGCGCGAGTCACCCCCCCACACAGACACAAAACTAAAAAACGCGCCGATGGAAAAAGACAACAAACTTGTGCCCTTATTATAGAGACAAACACGGTGAGAAATAAGTGGCATTCGCCTGAACGTAAGGAACGACCAGTGAAGAGCTGCGACATGTTGTCCCCCTTAGTCCTTTATTGACACGGGCCAGGTCGTCCAGACCTTCTAGACTGAAGGTGTACAAATCGTAAACTCAGCAGCCATATGCTATGGTAAATGTAATCTCGATAAGTTGGGCTAGATATCGATGTCTCAATTCCAACCAGATTGTCCCACAATTGTCCCTTGATTTTTCCCTGATTAAGCTGGGGACTCGATGATGCAGGAGGGGGTCAATAAGGAGAACACACACCCTTTGATGCATTCGTGAATCCAAATGGGCTTCGTCTCTTGCTGAGAACAAAGATCAGTCCTGTAACATCTGCCCGCCTTCCTCGACCCCCCCCCCCCCCCCCCCCCCAGCATGCACTGGCCACGTTGATTCCTAGGAGGAACGTATCACCTCAACACGGTGTAGCCTTAAAGGTCATTTAGAGGTCAGTTCATGTAGAATAAAAAGTGAATTTTTACTCCAGGCTGCACCTTCTCTCTGTCTCCCTCACACACACACACACATCCACAGGGGAGGACATGGTGACTCATGACACAGTCAGCAGAGCTCCTCATTGATGCCTAGGGTGGAGATCTCTTCCACACGATCACCCTTCACCACCTCTCCTCACGCCTCATATTCAGCGCTGCCCTGAGCAAGAAGCTTATGAAGGTGGTGGTCATGTGGTACAACTGAGCTCAAGTCAAACTCAGACTTCCTGCCCATTTCCTGAATATTTTATACTCGTTTCCTACATGTTTGTTTCCTGTTTGGTTGCTGCCTTTTTGAACTTTTTCACTACCTGCTTCCAACATGTTTCTAACAGGTTCCCAAATTGTTACCTAAATCTCTTCTACTTGTTTTTACCTGTTTTCTACCCACTTCCTACATGTTTCCTGCCTGCTTCCTGCCCGGTTCCATCCTCTTTCCTGTTCGTTTCCCGTCTCTTCCCTATATCAGCTTCCTTCATGTGTCCTACCTGTTTCCGAACTCTTTTCTTTCGATGCTTTGTTATTTTCCCACTGGTTTTTTATATGTTTCCAAGTCGTTTCCAGACCGTTTCCTGCTTTTTTTTTCCCTTTATTTGTAAGTTTCCTATCATTTCCATGTCTATTTTCATCGTTTCCTGTTTCTTGTCTTTTTCCTACATTTTATAACTTTAACTTACTTGATCCCAGTCTGTTTCCTACTTGCCTTTGTCCTCTTTCCTACCTACTTCCAATGTGTTTGTAACTTGTTTTCAAACTGTTTCCTACCTTTTTCCTGCCCATTTTCTTAATTTCCAACCTGTTTCTTATCGGCTTCTTGTCTTTTTCCTACACGTTTCCTGCCTTTCCCCTCCAGCTTCCTCTGTGTTTTCACGGTTTCCAACCCGTGTCGCTGATTCTTGTTGCCCGTTTCCTGTCTTCCTCCTTCCCGCTTCCTACGTATTTCTCGCCTCTTTCTTCATCTTTGTTTACCAATTGTTTCCTGCTCACATCTAGCTGAGTTTGGGCCTGAAAGATCCTCTTCCAGTGACCCAATTAAGTTGTTTTTTTTGCTGTAGAGGATGAACAACCACATCAAAGCTTTGAACTTCACCGTTTCTGTACTTTATTGACTAAGGTATCAACCGAGTTATTAACCTGAGCAACCCTTAAAGACCCTCTGCGTTCCAGTCAGGTCTGCGCAGTGATCAAAGCAAAGAGAGGCGTCTGGTTTGAAGTCATCGTCGTTAAGCGGTGCGCCCCCTGCTGGCCTGTCTTTCTTTCCCTTCCACCAGCACCTGGAGCAGGAGAAGCATGAGCTGCGGCGGCGGCTGGAGAGCCGGGAGGGCGAGTGGGAGGGCCGAGTGGCCGAGCTGGAGACGGACGTACGGCAGCTGCAGGGGGAGCTGGAAAAGCAGCGGGCCCAGCTGCGCGAGGTCGACAGGGAGAAGAGCCGCGCCGTGTCCGAGCTCTCCGAGCAGAACCACCGGCTCCTGGAGCAGCTCAGCCGGGTCAGTACCGCTCCGGCCCGGAGCGCTTTATCAACTCACGGCCTGCGGTTCGGATGATCTGTTTCGGCCCCTACGGTGATGATGAGCTAAAGCGCCGGTCTGCGTTTTGGGACGTTCACTTGTCGTGGCACGCGGGCTCTCTGCGCTGCGCTGCGTCGCGTTTCAAAAGAAGCGTTAAAGTGCGCCTGGCGGAGGAGAGCGGACCCGTCTGGGGGGAATGATGAGGTGGAAGTGCGGCGCGGTGCGGCGGAGCTCAAGCGAGGCGGATGCGCTCGGCGTGACACGGTTGCGATCACTTTAAGGCGGTTGTGTTCATTCCGAGGTGGTCATGCTCATTTCAGGCCCACGTCCCTGCCTGTCCATCTTCTGTATCCCGGGGCCAGAGCTGAGTGCCACGGCAGCCTGTTGCTTTTGTTTGCAGCTCTAATAAACGCTCCGTCTGAAGAGAGAGGGAAAGGGAGGGAGAGAGAAAGAGACGGGGGGGCAACCAAAGGTGGGGGGTTGTGCAGGTGGCTTCTGTGCTCCTATCTACCCGCTCCTGGAGTCTCAGGGCAGCTGATGATGCTTTACCCTGGTAATAGAACACAAGGACGGTGATGGAACCGGGTTAAGAGCCAGGAAGGGGCGTGTGCCGCGCCGCATTGGAGCACATGTGGCATGCGGTGCGCGTGTCAGTCTACAGCGGCGGCATCAGACCAATCCGTGCCGAGCGCAGCATGAAAGATCTGAGTCATCCGTGCCGAGGCGAGAGGCGCAACGACGGGATCGTTCCACAAAGAGTCACACGCATAAAAATATATGCATAGGAACTCGCACGAGCGCTCGGACACACAGACACGCACACACATGCACACAAGCACACACACAGCGTACTACGCTCAGGCACATCAGCATAATTACAGCCAAACTGGAGCTTCCACACTTTGACAGCTTCATCAATTGGCTGATTACCCGGCACACACCTCACGCACCAGTTGTTTGCACACTGCCGACCGTCAACCCCGCGTTGTATTATTTACGTCCTCGCGAAGCTTCATCAACTTAATTTGCCTGCGATTAGAAATTTTTAGTTTTTCCTCATTTCGTGGATCCTGGGGAGAAGCGTGGGGCCGTCGTGGCAAAACAGAGCCAGTCCAAATGACAGCAATCAGAGTATCTGCAGAACCGTCACGTCGACGGCATGAGTGCGGTGTGTTTTCGCTGGGCTACCGTGTGTCTGCAAAGAAATTACAACAGCAGAGGCAGACTAGCATTATTATTATTATTATTATTATTACTATTATTATCATCTTGAAGCTGACAGCATAGTGGTTAGAGCTGTTCTCTTTGGACCCAAAGGCCGCAGGTTCCCACCTAAATCCCACCTTCAGTTGTAGTACCCTTGAGAAAAGTGCTTACCCTACATTGCTCCAGCAAAATTACTCAGCTCTACAAATGAGTAAATAACTGCAAGTATCTTAATATTGCAAGTTGCTCTGGAGAAAAGCATCTTTCTAAATGAATAATAATAACTTAGATTTACCTGACACCTTTGACCAAGGTGACGTATAAGGCTAGATACACTACACTAACTCAACAGAAACAAGAGGCAATCAGCTGATGGAGAGTGGGGATGAACTGGATGGCATGTGAACAACAACAAAACATCCATATTCGGTAAAAGTGGGATGGGGTCTCCTTTCTTCTACTTGGTGAGGACTGATTTCTGCTAGAAACTGAGAGCTTCTTATAGTCTGGACTTTGAGCTGCTCATGAGGAGCAGACGGACTCTAGAGATGGTCCAGAAGATGGACCCACAAGCCCTATTTGCTACTGCTATTTAGTGCAAGAAGGTAGGCTGGTTGTCAAAAATGACAGCCAAGTTCATGGAAAGATGAGAAGCCACCCTGGAGACTGAGGATCTCGTACAACCAGGAGGAGGCTGAATCACCATAGCAAGAATTCTTGAGGAGAGCTTATGGGTGGTGATGCACGGTGTCTTTATGCCATTGATTATTATTAGTATTACTCAGCTGTTTAGCGCACACACACACACACACATTTTCTGAACCGCTTGTCCCATACGGGGTCGCGGGGAACCGGAGCCTAACCCGGTAACACAGGGCGTAAGGCCGGAGGGGACACACCCAGGACGGGACGCCAGTCCGCCGCAAGGCACCCCAAGCGGGACTCGAACCCCAGACCCACTGGAGAGCAGGACCCGGTCCAACCCACTGCACCGCTGTTTAGCATATTCTCTAAAATATCTGCTGTAGTTTTACTGTAGCAGCTTTCAATAAGGACTTTGCGAAGGACTGCAAGAGCGAGGGCTCCTTCTAAGACGTGAACCGCCAACGTTGATGTAGATGTGGTTGGTGACCACAGTCTCCCGAGACAGCTGCGTAGAAGCAATGCGTCTTGCACATCGAGCTCCTCGTGGTGGCTCTTTCTTGCTCTTTTGTTTGACAATAACTGTATCTTGCTTCTTCCCAATGCAATTCTTATAGTTTTTTATTAAAAAGGAGGAGAAGTCGTGGGGAATTAGGACAGAAGAGATGGAGGCGCGCTGGTTAGTGGGAACAGGGGTGTCTCGGTATGAAAAAACCAGCCTGGAATCAAGTCTCGTTTTCAAAAAGGAAGGATAATTTGGAATAAAAAAACGTCGATTTTTGGAAAGAGAGGTGAAGGTCAGATGTGTAGTAATTGGGGAAATTAGTCAAATTAGAAGAGGGTTTATTCAGGAGGGGCTGGAAATAAGTCCTCTTGCAGAATGCCTCCAGAATGCTCCTCCAGTTTTTGCTGCTTGGTGGCTCCACTCATGAAAGGCCCAAAATCGAAAGTCCTTTGGTTCTCGGTGTTGGCCACCACGTGGGGAAATTAACACCCCCTGTCCCTCAGAACTGCTGAATCCCTCCATGCCTTCATGTCCTTCCTGAGCTCCTGTCCCTTTCCCAAGTTAGCCCACCAAATGTTACTTTTAGCGATGCATTTTTGTAATCGTATGTCACCTCGCTATAAGCAGCCACTCGAACATATGTGCTAGAAAAAATGCTGGCATAAAACAAGATATTTATATCCAGACTGTCTCTCTGTTGTGGGATTCACTTTTCTTTACCCTGAGTTGTACATCGCTTTGGAGAAAAGCCCCTGATAAATCCATAATGCAAATTTAAAGAGCTATAAAGTGAAGGTAATATCACAGCTATGGTGTTTGTGGTGGCTGAGGGTGGAGAAGAAATTGTGCGACAGGGTGGCCCAGAAATACAAAGGACACAGTAAGGGAACAGATGCTGCTAAAGCGGATAAAAGATAGACGTGTCATTACCATTATTGAAGGATTATATGACCTCACAGTTTTACCATACAAACTATTTGGCCTTCCTCTGTGTGTTCACAGGGAAACGTGTGTGTGTGTGTGTGTGTGTGTGTGTGTGTGTGTGTGCGCGCACGCCCCCCAGGGGCTGCTAGGAAGGTAGGCTCCTCCACCAGCCTACTGCATGCCCACTGGCGTCTGACAGCGTGTGTTTGGCACAATCGACAGGAACATCCAGCCCCGATAAGCCTGTTACGCCTAATTAACAACCTTCCCCCACCCCGGAATCACTCCGAACTTCAGACAGACGCTTAGAGGTCACATGGCGACAGCAGCCGCAGGTAATGAGCCGACGAGCTGTCAATCAGCCCGGCTAACGCGCAGGTCCTCCTGGCCCCCACGAGGAGCCTGCGTGCCCAGGAGGCGAGTGTGCCGTAGACGAGCACGGGAACGGATCCCAGCTGCAGCTCGAGCG
The DNA here is from genome assembly GCF_900964775.1 of Scleropages formosus. Taxonomy (NCBI): domain Eukaryota; kingdom Metazoa; phylum Chordata; class Actinopteri; order Osteoglossiformes; family Osteoglossidae; genus Scleropages; species Scleropages formosus. Next base: position 24,006,992 of record NC_041822.1, read on the forward strand.
ATCGGGGACCCCGCAGTGCCGCAGACGGGGCTCTTTTTTAGCACGCGTCGCTCCAGCCGCAGGCGGTTACAGCAGCACGGGGTGGAGGAGAACCTGGGTCCCTGCACTCCTCGTGTGCGTTGAACATATAGTTCAGAGCGAGTTGCCATTAACGCTGCATCGGTGACTAAACGCAAAGCGAATCTTCCAGTGCGATCCCTAGAAGGACATAAAAGTTCAACCCAAGCTGAACTCGCACACGGTGAAGGAGGGTAAACCCTCAGGCGTGTTGCAGTGTCTAGGGATGGAGGAAAGAAGGGTTTTCCTGCTTCAGGTGATAAATACAGCACCGTCTGCAAAACGAGGGAAGACAAAGCAAAGATCTGTTACCCTTTTATGCAATAAATTTTGGGGAAAAAATTAAGGCGGGTAAAAAGGAAGAGCATTAGAACATGTTGCCAAGAAACAGGAGTTGTGCATTTATTTGACACTTCACTTCAAATCCACTCATAAACCTGGGAAATTATATTAAATGTCTTATAATGATTTACGCATTTGTATAGCTGGGTAGTTCTTACCGTGTTAATTCAGGCTAAGTACCTTGCTCGAGGGTCGTACGGCTGGAAACGGGATTCGAACCTCCTTGGCTGATCTATGGTTCCATTAACTGCACAGACCTGCCATATGTTCTGTTTTAATGCAATGGGAAGTTCCTTGAATCTCATTTAGAAAAAAAAACAAACGCAATTTGAATAAATAAGCCACGTTAAAAATGTATAGAGCCTAGTAAGGGGAACAAATGAAATGTTTTCAAGTGCATATGTTATGAATAATGAACCTGCTTATTGGGTCAGATATTTCAACAAGGGTCTGGTGGCATGGTCTTTCGGTGGAGCGGAGTGCCGGGTTTGAACTCTCACTGAACGAGTTAATCTGGAGACCCACAATGCACTGCTGCAGTAGTGGCGGGCAGTTGCTGTCTTACACTTTCTCTTTCATTTATTCTGGAACCATGCTGGCCTTATTGGGACTGAAATAGATATTTTTTCCCCCATTGCTCTTTTCTGCCAACTCATATTGAATTATAATTTCTGATAGCAGGGGGCTTTATTGGCTCCTTATTGAGCCCCCCATAAAGTCTGGATTTGTTGGGGCAGATGTTAGGCATGGTGGTCAAAAGCAGGGGGGTTGGATTAAGGAATGAGGAGGAGATCTGCTGGACACCCAATAGGAAGGGGCTGCGTGGACAGTGGCCTGTCGGATTTAACAAAGATTATAATCTGACCGAGGAGGAGCTATTAAAATATTGGAAGGACGATGGCATTTCTCAGCCTGAATTGTTTATTGTTTACCTCTTTGATGTAGAGGGAAGAGGAACAGGAGGGTGGAATCCAGAGGAAGTTTGACTGGTGGTGTTTCCTCAACAGATTAATGACATTCAGAGCAAAAACGAGCAACACATCCATTGTGTGCAAATACAGTAAATACAGTAAATATATATATATATATATATATATATATATATATATATATATATATATACACTGTATATAACAGTGCTGCTTGAAAGTATGTGAACCCTAGAGGGATGGTCATTATTCCTGTATAAAATATTGAAAAAAGAAACTTGTAAAATCTAAATGTTAAAAAAATGATCGTGACTATGATTTACACCCCTGATCCTACTAACCTACTTGTTTCAACCAGTGCAATTTGGGCTTGAACTTGCACTACTTGTGTGGTTGTGCTACACACACCATTTCCTCCACATCAACATATGAAATTGGTCATCACACACCTATTATGCCACATGAGAAAGACTGCTTCTCTAAAATAACCACAATCACACAGTCCCAAACCACTTGTCCAAAGTGGGGTCGCGGCAAACTGGAGCCTAACCCGGCAACACAAGACGCAAGGGGACATACCCCGGACGGGACGCCAGTCCACCACATGGCACCCCAAACAGGACTCGAACCCCAGACCCACCACAGAGCAGGCCCCAGCCAAACCCACTACACCACCACATGGCTCCCCCCAAAATAACCATTCTGTGGTAAAACTAAGGGGCACAAGGGTTCATATACTTTCAAGCAGCATCGTATTATAGAATAAACTGTTGTTCACTGCTGTCTAGTTCTCGTCAGCTCTTGCTGACATCAGCACACCTCTGCCGAGGACACCGCAACTTGTCGACAGTTTGATCCAGACCAAAGCTGTGAGCTCCATCCAGTCAGTGTCAAAACAGCCAGGGTTGTCTTGGGCCACCACAGAAAGGGCTTTGAACAGCATCATTACACCTTTAAGACATTGTTCCGCTCTCCATAGTAAGTAAATGTTTAAAAAATGCCTTGAAGATTAAAGTAATAACAGAAATAATAATAACAAGATTGTAAATCACCGCTTGTCAACTCACAGACACACGGGGAACAGCAACAGTGTATGTGAGCTACAGTCAGTGAAGTGGGAAGATGTGGCTACAGCGGAACCATACCTATAACCCTGGGCCACGGGGGGATACATCTCTTCAGCAGAAATCTTTCTCTACATAAATGTCAAAAAATAAGAGAGACTATGGCTTGTGTGTCTGATACCACTATGTTGCTGGATCACATCCCTCCAGTAGTTCCTATAGAAGTGATATTCAAATATCAAATACATAGATAATCACAGCACACGGTGCAGGACTTATTTATGTAGCTGTCAGGAGGTCAGGAGAGAAATGGGTCTGAAGGAGGTTTGTTTGAGAACCTTGAATGCTGGAGGGATTACGCAGTTCTGAGGGAAGAGGGAGGTGCTTCATCACATCATGGCCAAAACTGAGAACTGTTGGGCTTCTGATTTTCGACCACTTGAGAGTGAGATCACCAAGCAGCCACAGAAGGATTGGCGCAGTACTCTTGCCGGGGTGTAGAGGCTCTTCGGATATCAATTTGGTACCAAGTTATTGATACTTTGGCTGTAACCAGAGTCTTGCACTTGATACAGGCAATAAGTGAAGAGATGTGAGGGGAGGAGACATATGGGAACGCTTTGGCAGTTGGGGCCACCTGATCCAGTATCAACTGTAGATGCTTGGTTGCAGAGGCTCAAAGACCACACCGGAGGGCATTGCAGTAATCCAAGTCAGATGTCACCTTAGCTTGGACCAAGAGCTGGGTACAGGTACAGGTAGATTCTACGGATCTTGTAGAAGATGTGTCTCCAAGGTCAAGCCACTGGTTTCATTGTGCTGGGAGAATCAGCGATTTGATTCAGTTGTTACTCCCAGGCTTCTGTCAGACAAAGTGGGTGAGACGAGTGAGGTGATCACTGTGATGGAGAGCTCTTGACAGATGGACAAACCAGCAGAGGGATGGAGGATTTCAGTTTTAGAAAGACTGAGCTGCAGATGGGGATCCAGGTTAAGACATCTGAGAGACATCAAGTAACTTGAGGAGTAGGACCTCCAGTTGCCTTCAGAACAGCCCAAAAAAAATGCATCCTATTCAGTTACATTTATTAAACTAGCTGACACTTTTATCCAAAGCAGTTTAAAATGATTTACCATTTATACTGCCAGGTAACCTCTACTGTATTAATTTAGGGTAAGCACTTTCTTCAAGGGTGCTACAGCCAGATGTAGGATTCAAACCTTCAACCTCGGAGGCAGGGGCTCTAACCACTACGCCACCTGCTGTCCGGTTGAAGGCACTTCTTGTATAGGTGGCTTTCTAATAGCTTGTTTTAGTACAAGAAATGAGAGAGATACACAACAGGTACCACTGGTAACAACAACCATGATAGAAACATAAACATTCTGAGGGGCAACCTAATGGGGGAATTGAAGCTCCTAAGGCTGGTACAGGAGAACAAAAAAATCTTAAAGAAAATTCTTCTGGAAGAAAAGCCTCCAGTTCATAGGGGAATCAATGAGATTCTACCCAGAAAGGCAGTTGACTTTACTGTGGTGTGTGAGAAACAACTCTTGAATCCATTAACTGTGTGTTTCGGGATGGTTTTCTCGGAAATGTGGTTAACACTGAGGAAACAGAGTGTGCACCATAAGGTGCTCCTGGTCACCTGGCTAAAATATTGCTGTATTCCTTGGCTCTGATATGACCATGAAAAGCAGCCATTGGATCCAGGGACTCCCATGCGATGGCTGCTCGTATCGTATCAGATCTACCACCATGTTCAACAGATGCCAACAGACCATGTGGGTTGAAAACATCCTTTGTTTTTTCAAACATAAATCCACATCGGTTTGGGAAAAACAGACTGTACAGCTATTTTCCATCACTCAAGGGTCCAGGTCTTGAGCTTAATTCTCCAGGTTGTGCACTTTTGTGCGCTAGCCTCAGATACAAGCAATTTCTGAAACAAGGCCCATCGAAACAGCTCTGTGACGCTCATAGCCCACAGAAACTAGGTTACCGTGGTGTTGATTAAATTCTGCAATGCATTTCAAGGCTGATATTTTGTTCGGCAAGTGTCCCACTCTCGACGAGATGGTGACGCTTGGAACAGCTGAAAGAAAGCAAAGGAACAGGACAACCAGCAGCCGTACGGACGGACCCAATCGCAGTGATCCCTTTCAACCCTGAGGACACAAGCGGAGGGCGGAACATTCTGGAAGCACTCTATCGGAGTGCTCAACGAGAGCTGACATCAGCTAGATGGAACGTAGCAACAAGAGCAGCCATTCTGTCAAGGCTCTCTCTCGAGCCTTGACTCGCAACCGTACTTCTCTTTTCTAATACAATTTTTGAGTGCGGCGCCTGCAGTTTGGGGAAGACTGTTTGGCTTCTTGCAGACGGCAGCCTCGCGTTGCTGTAGAAACTCACATATGCTGGATTGTCAAACCTCCAGACCTCCTTTTATAGCTGACACATATTAGTAATTGCTATTTAACTTCTTATGACTCACCAGTGTTGCCGCCTTGCAAATCCTGATTTAGCTACTTAAAAGTTCACGTCCTTATTCATGCAGCGTTTCCAATATTCCATCCACCTCCGGTATTTCAGTCTACGCTTTCGCCGGATCGGGAAACCGTGGCGCTAAAACTGAAAGGGGGGGTCATATAAATTTTATGTGGGTTGAAGGGTTTTGTGAAGAGTTACATTATTACGTGCACCTGACTGCGAGGACCAGGCCAGGTGCCTGGTGGAGCTAATGTGATCACAGCCGGTGCGGGAGGGTGAGTGAGGGTCCGAAGGGGGCCACCATAATGGCATTACTGCAAGGCCCCAGGAGCGACGACCGCTGGCAAGAGACGTGTCCTGACATTTGAAAAGGTAATCAAATGAAACTTCCAACCCCATGCTACCGGAAGTGCCTTCGCTTACTTCCAGAATTCATAACAGGGTTTCATCTCCCCATCGTAAGCACCTCCAGGGATTCTTGGACAAGTTAGAAAAACTTTTTGTGACGTATTTCCCGGGGAATGGAAAAGGCTGCTGGGAGTTGCGGATACGGGTGCGCATCTCCGTCGTCGTGAGGGCACTGCCGTCCAGCACTTGCTGTTCCACGCTCATTGTCCACAAAGAGAGAGGTTATTCACTGTAAAGGACGTATCTTGGGGGAGTCGAGAATAGCTAACACAGCTCGGTGTAAACTGGTTCATTAGAGCGCTGGTTAACTGCAGTGGTGTTGCCTGGGAAGGTCTTCACGGAATGGATGGTCTTAGCACCTGAAGCACAGCAAGGCACCGCAGAGCTGAATAGGCCAAACTTTGCTTGTGCCGCTTGGTCGGAAGCTGCTCCAAGGGATCTTGTGGATTATGGACACCAGGAGGTGCAGCGATTAAACCATTTTCTTTTTTTAACCTGCAATCATTCTGAATGGACAGCAGGTGACCAAAACTGGGAGATCATTCAGGGGTCTGTTTTGCTAACCCTAATTTTAACCCAAGATTCCAGAAATCAACTGGTCTTAAAAAACACCTGTGTCACCCCCTACAAGAGTAAATAGAGCAGGGACAGCTTCTTCAGACCTTCTCCTGCACCAGTAAATACCAATGCAGCACTTTCGAAAGGTAAACTGAGACTCCTTGAACTTCCAGGTGATCCGATCTCCTCACTGAACTTCAGAGTCTCAAAAGGAGGGAAACATCTCTTTCTCTTTAAAGCTGGTTGAGCTTTAAAGGTTCAGCTCTTTCTCTGATGCTGGTTTAAACATGAATGCTTTGTGTTGATCGGAAATGTATGCCATTAAACAAATGGAAAATTGTTTTCTTGCGATTATTTTTGATCCTAATTCTACACCGTTTCGTCTTTTTTTAGCATTAAATGATAAAATAAGCGACATAACTCCTTAGGTTCTGCTGCTCCATGTTAGTGCATAGCACTCCTTGTGGCTCGGCTGCTGAATTACACTTAACAGTAATAATGCAGCCCTTATTGAAAATGTCTCCTTTATCAAGTAGCCTTGTGGAAGTTTAACCGAGTTCTGTCAACCTACTTTTGTATATTAGTTGCATAACGTAGAGGCAGTGAAGTCAATGTGCTGGAGAGTGAATCGCTGGCATGAAAGCGGGTCACCAACCCCAGTTCCCGTGGTTACGCTCCGTGTCCTCCATTCCTCTCCGCTTGTAATACTGTACGTACGCCATTTCCCACACATCTCCACGGGCCGTCTGCCAAGCGACAGGCTCGAGGCTGCAACAGTGTCCGCCAGACTCCTTCCCACCCAGGTCCGATGACATGAGCTGAATGAGACGCAGCAGGACCTGCCGCCTCACTCAGAGGTGTAAGTGATCTGCGCTGAGCTCCAGACACCAAACATCCATACATCTCCGGTCTTATGAAATTTCCACATTTAAAATTAAAACCAAAGCAGCATATCTTTGAAATTCTACCATTTAGTCTAACACATCCTGAATATTTTTCTGTGTATGAAGCATCAATAGACGTAGACAACATTTATTATCTTACGCCATTATGACCCAGAATTATATTTGGTCTAATTATGCAAATGAGGCAATAGGCAATTTATTCCCTGTTTTACATCCTACTGATGGTTTTCACACAAAACACATATTTAGCCACATCTTATAGGTACCTAGCACCCGAGTCTGGATTTAGAAAGTGTTTTTTGTATGCAGTGATTCACACATTGGAATGACAGTGATGACAGAGTAATTTGTACAAGCCTCCATCCTTCTGGGGCCATTGGGAAGAGACAGATGAGATGAAACCATGGAGGACGGTCTGCTGCCTTGCGCCAGCGTGCATACGACCGTAAAAATATGCAGGGAGAGAACGGGGAGTAGTTGCCAGACACAATCCTGCTTTGCAGTTGTTGCCATAACAACCCATGTGACATAACAAATTCCATGTGTAACCATAGGAACGTGTTTCTTTCCTGTACTACACAGCTTCAACAGAGAGCAGGCCGTACACACACACACACACACACACACACACACACACACACACACACACACACACACACACACGCGCGCACAAGGAGCCAGACTGTGTCACAGACTATTCAGACTTGCACTCTTACTTGATTCTTACCTTGAACTCAGGAAAAAGCCCTGTAAGCAAAAAAAAAAAAATTGTTTATTAGCCACGTGCAGCTATCACTTGCATCAATGCTCCAGATGGTCGTATGAGTGCACTCTCATTTACATGTAAAAGGAGCAAACTGAGTAGAGAAGAAAGAGGCAGTTGCAGAGCTTCCTCAAAACAAGCAGGAAGAGACTCTTGCTGACACAAAGTGTTTTCTCACTAAAGAAGCTGGTTTTCAGTAGTTTTGCTTTATCTGATTTAGACTGGATGGCCAGAGAGCGAGAGAAGCTCTTGGAGAAGATGCCTTGAGCAGCTGTTTCAGCCTCTTACATCACATCCTGTCCTGGCATGACCCCAGCCAAACACTGGCAAAGTACTGGCCCTACACAAGCCCCATAGCATCCCAGCACCTGCCCCACACAGTCTGGACAGAGGCTGTTTTTTTGGTTCCTGGAAAACACTGAAGCATTTTGAACTGGGGGCCTGATAGAGATCTGCAGTGATTGAAGGATGTTGAGAAGCAAACACAAAGGTGGGGCCGTTGTGGAAAGAGGTGGGGCTATTGTGGAGGCGGTGTCACTTTGGAGAGGTGTGGCCATTGGGGAGAGGGGTGGAGCCTTTGTGGAAGAAAGTAGAGTCTCTAAAGGGATATGGGGCCATTGTGGTCAGAGGCAAGATCATTGTGGAGATGCCAGTCACAGGTGTGTCAAGAATACCTTAGCTGACCAAGGCAGATTATTATAGTCCACAGAGTGCGCGAGTGGGGAGGGTATGGCTGTTTTCCACGGATGGTGTTCAATCACGTTGCATGCTGCACTAATTCAAATAGCGGAATGTGTTTTAGGGCCAACGGAAATTGGCACGGAAGCAGCAAACCACTTGGCCTTGCAGGACACTGATCACATATGGGTTTTTAAACTATATTAAAGGGTTTTCTTGGCTTCATCTAGGAAAAATACAAGTACAACAGGCTTCAGTGTATGAAACCCTGAATGAAGAATTACAGCAATTATATTTGGAGCTCTCAAGATTATGTTTATTACTTTGTGAAAAAACCTTCACAAAGTGACATAACTAGTCCCAAGTGCCGTGGTCTATATGAATAAGGGAGCCTTTTTGGGTGCTTCAAGTCACTGGTGGAGAGTGATGGTAAAATAATGTCCACAATGACTGCTCCTTGGCCTGACGAAATGCTTTACCGAGCGCTGTGTTGTGACATGGACAGACCACGTTCTGCTCCCTGCATAGCTCCCGCAACGTGTTTGAGCTCCAGACCTCAGATTAATGCAATTACATTAATGCGGATGTCCCTGTGATCCCTGTGTCATTTTCTCTCTCTCTCTGATGCTTTGACCCACAGTCACTTCCTCACCTTCCGAGCGTTGCCTCGGCTCCATCTCTCTTGCCCTCCCATGTGCCCCATATTTAAGAGGAAACCCTGCAGTGCTGCTAGTCTCCATCCAGACCTCCTCAGCAAATGCCTCTATAGCACTACACTGCACTCAATAAAACATTAGGCCTTGTTTGTAATAACACAGATTAATGTAAAAAGTTCACGAAGGAGTCAAGAAATCAGCCTGTCAGCACTCATCTAAAAATGATATCCAGCTGTTTGTGCTTTTCCTCCTGCTGGGGATTCAGGAGGAAGGTCGCCTTCTGCATCGAGTTTGTTTGACGGCAAGCCCGCTGTGTCGACCCTGCTGAGCGGACTTGTCGCTCTGTAATAAAGACACCCAGATACCAGGCAGGGCGCAGCGGGTGGGCGTGCTCTCATTTCACTACCCACATGGTCAAGAGTGTAGTAACTGGACCGTTCGCCAGCAACACGGGCCTGGTGCTGAGGTCAGATAATAATACCGCAGCCAGCTGGGGGTGTTGACCTTTCTGAGGAGTGCATCCGGGCACACATGCAGAAATGCAGATTGCGTCAGCAGACTAAGGCTCCAGTGATAAGGCCCAGTACAGGTCTGGTTATCTAAATAGGCACTCAAGCGGAAATGTTCCTCTCTCCTTGGAGGAGTAAAGCCTTTAGAGCTGCGAACGTCCGTGATGCTGGAGAGGGACTCGTTCTCACGTTCGTCCCTGTTCGGGGCGTTTCTCTTCTGTGTCTGTGATACTGTAATATAGGATACTCAGTGTGCTTGTTCATTTAGGAACACTCTGCAGGGTGTGTGCTCCATTGTAGCACAGCTTGAATAGGAACCTCCAGACCAGAAGGTGGCCCCACTAATTTGCAGCCCTGAAGGCACACGGCTTCAGGAGAGCAGCGTTCCCGAATAAGGCCACTGTAACACTTCTTTTGGTGGTCAGGTGCTGATAAAGAAAATAACACTAAAGGCTATCCAGACATTTAAGAATGACGATGCTGGTGTGTCGGAGGCGGATCACAAGGTGTTAGTGGGGCCAATCCAGCGCATGGGTCTTAGTACAGGGAGCTCTGGTTTAGATGATCAAAGGCTGTATGGGAGATGAGGAAATTAACAGGTCACTGAAAGGTATTGGCTGCGCAATTTCAAAGAAAAGCTCTTCTGTTGTACCGGGAGAAAAGACAAAGCTGTGTGGTGAAAGCGGTTAAAAGCACCTATTAAGTAAATATGCAGCAAAATAGAGGAACGTTGGGGTGTCTAGCTGACATGAGAGGAGAACTGTGACCCTAAGGCTCCTGGGCTTCCTGGTCATACATACTATATGGATACATACACCCAAGGAGACCCTGGGCACTAAAGGAGGTGGGTCTTTAGCTTGTGATTGCAATGATCATCCATGGAGGAGATGAGGAAAGCTGAGTATGAAACTTGCCATCAGCCTCAATCCCTCAGCACACTACCATGTGAGGAATGTGTTCAGGTCAGGTGGTACAAACTGGGTCATAAACAAAGCGCTGTTTAACTACAAATGAGGTGAACAAATGTAATTTGCTGAAGAAACCTCTGTACAGTGCATCATCTACAATGTGGACATACTGTATGCCCACCAACTATATGAGTTGCCCATTGCTGGAATATTACCCTGTTGTATATTATAGAATGTGACAGGGTGAATGGTGGGGAGCCCCAGTCCATCTTGGGATGTGACACATGCAAGTAACCAGAGTCCAAATCCCTGAAGGCACTCGGCAGTGTCTCTGCTAGCAAGGAAACAAACCAAAGACCTTCACCAAAGATCTGGCTTCTTGAAAGGATCCAGGAACGTGTGTACAAACATCATCACTGTGACTCATACCGCCTAAGAGCATCAGCACATGAATCACAATAGCAAACTTTCAACTGCCTATTCATCATAGAGCTCTGAAAAAACACATGAAATGTTTTTTTATGAAAAGGCACAAATTATTTTTATATTTATTTTCCCTTTTAAAATATATCAGAGGTTAAAAGTTGTTGCCATAGTAGAGCTTTGGATTACATCTGAAATCAGAGTTATCAAAGACTGAAATTACGCTTTGCTTTAAATTGCATTTATTCAAAAGCACTGAATTTGTGTAATTGTTATTATTTGACGAAACAGCTTTGTGGCTCCAGTAATCCATACAGATTGGAGGGAGTGTTCGGGATGCCAGGGTTGCCATGGTGATTACTGTTAATCTGACTCACAGCTTCCTGAGCGAAGTCGCCGTTATGCTAATGAAACCCTATCGGTCCCGGCGGACCTTCGCAGGCGGAACGAGAGGCTCGGAAATGGCATGATTCAGCAGGAACCAATCACTACCTCGGAGAGCTCGTCTGCACTGCGAAGCGGAGAGCGGAGACACGCTAAGAAAAATTAAGAGCGCCTTTCAAGTCATAAATAAGAGCGTACAGCTCCGAGAGGCTGGCAGCGGTCAGGGGAAATGATCCTTTTTTAGAGAGGGAATAACTTAAAAAAAAAAAAAATCAACTTAGATTTATTATGTCTTCTATCTGGAAAGTAAGTGCTCAGGAAGGGCTGGCTGAGGTCTTGATTATGATTTGAGTCGTTATTTTTGTACATTTCATACCAGTGTATATTTTCGCCAAAGCAATTGATGTTAATATTGTAGCTCAGTGGGAACAACAGCGGGAGCTCATCATTGAGGCATCAAGCTGAGAATTTCATTAGTTCCTTCACCTGGGGTCTCGGGTCCTCGGAGTATCGCTGTCACCTGATGGGAGGTCACACGGGATGTGGTCCTGGGTTTGATCTCTGGTCAGGTGAAACCTGCAAATCAAGAAAACAATTTTTCACCTGTTCTGGGAACGGGACCTGTTGGAGTGTGCGTTCTCTTATTTATTTTTTCACTTCATTATTTCCTAGACTTCGTTATATTAATCCTCATAAGTTTTATATTCTTTCCCTTTACTTAATACTGTGAACTGCACGGTGTAGAGAGTTCTAGAATAAAGATTTTCCACAGACCAAGGACAGGAGGCTAACGGCCTTGACTGGTTTTTGTTTTGAGAACGTACTGATAAGAAGTAAGTTTCAGGCTCTATTAAAAGATGGAAGGACACGCGTATGGGACACACTGACACCGTCAGCGTAGCTGTGAATCCTTTGAGAAGTGCTTGTCTGTCAGTGAGGGATGATATCTGGTGAAATTCTGCAGAACAGTAATAAAATTTTTTCTAAGATTTATTGCACCTCATGACTGAGACTCGAAAGAAGCTCAGATTCTCTGAAAACAATCAGTTTGAACAAAACCCCAGTCTGCAGAGTCTACCCCCATAGATTTGCATACACTAATGTGCATAACGGGTGACATGGTGGCACAGCAAGTAACACTGCTGTCTCACAGCGCCTGGGTGGTGCAAGAGGACATGGGTTCAATCCCTGCTCAGTCTGTGTGGAGTTTGCATGTTCTCCCTGTGTCTGTGTGGGTTTCCTCCCACACTCCAAAGACATGCATGTTCACCCATAGTGTGTGAGTGACAGAGAGAGAGAGTGTGTTCCACTGATGTATGGATGAGTGACCCATTGTAAGTAGTGTATCTAACAGTGTAAGTCACTGTGGTGAATAAGGTGTGTGGGCTGATAACACTGCATAGAGTTCACTGGCAGTTGCTTTGGTGAAAAGCAGCTGCTAAATAAATAAATGTAAATGTAATGCATGAAGGAGGGTGTGGTGGTGCAGTGGGTTGGACCAGGTCCTGCTCTCTGGTGGGGCTGGGGTTTGAGTCCTGCTTGGGGTGCCTTGTGATGGACTGGTGTCCTGTCCTGGGTGTGTCCCCTCCCCCTCCAGCCTTATGCCCTGAGTTGCCAGGTTAGGCTCTGGTTCCCTGCGATCCTGTATGGGACAAGTGGTTCAGAAAGTGTGTGTGTGTAATGCATGATAGTGTAATACTGTGGGCTTTTTCACGAAGTTCTGGGAAAGCATGCTGTGTGTAGATGGTGGGTCAACTGTCCACAGAACTGCAAGTGGGGCCATTGTGGGTGTCTTGCAAAGAGTAAAATGGACCCAGGATGTGCAGTGATGCTACTGCATAGTGCCAGCCAACCAACTCAGAAGGGTGCTGTGATTCAGAAGTGGACCCTAACCAAAAATCAGAGCAGGTTCTCCTTGCCTCAACTCCTGGTTTTCAGCACTTTATGGTTGCATCTCTGCAACCATAGCTTCACAGTTACACCTACTGATCGCTGTTTAACTGAGAGCCCTCGTGCTAACAGCCCCGTTGCCATATAAAGAGCGCCATGATGGTCCTTACAGTCCGGCATCGTGCACACAGTGCCATGTGTGGGGCTGCTGGTTCAATACAGCTCGAGGTGCTATGGTCCAACTCATTCTCATTCCATGCCGGGATTTTCACAAACAAATCTCAAGAGCTGATATGGACCGCAGTAAACCTGTAGCCTTGTTCAATTCCAAATCATGACACTGTTTTTACATCTTGAAGTAAGGTTTTTTTGCTTTTCCTACTGGAAGCTGAATTATTATAGAAGGTGTAACTTGCAGTTATGTAACTTGCTGTGACACTTTCTGACATGCCTATAGTCTGTTGTGCATCATTATTTCCACATTCACCCTGTTTCGATACTCCTGTCTGCACAGCACTTTTAGTTAATGTGTTTTGTTTTTGCTGTCTGTACTATTGTTGCTATGAGCTGCTCGACCTGCCTCCACTCCAGTGAGCTGTGCTGTCAACTCAGTGTCCCTCCAGAGATCATTAAAGTACGTTTCCTCTCATATCATCATAATATAATCAGTGTGCCCTTTAAAGTTTCTGCAGGTTCTCTTGGTGTTTTCGTGAGTAACTCACAACAAGCCAAAAAATGACCTTGTATGCATTAAAAGTCTCATTGACGTTGATGATTCATGGTAAACGTAAGATATGTGGCATGTGTAGGATTTTCCTATTTCGGAAGTCAGCATTTGTAAAAGCCGCATTTGAAAAATAACAACACTTCAGATGGAAACACCCTCTGCATAACAAACACACACACACACACACACACACACACACACACACACACCGGAGCCTAACCCGACAACACAAGGTGCAAGGCTGGAGGGGGACGCCAGTCTGTCGCAAGGCACCCCAAGCAGGACTCAAACCCCAGACCTGCCGCACAGTGGGAGTATGAGAAACACCCCTATGCTATTAGTATTTCCTGAAATAGCCTATCACTTGGTAATTGTTGAATATTTACTATAAGTATATTTATGTTGATGTCTACTCTTGTTGACCACATGAGACCCTCCAGAAAGTTCTATCCTCCACTTGTGTCCTTAGTGTTGAAAAGGGTGTGTCCGCTGTCACTGTGTCTGAGTCCATCCATCAGGTTGCTGCTCCTCCTCTTTTTCTTTTTTAATACAACTTCTTCAAGCATCACCATCCAGTCTTCTCATGACGTGTACAAAGTGTGACAACCTCCATGTCATCATTTGTGTTTCCAGTGAGAGCTCTGGTTTCAGTTCTTCAACATCTTACTTACTTACGCCTTCCACCCCTCCTGGAGCATAAGCCTCCAATAAGGGCTCTCCAGGTGTCTCCGTCCCAAGAGCTGAGATGTCTTGAAGTTTCCTTGTTGGCATTTCTGTAGCTTTCAAGATTTTTACGGTGCGGGGAAGCTAGGAGTTCTTCGGCATCTATTTGTTTGTTTTTCCTCACTGTCCATTGTGTCCCTAAGTTTCCGCCAGCCCCACAGTTCAAAGGAATCCATGCATTTTCCTGTGCTGTTTTACAAAAAATTCCACTGATCAAGCAATTCTATTCTTTGTTTTTTTTTTGGACACATCAGCACATTTGAGATCCTTTTCCAGATCTTTCATTCCAGCTCAGTCAAATGGTCTTTCAGTAGCCTTCGACACATCTCTTGACTGCTAGATCCCTCTTTGGTGATCATTGATCCTAAGAGGCAAAAGTTGTCATGTAATTTTGCATGTTCACCATCAGCACTAATGTTCAGTGCTGTACTTTTGGTCACAACTTTACAGTTGTCCTCGATTCATAACAGGCTTCCGTTTCAACCAACTCGTCATAAGTCCTCTTTTTTTGAGCTCCTTATAGTGTATCATGTGAACCACAAGGATATAAAAACAATTAACGTGAATAAATCTTACGATATATAATAATGCTTTGTCATTTTTTTCACAAATTTCACACATTATTCATGTTAAAATAATACCTATGGAGAATAATTATATAAATACAGGACAGTATTATAATTTTCACTTTCATTTCTAAATTTATTGCTTTCTGTTTTTACTTTTAAACACCATGAGAACATTCATTCTTACACTTGCTAGCCAAGTAAGTTGAAGGGAATCGCAAACAAAACATTTTGTAAACAAAACACATCTGCTGCTCGACACCCAAACACTGAGACGCAAACAATAAGAAATATGTTGCCTTTAACGCAGCGTAACTAGTCTGATGGTGTTGTACAGATGGTGTTAAATGTTATGAAGAAATATTGGGATTCGGCAATAATATAACACGATTTATGGGATGGATTGTCACAAGTGCTGGTAGTCGTAAAATGATTGTTGTTAATTGATCACTACATGTACTCTCCTTCAGATTTAATTATCAGAGTTACAAATGTTTAATTAAGATGTGAATTTATGCGTTTGTAATTTTATATCTTCAAAGTGCTTAAGGAAATGGTTTGCGGTCTTATTTTATTAAATGCTCCAAATGCATTCATATGACATTCATGCCATAGTTATATCAGGCACTTGAAAAGTTTCGGACATTGATTCAGTCCCTCTGAGCTGGATCAATAGAGCCTGACGGCAGGCGAGAGGTGCTTGTGTGGCATTTCACTCGACCGGATGTGTCCCTCCCTCTCTGCTATCCTCCATGCTCTTTGGAACCTCAGAGAAACTCTGATGTTTTTCCCAGAGGGTAGGAGCCATAACAGTGGAGCAACAGCTGGCATTTCTGAGAATGTAAAGACTGTGTATTGAACGGTACTGCTGGAGGGACAGAGTGAGGAAGCGAGCGAAACACTTACAACATGAATGAATCCCTTGGTGTCTAAGAGTGTCATATGCTGCTATCATGTCAATCAGTTGACGGTGTTTGAGATGGAGACTCAGTTCTCACTTGGAGTATGTTTACGGGTCCATCAGAAAGACTGTCCTAAACGTCCCTAGTTTAACAGAAAGCCCGGTGTGCGTCTGACATCTATGGAGAATAAACCTGAAATCTGCAATATTTCATTTCATAGCTTGAGAGTGAACTCATTGAAACCAGCATCAAGCGGACAGAAAAGGACTGTGAGTGATGAACATGTATGGGCATGTGCGATGAAATACGTATTCAGAAGGAAGGAAATTTTTAAAAAATGACCAAGTCTCAAAACTGTGACAAGCAGCCCTGTATAAACATGTCTGGGGGACATATTGTAGCTCTAGAACATTTGTTTTACATTTCTTAATTGATTTATATGTTAATAAATGCATCTAGCAGTGTAAGTCACCTTGGTAAATAAGGTGTGTGGGCTGATAACACTACATAGAGTTAATTGGAAGTCGCTTTGGACAAAAGCAGCTGCTAAATAAATAAATGTAAATGTAATGTAAATATCTTGTTTTAGCAAACACTGAACAGTACAGTGCTTGTCAGTGCAACACCTTTACGTTTGTGTCTCGATGGAGAGACTAAGAGAAGACAAAGGAAAAGAGAGTGTGACTCTGCTACATATAGATCTATGTTCTATACATATGTATATGAAATGACCTTGTCATATGGGACCTGGATGACTCAGCCAAACGATCTGCTGGGCTGTAACATCCTCGCCGTGGGGCCTGATGTTGGGCACACACCCACACACAGAAACAGCTTCGGGCTGCTTGTTAAAGAACGCTTCGCTATGCGCGGCCTTGACAGAGCTCGCTCGGTAATAGGAACCCGTTCGTTGTCAGGAGTGATGGGGTGGCTGGGAAAGATGTTGGGTGGAGGCAACTCTGCTGTGCCACAGTAACACTCCACAGTAAACACAAAACTATAGTGCCTCTCGTGTCACATCTTATGCTGTGATGGGGCCCGCAGGATTGATGCTATAGTGGTGGGTGCGTGGGGGGGGTCAGGGCATGAGGGAAAAAAAATGTGATACAAGCTTACTTCTCTGTCTGTCTGTCTGTCTGTCTGCAGGCTGCGGAGGTGGAGAGACAACTGTCAACTCAGGTCCATTCGCTGCGTGACGACTTCCGGGAGAAGAGCGTCTCCACAAGCCAGCACATGTCACGCCTGGAGAGCCTGCAGGCAGAGGTAGAGCATCAAGGGAATTCTGCTTTACATTGTCTCTCAATTGGAACTCTAGCTAGTGCATTAATCTGGCCACATTAATTCAGTGTCATTCAGTGAATTTGTTTTTAAGCAGTATTTCTGATGTATCGCTGTACTTTTGTAAGCACTCCTCTTTAATAAATGCCTTCAAAGATGATCAAGCAGTGCACAGATGCAGGGTTTTTCCTTTGCTGCAAAGAATTTCACAGGAAAGATGCTAAAAACAGGAAATGGACAAAAAATGGAAATACCCGAGTAAATGACGGATGCCTTTTGTGACAGCTGGCCTCCCCTACAGTTGCCACAGAAGTCAAGGTCAATGCTAACGATTTCTTAATGGCGCCAACTGGTCGATTGATCACCTTCATCCCTGTCGCCACATTTCTCTCCTGCCAAGAAGGCTCTCTATAGAGATGTGTGCAACATCCACAGAGCACGTATGTGCAGGCAGGGGTTTGAGGAGCATTGCAATACTGGATGCAGTAAACCATCTGATTGACCTTGTCAAGGAGAAACGGCGCTGCATCCCTTCCGCAGTATTCCAGATGCTGGCAGGCGACTGCTCCTTCAGCCCCGACTGGTCGTCTGTTGTGCTCCACTAACAGCTTTACATGCGTATATTCATTTTTTGTCCACTGCCTTATTGCAAAGATAAGTCAGAAGGATTCGTGATCATGCTTGTTAAAAGGCTCAGATGTTACTGAAGATACATTTTGACTTACTCTTGTATGTTGAAATTGATATTTCTTCTTCTAGGATGGAATCAAAAGTAAATTAATGGGAATTATTTGGTCAACCACGTAAAAAACAATGAATATCCTGCTATCTCGGTACTGTCTCTGGCAAAACTTTTCTTGTTCTCACCTAAACCTCTTCTATTCCTCTTGTTCTTCTTTATTTCACTTCCTTTGATTTTAACCTTTTTCATGATTGGAGCAGCAAGGACTAGAAGTGAGTAGATGCATATTCACTGTCTGCATGCCTACAATTCATTAATCAGAAACATGTATGGACCTCAGGTTTGGACAATACAGACGCTGCCAGTGAAAAAAGTGAGATATGAGGGCATTCAGCCAGACAGTGACGCTCGCCTTGGAAACCTGTGGAAGCGCACTGCGGTGTGTGAAAGTGGCTGTAATAGCCGGCGTTGGCCGGGTGTGAAGTGTGCTCACAGAACGACGGCAATCCCACTGTGCAAACCTGAGGAGAACACCTGTTTTTCTGTGTGCTCCATCTTCCTGCCGCTCCCAGTTGTCACCCGTTTGTTGGTGCGAGATTGGGCGTTTGCGCAGCACTGAACAAAGTTATGTTTGTTCTCTGGCTCCCTGGGCAGAATTTACCTGGCAGATTGTTGTTACAGACAGACTCTTCAGTTTGTGTTCACCTGAGGTGCCTTTCATCAGCCGTTCTGTGCCAGACAAAGTGCCCGTTTGCAGGTTATAATGCAGTGCAGGCTTTGGACCAGTATTTACTGCGGTCATTCAGAGTCTGAGTCCCTGTATAAAACCTGTTTCATTGCAGAAAGACCCCACCTCCTGCTAAGAGGACCAGTCATTCTGCTCTCTTGGCAAGACCCTGCCTGTCGAATCAATCAGTCTCCTATCAATGCCCCGCCTACCGTCGAGAGGGCTAATCGGTCTCATCAAAATTTTGACTAGGACAGCTAATCAATCTTATAGAAAGACCCACCTGGCGTGGGTGGCAAAATCAATCTCTAACGAAGACTCCACCAAGTGTCTAGAGAGATGATAAATCTCCCAGAAAGACCCCGCCTACTACACAGAGGACCAATCAATCTCCTCTCTCAGTATAACCCCGCCTACAGCATAAGCATCTAATCAATCTCCTAGAAAGACTCCACCTACTGCACAGAGGACCAATCAATCTCCTCTCTCAGTATGATCCCACTTTCTGCATAGGGGTCTCATCAATCTTCTAGAAAGACCCTGTTTAGTCCACGGGGCAGCAATCAATCTCCTCTCTCGGCAAGACCCCACCCACAAGCTAAGGGATCAATCAATTTATTCTGACTCCACCTACTGCCTAAGGGAATGAACAATGTCATCAAAAGGCCCCGCCCACTGTCTAGGATACTAATTAATTTCCTAGAAAGAGCCCACTGACTGCCTATGGGGCTAATCAGCCTCATCTATCAACTCTCATCAGTACCTCTGTATCTATATTTGCCTCATATTTCCATGAGAAATGGAGCCCAAAACCAGAGCATCTCCTGAAGCTATAATTCCATATGTTTATTGACAGCAAAAATCCGTTCCCTGTTTTCAGTGAGCGCAACGTCCAGATACACCAGTGTTCACCATCATTCACCATCATCACAGGCACCGGGAGCATTCCCGCGACCTGCTAGCCACTTTTTTTGCCCATTTATATTTATTCTTTCTTTGATTCCACCTTTAAAAAAGAAAGAAAAAATGAACAAAAAGCTGATGATCCTACAGCAACTTTCCATGTGCCTTATGAGTGATGAGTTACAGCAGTTGTGTTATAAAACAAAACAGAAAAAATGGAACACCTGGTGTTGTAGTGGTTAGAGCCGTTACCTTGCAAATACCAAGGTCCTGGGTTTGAATTCCACCTCCTGCTGTAGTACCCTTGATCAAGGTACTTACCATGAATTGATACAGTAAAAATATCCTGCTATAAAAATGGAAAAGTAACTGTAAAATTGACTATGTAACAATGTAATTCTCATGTAATAAGGCATGAACTAAATAAAATCTATAATCCCAAGTGGACAAGGTGCAAGTAAATCCCAGTGTAGTATGTTGTGCAGCGATGAAAAGTCATTAGCAGGACAGGATGATTAGTCTCCCCTGCAGGCGGGTACAGTGTTGACGAGAACCAGGAGGCTCCGTCATGAAGGCACCTCTCCCCTTTGCTTCCCGCACTTCCTGTGAAGCTCCTTCTCAGCACAGGCAGGCCGACTCCATATTTAGTTTGAGAGCTACAAAGCCTGGGTTTTCCCAAGACTGCACAAGATATTTTTAGCAATATATAACCTAAATATACTTTCACAGGGTGTTGTTTATATATAAACATGTTTTCCATCTGCCTGTGTCCTCGGAAACATGGTGCTGCACCTGTCTCCCTTTTACTGAAGCGCTAGGTGGACGAATCTTCAGAGAGGTGTCACACTTCTCCATAATGCGGTGAGGATGAACCCCAGTGTGATTTAATGAGAAGATGTGACGTTATGACGACGTCAAGACTCACAGAGCGTGTTTGCAGTGTGTTCTCCACTGATCCCGTATCCCGGAGTTGAGATGCACACAGAACCGCTCCAGTTCCTGCATCTCAAGTAGGTTAGCAGATGTAGGTCACAGTGAGGAGCAGAATAAACACGGACGTTCCCCGAACGGAGCTCGCTTGTTTGCCTGGCGACAGGGAGACTTGGCCGGGACGGGACGGGTCGGGGTCGGGTCGCGCTGGTGAGCTTCCTCTGAAAGGAGCTGAGCAGAACCTCGAGGTCGGAGGTCGGACGTGGGCGCTGGCCTGTGGGTGAACTGCGAATGTCCAATGCTGCCCTGAAGGAGGTCACTGTCTCACACAAACCACATAGTGGGAAATCACAGAGAACGTGTGGAGTCTCACATGAAACGGATTAATGTTGTTAGGGTTACGACTGGGCACAGCAGGTGGTGTAGCCTTGGGTTCACCTTCCACCTACTGCCGTATTACTCTTGATCGAGGTACTTACCCCGAATTGATACAGTAGCAGTCCTTTCCAGTACCAATGACTTGTTGAAGTAGTAAGAGTACTCTGCTGTGTAAAGGGACATGCCACATTTATTCTTTAAGCGGAAGCTTTTCTCCAAAGCAACACGCGGTGATTATGATGAGGTATTCAGCAGACACCTGTGTCCCAAGTGATTTACAGTGCTGGTTGCACAGCAGTGAACCCACTACACTGATTTACCCATCTGTAGAGCAGATCAGGGGAACACACAGAAACGCACGCTGTGGGCCACGTAGAGTCAGCAGTTCACCTGGAGGAAAGCCAGGCCGACATGGCGAGAACGTGCAAACTCCGCACAGGCAGGGGGCAGGGGCAGATTCGAACCCAGGTCCAATGGCACAGCCCAGTCTCTGTGGGACCCCTGCGCTACCCGCTGTGCCAGCCAAGTCACTGTAAAGTGGGTTATCTGACAGGGCCGGAGCCCGGAACAGCGGAGTGGGCTAAAATTGTCCAGGCGATTATTTCCTCCTGATTAAAATAAAGGAAAAACATGCTCACTGTGGCATTTCACACGTAAACTGCTCATGACCGTGGATGACGAACGTGCCACACCGGCGTGAGGCAATGTGCTGACGGTGTGCGCGCATTCTGCGCGCTCACGGGGAGCTCTGACTGAGGCACGAGGCCGCCGTTTCCACGTTCCACTCCCTCGGGCGCGGGTCCCGGGCAACGCGCATTCCACAGAGTGTGGGGGGCGCGTCTTAATCTCTTTAACCATCCCTCAGTGCGCGTCCATGACGGGAACGGGGGAGGATTAGTCACCTAAACGACCGAGGCGAGTGCGGGGAATTTCAGCGTTGGATACTTTTAAAAAAAAAAAAAAAAAAAAAAAAAAAAAAAAAGTCGCTGCTTACCGTAACCGAGCGCAACAGTATCCCTGGCACTCTATTTAAACTCGCCGCTCGACAATATATGTCATTTACTTACGTTTTAATAATTTCTTTCGGGCAGATAAAGATGCTTTCGGAGCGTAAGCGGGAGCTGGAGCGGCGCGTGAGCGCCGTTCTCGAGGAGAACGAGCTGCTGCAGTCCGCCGTGGACGAGCTGCGCGAGCGCAGCCTCGTTCTGGAGAGGCAGTGCCACGAGAAGGACCTGCAGGTGAGCGGCCGCTCGCGCTCCCCGTCTCCCGCCGCTGACGCGCGGCTCCCAACGGCTCTGTAACGGACGTTTGTAGAAAGTACCTCAGAGGAGTAAATTACCGTTTCACCCTTTTGAAAAGAGCTCTTTTTTCGGTTTGACATCATCGTGTGGAATGTGAGGGTGGACACGAAGTTTTTGAAAAACTTTTTAAGAAAAAAGTACAGGCGAGAATGTGGTGGTAACTTATGGTGGAAATAAAGGTAACAGACACGGCGAAATTTTAAAGTGTTTACCGAATTGTACTTTTAGTAGAACATCCAGCTGTACGTTGCAAATGGTTAAGACGCCTGGGTTGTTTTGGACTGAAACTCCAGGCTCTCGAAGCGCCGTGTTTTGTACAGAAAAGTGCTGAATTGTCGAAACCTGCTAAATGGAGACATTCAACACATGTCACTGTGAAAGTGGTGGATTATTTTAGGAGCCAATATACTACTGACATCTTACAGTAAATTAATATGCTTCAACAATTTAGAAAAACTTCTTTCAGTAGTAGAAAGAAATGTAGTTTTCTTTTCGTCTTTATTCTTTATAATTAAAATTAATGAACCGTTCGTTCTGGTTAAACATTTCAAAGTTTAAAATTCGAACACACGCGTGCTCCATATAAACATAAAATCATGTTATACATATTTTATAACTCTTCATGTACAATAATTTAACAGTGACACTTTTGTCACTTGAAGAAAACTGAAAAGTTGCAGCGACTGAGTCCTCAGCTCATATGTCCTTTTAATCATCTGAATTATGCCAGTTTCTGAACAGCTCAGCTAAAACAACAGAAACGTGGGGAACTCTGACCGACAGTAAATTTAACAAAAATAGTAAATGTCACCGAAATGAGTGTGTTGTCCTGAATGGCAGCTGCGTCAGAGCCAGGCCGAGCTGCAGGAGGTACGGCTCTCGCACCGGCAGCTGAGCGCGCGGCTGGAGGAGCTCGCGGAGGAGCGGAGCCTGCAGGGCCTGGGGTCGCATCCCGCCAGCCTGCTGTGTGAGATCGAGCAGAGCATGGAGCAGGAGGAACTGGAGCAGGAGCGGGAGCAGGTACTGACATGCCAACCGTCATGTACATGCCTTCCATTCAGGGCTGGCCGTAGCTTTTGGGGGTCCTAAGTAGGGTTTTATTTGTCCCTCAAGTA
Source organism: Scleropages formosus (assembly GCF_900964775.1). NCBI lineage: Eukaryota > Metazoa > Chordata > Actinopteri > Osteoglossiformes > Osteoglossidae > Scleropages > Scleropages formosus. Next base: position 24,030,189 of record NC_041822.1, read on the forward strand.
CTACAATATCTTGTTAAAATGGACTTTATACAATTACAAGAGACACACTCATAGTGTATAAATGTGTACTGGTAAATAAAAAGTTCCTGTTTAATCCGTGTAGTTTATTGGATGTGGCAATTTAAAAGGGGACACACTATTCGTATACAATAAATAAATTATTTATTTTAATGACAGCAAAACATAAAATTACAAAAACAGTTTAAATTAGGAGCTGAATTTTCATAACTGCAAAGATAGCAATAACAATATTGCTGTGCTTACAAGAATACTTTCAATAAATTCATAGTAAATACAAACATTACTCTTCGAATTGTCTCATAAAGAATGAGTTCATTAAATAACAATCTTGTTGACAGTCAAAAAAAAATAATTCAGTTAATTATTTGAATGATTCAAAAAAGTAAAATAAAATAACACTGTGATGTTTAGATTACTATACCTTTATCCATAGTGACTTTAAAATTAAATTGAAATTTAGAAAAAACATTCCCTTGTGCTTGTGGCTTTTTTTCTAATTCTTTCTAATTATTATTTTATTATTTTTCTTTTTTCTGCTCCTGACAGGGTCGTTCTTTTCTGTGACATGATTGCCGTTCACTAATTTGCATTCATGGAATTTGCGAGATAGTAGCTCACTTGCAAGCAAACTCTATTGGGCAACTAATTTGTTAGGGGACCCTAAACAGCTGATTATGTCGCTTATTAATTAGGGCCAGCTCTGTTTGTGTTACAGAAGTTATGTATTTTTGATTAAACAAACTTTTTTAAAAATATATTTTTAACTGTACCTTCATGCATATTTTCAAAAAAATTTTGCAGAATACACATTATGAGCGATTAGTTGGCACTAAAATGCACCTAACCGGAGTAAGAATATAGGACCGGGTTAATTCAACTCATTTACACAGTGCTTACAGCTCGTGTGTGGTGTTCCTAAGTGTTGGTGATCAATAAGAGGATGACAAAAGCTGCCCATGTCTATGCGATAAATTAGTCAGCAGTCAAAACTGAATAGATTCATCCAAGATTTTTACGAAATCCCATCTTTGAATAAGCTGAAGGAGTCTGTATTGTTAAGATGTGATGTTACTGTATCATGGACACTGGCATGGAGATACTCATGCATACTTGCCCATACACACCTATATAAATGCTCAAACATACATGTGGAGTTATTCTGCACAAACTGTGAGGAACGAACCATGCTGAGGAAAGCTGGTCTCCAGTGAGATTCTATGAAAGTAATCCAGTTTCTGTCAGTGTGGTGCACAGTGACCATCTGCAGCGCTGTAATATTTCTGCATCAACCCCCAGCTGCGGCTCCAGATGTGGGAGGCCTACTGTCAGGTGCGCTCGCTGTGCTCCCACCTGCGGGGGAACGATATCACTGACTCAGCGCTGTCCACGGATTCCTCCATGGACGAGTCATCAGAGACGTCCTCTGCCAAAGATGTGCCTACAGGGAGCCTGCACGCCAGCCTGCTGGAGTTGCGCAGACTAACTCAGAACCTGCTAGATGGCAACGAGTCCACGGTAACATTTAATTTCGGGGCACTACATGCTGAGACAAAGAAAACAAACACGCAGGTGCTGAGACTCATACTGAGATACAAAATTGAACTTGCTCCATACGGACAAACTGATACACAAACCAGCTCGTGTCAACACATTAATTACCTAGTGTGCCTGTGTGTGTGTGTGTGTGTGTGTGTGTGTGAGATTGAATATATCTGTGCATGTTCGTTTATGTGTACGTTTGTGTGTGCAGGGATCTCGGCGCAGTGACGAAGAGGCGCTGGAGGACCAAGTACGGAAGCTGAGCGAGGAGTTGCGGGAGCTGAGGGAGCTGTATGAGGCAGAGCAGGAGAGGGCCCGAGGCAGCCAAGCAGAGGTGTTGGAGCTCCACAACCAGGTAAGCATGGAGCACAGTGCTCATGTCCTTTCTGGAAACCTAGCTGCACAGATAAAAGTTGTCTGTCAACAGGCTTTTTTGAGTGACGACTGTCTGTGTGCCTCCAGGTGGCGCTGCTGTCAGTGGAGCTATGCGCCTTGCGAGAGGAAAGTGAGCGTTTGCGGGCGATGGCAGAAGTGCACGAGCCAAGTGAGCAGCTGCAGAGCGCCATCAGAGACAGGGATGAAGCCATTGCCAAGTATGTCGAGCCCTAGAAGTGGTCGTGGTCACTCTCAGAACACCCATGAAAAATCCTCAAAGGAAACACCCCCACACATTGTCAGACTGTTGGACTCAAAAGGAAAAGGCCAAAAGCCATTTTACACTGTGAGACAAACAGATTGTTTATTAAAAGGATCTGGCAAACACTCTCTACAGTTTATTATTGAAGGTAACAGTTGAATGATTAGCACCACCTTGTGGTAACAAGCCATCGCTAGTCTCATCATCTCCGTACACAAGTACAGGTTGTAGTTACCAAAAACCCAGCAGATTATATTTATTTAGACTGTACGGTTCAGACTAAGACAGTGCACCAAGCTATGGTGTGCTGCTGTGTGTGATGTATTCTTTTGGCAGTAGTGGTGATGTTCAATAACAGCTTGATCAATGTGACTAATTCCAAACAGCAGAGAGTGAGTAGAGGTCGTTTTGGACTTGGCAGGAGTCTCTCCCTGCTGCAGGGTATTGACTGAAGTCGGTGACCTTAACCCTCGCTAGTTGATCAATAATGGTATGTCACGTGGCTGCTTACTCTCACCTGAGAAGAGCACAGAATGGATCAGATATTGCTGCCTCACAAAGCAGATGCTGTACTGCTATAAAAACAGAATGAGAAGCTCAGACTCACACTGCTGTCTCTAGGGATAAACCTATGTGAATCACTTTGAAGAACGCTCTTCTTGTTCTCTCCTGCACCATTTTATCTGACTCTAATTCCCAGTCATATCTTGACCACCCTGTTTCTCTGCATCACAGGAAGAAAGCTGTGGAGATGGAATTAGCCAAGTGCAAGATTGACATCATGTCCCTGAACAGTCAGCTACTGGATGCCATCCAACAGAAGCTCAATCTGTCACAGCAGCTGGAGGCTTGGCAGGTAAGTCAAAGGTCAGGGGTCATGGGATCACATTGTAAATTACAATATTAAAAATGATTTATCATGCATTATTTACTCCAGGCATACGTGACATAATAATATAAAATTGGGAATCAAATTCACTTCCTTGCAGTCCATATGTGTTGGAATTTATCGAGTTATTTTTGCTGTTTTTGTCTTCATTTTGAAAAAATTAAGTGTGAACCATTTATGAATTCAGGATATACTGTGTTTTAGAACACTATTTTCTGAACACAGGCATAAAATAAACAGGCTAAATAAATTAACTAGCAATTTCAATCGTTAAATGTTAGTTCAACAAGCTGCATAAAATAGTCCATCAGGACTGAGTATTACAGTTTAGCAGATTTACCCATTTGTATGAGTGAAAGTTGTGTAGCAAATAAGAGCATGAAGTTGTAACTTGAAAATTCAAATCCTGCTCCCACCACTGCTATAATACACTTGATCAAAACACACAGCCTGAATTTCTCTTCTAAGAACAGCCTACTGTATAAATGGATACATTGCTTCGGAACAGGACGGTGGCACAGCGAGTAGCGCTGCTGTCTCACAGCATGTGGGTGGTATGAGAGGACGTGCTCAGTCTGTGTGGAGTTCGCATGTCTTCTCCGTGTCTGTGTGGGTTTCCTCCCACAGTCCGAAGACATGCTGTTCAGGTTCACCCATAGTGTGTGAGTGACAGAGAGAGTGTGTTCCACTGATGTATGGGTGAGTGAGCCATTGCAAGTAGTATATCTAGCAGTGTAAGTCACCTTGGTGAATAAGGTGTGTGGGCTGATAACACTACATAGAGTTCATTGGAAGCCAAAGTGTCTACTAAATAAATAAATGTAAACTGGAAAGAGGCATCAAATAAATTTGACACTGCACAGCATAATATGCATATATTTACAGCATATATAGATTTACTTTTATCATCTTGAAAAAACAGACCCTCATTAATTATAAGCACAACATTCCCTCATGGCACATAATGACCTCTCAGTGGTAATGAGGTCACATATCCAGCTTAACTAGCCTGGTTAAAACCCACACAAAAAAAGAGAGAGATCATGACTTTTGTACGTGTGTGCGTGTGTGTGTGTGTGTGTGTGCTTGTATGCATGCGAGTGCACGTCTTCTTGCTGGGACGCATGTAGAGTAGGTAGATGGATAATACAGTGGTTCCAGCTGTTGCTTCTGGATGAAGAAGTTTCAGGCTTGAATCCTACTTCCTGCTGTACTACCCTTGAGTAAGGTACTGATTCTGAACTGCTGGAGTAAACATTAGCCAGCTGCATAAATGGATAAGACTCAGTAAGTAGCTTAACATTGCTTTGGAGAAAAGCATCAGCCAAACAAATAAAGATAACAATGGTACACAAAATTTTGGGAGAAATCCCATATCTACCTTCACCACCCAAGAAACTCCTTACCACATGGTTAATTTTTAAGAAATGCTGCGTCACAGTGTCCTTGAATTCCTGTATGCGTTTAGGGGTTGACTCTCATTTCTCTAGGGCTGACTGATGAATTGGCTCAGTTTCAGCATGAGTGTGTGTGAGTGTGTTGCGGTCTGTAGATGTACCTGTTGTCTCCTTGCGTGCTACTCCCTCCATCTGTAACGGGCAGCTCTCTCTCCTCTCTCCTTTCTCCTTTTCTCTCCCTGGCTACAGTTTGCCTCCTCAGGGCTGTTTACTGTGTGGCTCTTGTGGTTTCTGATCTAGTGGCCTTTCTCAGCTTCCGTACCACCCTTCCCACCTTTGTGGTACCCCCCTCCTTCCTTTCGAGGTGAGCCTTTGTGTGCCATCTCGTACCCTCCCCACTTCGTCTCTGCACTGACATGCTGCTCACCCTCCAAGTCATGTTGAACTGCGCTGAACCGTTAAAAGGCATCACGTACTCATATGACTGTAATGTGCCGTCCATCCTACGCTTTGCTGCTTTGAAGCCATTACCTAAACCCACCCTTACCGGTCAGTCCCAGCATTCTCTACCTTCCTCTCTGTTCATTGTGTTTGCTTCCCTGTCTCTCTATCCATGTCTCCCTCCATCTCACCTCATATGCTTTCCTCTGTTGACCATCTCTTATGCTTTTCTCTATCTTCATACCTTTTCCAGGATGACATGCACCGGGTGATCGACCAGCAGCTGATGGACAAGCATCAGGAGGAGTGGAGGGAATCACCACACTCCTTCTCTGGCACCTCTGGCAGGCGGGGCACCTTCTTGGCGCCACCCTCCAGGAAGCCTCAACGTCTTGCCGATGGGGATAGGAAGCTTTTTTCCTTCTTCAAAAAGAACTGAGGAGAGGGGAGGAGAGGTGGGAGGGGAATGGCCAGAGTGGGGGAGATGGAAATGAAGGAGAAATAGAGAAGACAGTCAGGTACAGGCTAAGACATAGAGGGTGGAAAAGCAGACGACCATCACCGGTTGGCTGAAAGGACTATCATTTTGCACTTTACCTGTCTCCTCATTACATGCTTTAGTGGTGAGTGTGGGAAGGGCAATTTGGACAACATGTCAAAGTGCTCTGAGCTTCTCTCTAGTGGACAAAATGAACACTTCCTCACTGATTTCAGATAGCAGTAACAAGAAGCTCACATGACTGCTACCTATCAGCCTGTATCTGTAACAGCAACTCTCTGTGTCTATCACCCTGCCTATACACTTGAAGGAAGGGTTATTTCCCTGTCCTCCAAGGAAGAACCTGGTCTTGCTGGACAGGCTGTGCTAACTTGCTGCTGCCAGGCTCAGTCATGTTTCTCAGGATTGCTCAGATGTTCAATGTATGCAGCAGCCTTGTAGCTAAAGGCCAGAGCAGAAGGAAGTGTGTGCCAGCCCTCTGTGAGTGCAACAGTTGTACAGGGAAGATAATGCCGCATTGCGTGAAGGGCCGTCAATCAAATGACCTGCCCACCTTCTTCAGGTGGAGGCTTCAGGTGTTCATTGGAACAGTTCCTGGACTGAGGTGATCTGGTCCAGTGTGTAGGTGGACCAAAGTAATCAATGTTAATAAAAGTCACAGCACAAAGTGTCTTGTCAGAAGGGGATTGTTTCAGCCTGTGAGCAGAACAGCACAGAATGTCTACATCATTGATCACCTGTTCATTAATACTGCGATTGGCAATCCTCTTAAAAGGAATCTTTTTCAAGTTAGTAATTACAGTAAGTGCAATTGCATTCTTTTTCTCAGAAAGGACTTCAAGCTATATCAAGGCCTTCATCAGCAGTCAGGTAAAATAAAACTCCTATGTGGTATAAGCTAATGTAATGTGAGCAGCGTTTATATAGATAAATGTGTGTGTGTATATATATATAATATATATATATATATATATATATATATATATATATATATATAAAAGTTATATGACATTTTTTAAAGATACATTATTTCTGATCAGGGGGTATTTAGTGATGATTGAAGCTGGCAGCAGTGGGACACTGGCCCAGTCTTTGGTTCCACTTTTCCTGAAATAAATTTTCAGTAGTTAGGAAATTCAGAATTCTTCAATTTCACTGAAATGATAATAAACCTCAAATGACCAAATTCCCAAAATTGTTTATACTGATAAAATCTGAGGCACTTTTAGAGTTCAGTGAGGAATGTGAGCACTCTGTACAAATACATGTTCACCGTTAAATAATATATGCAGATACAAAGAGAGAGACAGGTATTTATGATAAAGTGTCAAATGATTTATGGCACATTTATTGAGAGTAACTTATGGCTCTTGAATGAGGTTAACATTTAATCAGGCTTGTGCTCATACACCATGCAGAAACTGGTTTTTGGGGTCACAGAATGTAGTTGCAGTCAAATACCTGCAGTGTAAAAGTCCTACTGCCATCAACTGTGCATCTGAAGCTGCGGGAGGGTCAGTCCACTCTGGCCCAGGGTGAGAGGGCTTCCATTCCAGTGTTACCTGCCAGGGAAGGAGCGCGCTGTGGTGTGGGCCAGGAGAGGCACGTTGCGTCAATTTGTTGACACGCCTGAACCGAGCTATGCACATCTCATCTCCCAGTCTCAGCGGAGGCAGGTGTTGGCAAGGTTGAACCCAAAGAACGACTTTTCTATTTTACAGAAATATTGTTTGGGAAAATATATTTATAGCACTACATTTTGAATGAAGAATTTTATAGAAAGATGTACATTTACATGTTGCTGTACCTTTGTTTTTACAAGTACATGTTTACAGGATGTAGGATTTTTGGAGAAACAGGAAGGTTCTGAATGTTCTGCTGTGCGGTCCTGCAGATACAGAACCGACATTCTGATAGAGCCCCGAGAGCTCCAGCAGGTGTGACAGACGACAGGTGTGGTGTTCAGCATTCATAGTGCACTAGGTGTGAGCGGTGAGCCATTCCCGAGCTGCTCTGTGCATGTTGTTGCCCTCAGACAGACCTCGCTGCTCAGACTAATCCTACTGCCGATGCTCACGGTGACTCGCATGACACCCACTGGCTGCTCTGATAGGGCCCGCCCTCAAGCCACGGGGCGTGTGGCCGCAGATCCAGCTGAGGCCCATTTCTCCAACGGCTTCTCTGGAGCCAGTGAAAAGGCAGCCTGTAGCTCCTAGGCCTGCGAGTAGCGCATACCGTGGTATGAATCCGTAATCCTTGCGTCTGTGCAGTCACAAAACCTCACTCGCATTGGTATGTTGAAGGAAGGAAGCTTTCTGTAGGCTGCTGCAGAAGTGCCCTCTACTGGGCAGCTGGGCTACTGCGCGCCTCTGAAGTTCTGAGGGCCACGTGTGACAGGGCATGTGTGTCCTGAAGTCACCGACCCTGCTAGTAACCCAGAGGGCGGGACGGTAGACAAAATGCGGACAACGGGGATGGCGGATGGATCTCACTTTCCTTCCGAGTGGAGCAAGAACAGGGATTAGAGCAGGGAGCGTCACCTGTCCTTAACTCTGCAAAGAAAACACCTCAAAAGCTCATCATTTACACTGTAATAGACCATGTGACATTTTACTGTTTACATTTCTGTGTGTCTACATGTGTGTCCTTTGTGTGTGTGTGTGTGTGTGTGTGTGTGTGGATGTCCCTGAAATCCCCAACCACTTTGAAAACTGTTTTCATTATTTACTTCAAAGCCAGCCTGAGAGGTTTATTTTAATCCCCTTACCTCGTTTGTGTAAGTAGTGTTACAAGTAGTGTCTGCTTTACGCTGTGGAATCAGGACTGTCCGAGCTCTGCTGTCCACAGGGGCACGTCCCTGTCACGGTGTTCACCGTCACTTGTACGTGGACCTCATACTGACAGTCACTTTCTCAGAAAACAGGGAGGGGCTTGCGTTCTGCTCCAGAGATCAGAAGGGGGGGGGGGGGGGGGGGGGGGACAGGGCCCATGCTGGCGGCTCTCGAGTTCCGCTGCGTCCAAAGCAGCCGAAAATTCTAAACGATACCATAGAGAGCAGCACTGCAAACAAAGGAGACCCAGTCCATTAAAGGGTTACTGCACAGAGCACGGCACCAATTGCACTTTGTTCTTCTTAGGAATATTCCTGGAAAAAAAAGCAGACAACCTATTCGTGCAAATTTTTTAACCCTTTCCCACAAATACCACTGGACATCGAGAAGAATCCCAGCTGTCGTGTACATGGAAAATTGTCTGAAACTGTTAAGTTTCACATTTTTGTTTCAAAAGTCCCAGTATTAAAATAACAAAGTACGTATTTAGCAGGTTGGAGCAAAGACCTCCACACGCACGGCCCCCAGCCAGAGCTCAGACAGACTAGAATCTACATCAAACAAGCAGGAGCTAAAACCACAGAGCTCGAGAAATTGAAATTATGATTTTCTATGTTTTATATGTAGGTGCATATACATATTAAAACAATATGCACACCCACATGAATTGTACTGTATATAATACAACATTATAGGCTAGTTTTCTATGATTGAGGGGTACTTTCATAAAGATGTCTTGTTTGTATATAAAAGGAAATAAGAGAAAAGACCAAGCTTACCCTTTTTATGTACATGGGAAATGCTTATTTTTTAGTAATGGAAAAAATAACACTGTAAATTAAATAAATTTTTTATATAGAAACTTCCAAAATGAGGAAAACACCCAGTGAATGTGTTTCTTTATGTGGAGGCCACTGTGACAAAATAAATGAAAAGGGACATACTTTTCAAAGGGCGTTTTGCTTGGAATTTCAAAAGAAATGTGCATCGTATCCAGTCGCTTACAGGCACAGGACATAAAGTGACAAAGACATTCGCAGGGGCTTTCCAAAGTGTGGATTCCAAACCAGTAACCAAAGGATAAACTCACTCACTTTGCATTAAAAGATTACATATATATACTGTATATGTATTTTTTTTTTTTTTTTAAAAAGGTTCCTTTTCTTTGATGACAAAATGCACTTCTAGATTTTTCTGTGCCCTCAAAACTGCCAGACTAGAAAAAAAAGGCGAAAACCAAGTGTAACAAAAGAACAGACTTCAATTCTGTGTGAAATTATTTTAAAACTTTTATTACCGATTAAATTCATGAAGGGGGGGGATGAATGATACATCTTACTTCTCCAGTGTACATCAAACACAGCTGAAAGAGAGAATGTTCAGCCAGCACACACAGGCATGTACGTACACATCTTTATACATACTTGCATGTGTGCCTAAATATGTATGTATATACTATATATTAAATATACACACATACACAAATATATTTATATATACATACACATGAAAAACTGTTTTAACTTTGATGGCATTGTTCATCTCGGCCCGGGGAGTTTAAGGTCCGACAGCATCTCCGCATCTGCATGGCACTGTTCCAGCAAGCTGGGGGCGGGGACTGCTATCCTGCGGGCTCCCACGTGCCCCAGCTGTGCTTGCTCCCGGGGGGACGCGCACGAGCACCCCTCCCCCACCCAGGAAGCAGACCACCAAGTTGGCAACAAAACTGCAGAGTCACTGGCAATGAGTGCCATGGCAACGAGAACGTATGGCTAACGGTCACTGCTGAGAAGAACGGGAGCTACAGTGAGCATGGGTTCAGTGCATTATGGGTAACAACAAAAAAAAAGTTCAGCTCCTTAATGTCTGATTAATCTACTAACCACACCTGTGTGAAAGTTGGAATTACATCCTGTTTGCGAAGAGAAAATGACACGAAGCACCAACACAGCTCTCCGCAAAGACTGGACGACAGCAGCAGAGTGAGCCAGTGTCAGAGTGTGTGTGCGTGTGTCCATCACGCTGCTCTGCTGACATCAGCAATCAGGGTGGAGGCACAGCTCCACCAGTGGAACTATGGAAACGTTTTGCTTGACGTCAGAGACTAAAGCGGGGGAACATCTAGTTGAAATGCGCTTTGGGAGGCACATGGGAACAGGAAACTGAGAAGAAGCGCAATGTGTGTGAATGGTGACCCTGACTCCCAGAATGCCTTGAGGTCAAACCCGTGTAGTAACGTCCTTCCCATTTCAGGTGCGTAATTCATAGCTATAGAAAAAGGAGGAAACGTTGGCAAATGTTAACAGTGCGATTGCTGCTGTCTGTGCAGTGTTTCACCTTCAGAAACTCAGCGTGTCATCGGATCCCCAAGTGGTAAAAGGCTGCCTTTCCTGCCATACAGGGGGTGCACAAGAGCACAAGACAGGAGACATTTGGCAAAGGGGGGGGGGGGGGGGGTGTAAAGTCCCCAGTTCTCTGCTGACCCAAGTTCTGACCATTGTTCTTTTAAAATTCATGTAAAAAATTAAAAGTTGATGATCTGTTAGACTAATGCCATGGTAAATACAAGCATTCGGAGATGCAAAACAAAATGTACAAAAGGCCGTGAACCCCCCGCCCCAACCACCCCCCCCCCCCCCCCCCGCCCACGCAACCCAGCCCAGAAATGACCCATAAAAAAATACAAACACAAACACGTCCTTCTCTCCAGGTGCAGAGTCCTGCATGGTGTGGAATAAGAAGAAAAGAGGTGCTGATGAAGAATGTATCTGCAGATATAGATCTGAGCTTTGAGATCCTCCCCTAACGTGGAAGAATCTTAATTAAATAACATCACATAACTGCTCCGAATAAAAGTGGCTCCGCCTCTCCTAATAAAATCTGTACATTTCTCAAAGTCTTTGATTCATCTGTCCAAAAGGGACTTTTTCCATTTTATTTCTCAAAAATTAAAGAAATTAATTTAGTTTTCTTGAGTCCTATTCCACAATTACTTGATGTCGCTGTTGTCATCGGTGTGTGCGATCGTGTGTGCGCGCGCACGTTTGTGTGTGTTTTGTTCTTGGAACCACTTGGTTAGCAGCATTTCTTCTTCCGTTTACTGTTCTTGGTCAGTCTGACCACGTCGTTCTGTTGCTGCTGCTGTTGCTTGGCAACCACCTCTTTCTTGGCTTTCAGCACCAGTTCCGTGATGCAGTTGAACATCTGCAGGTAGAGGAGAGCACGCATGCACACACACAGTTTACATTCCACTCCCTTGAGCAGTGTGTCTTGCTATCACAGCAAATACCAGTAGTGTTATTAGGACAAAAGCTAGAAAGTTTCACATTAATAAAACTGCCCATTTCACAAAGCCAACATTTAAACAAGTAGAGACTCCTTAGCTTTCAAATACAACTGGGTTTACAAGTCTAATTCAATTTCTCTAATTCATTTTGTAACTCGAAAGTCTCAACTGACAAAATGCTAAAGGAGCACCAGACATGAGCTGTAAACACAGTGGAAGTGAACTGAATTACATCGGTCCCACAATCCTGTTCCGTTTGGGTACATTTTATCCTCCAAGTTGATACATGGCAGTAAACACGTTCCTTTCAATTCACAAACCAACAAAAAGTCCGATTATTACACTCTAGATATGAAGGTATGTGAAAGTCGTCAGCAAGTTGATTAGTTCAGTCATGGTACATGGAGACTGTGACCCTCACAACCAGGACTGAGAAAAAAAAAAAAAAAAGGACAGGTGATTCAAGGTCCAGTAGGTGTTAGGAGGTCCCTTTGCCATTGGACAGGCAACAACAGACCCCAAGGTGCCAACAGAAAAATTCAACCCCCAAAAGACCCCCCCACAGCACCAGCGACACCCACCTCCTCCACATTGACGTTCTCCTTGGCACTGGTCTCAAAGAGGCGGATGCCCATCTGCTCTGCAAACTTCTGAGCATCGTTCGTCTCCACCACCTTGGAGTTGGGGTCGTCATTCTTGTTGCCCACTAACAGCAGCACACGCAGAGTTGCGACTGAGTATCACGTGTGACTGCTGCAGCACAACATGCCAACGCACAGCAGAGCCGCCAGAGCACTCACCCAATATTCGGCACACGTCGTCGCAGTTCTGGTTGATTTCGTGCAGCCACCGTTTGACGTTGACGAAAGACTCTGCGCTGGTGACATCATATACCACAATTACCCCATGTGTCCCTCGGTAGTACCTGGAGCAGAGAAAGAAGACAGGGTTCAAAAGAGCATGTGCTCCATCTCCTAGGCAACAGCAGCTGCTCAAACCCAAGGACCCAATGCATAAATCCAAAGCATCACTATTTGTGCAAAAGTGCACTTGAGGGTGAGGTGTGTTTAGGTCGGCTGTTGGTACAGAAATGGGTACAAGAAACATCAACTGACAACTTGTCAGGGTTATAAACTTTAGTGCCAATAAGCAGTTAATCTCATTCCTTAATAAGGCATCTCACATTTACTGCATATGTACTGTAGTCTTTCACACATTCAGTTAGTTTTAATACTTTTAGAAGATGAGCTTAAAGTATCATTACTGTCTTCATGAAAGTAGCGCAAACGAGAACCTCGCTGCTTTTCCACTCGTGTCCCCAAGGGGCGCTCACCACACAGAGTGCACAATGCTGTCACAATTTAAGACACTCGCACTGTAGCCCTGTTTCCACTGGCTCAAGACTCAGAGGCTCAACACCTCAATGAACACAGATAAAGAAATGGATATTAGTGTTAACACTGAAGCTAAACATAAGGTTTGCAAAAATGTCAGGTTGCTAATTGGTACACAGACGAGCGTAAAAACACAAACAAGCAATTTGGACTCGGTGTCCAGCAGCACATGTCCAACCCCCCCTGCCCATTCTCTTGTCTCTGATTGGCTCTTCCAGCAGCGCGCGCGCACACGAGTCTAGAGACCACATTCATGCACAGGCACCATGTCTTGGTTGAGCACCTTAACACAACCATGAAAGGTATTTTAAGTGGTGCCAAACACTGCAGGGGATGAAACAATGAGAGAGGAACATTTGAGAAAAATTAGTGGAGAAATTTCCATGTCGAACATTCACTGCACTTTTTGAAACTGTCAAGTGTTAAGAATGAGAGAACTATTGCCCACCTACTGCACCCCTCAGGAGTCTCTGCTGGCCTGGAGGACCAAGACACAGCGGTGCACAGTGCTCCTCACCACCTGACACACTCAACAGGCTCAAGGAAGGTTCTGGCACTGAGAGGAAGGACCCCTGTGCAGCACCTCAAACCAAGCTGCCCTTGGTCCTGTCTGACTAATGAAGCACCACTTTACTCACTTTTGAGGCACTACTCCAGCACGGTACCCCTCTCTTCCATGAAAACTCCAACGCACTGGCCTGCAACTGGGTCCGAGCACTATGGAAAGGAGCGATCGCAGCACACACACGGCAGGCAGATCTCTCACACACACACACACACACACACACACACACACACACACACACACACACACACACACGGCCCTAGGTCTGCAGATCCACATCCTTCAAGATGCCCAGACAATCTGCTGAAGTCAATATTGACACTGGGGCTCAACAACTGCTTTTGATGTTGATGTTGGTCAGTGACAAGAGACTGCTGGACCCCCATGTCTTCTGGACTGCTGTCAATTACCCATAAGGCACTGCTGCAACACAGAGCCCTTCAGCCTCAATCAGGGCTCAGGTGCAAATGAAGATCAAGAACACAAGTTTACACGTGAGAGACTAATACTACAAAACCCTAAATTTTATTTATCGCTGAAGGGAGACACAGACCTTTCTGGTAGGTGACAGAGTGGTGGGGATTTATACTCAGTAAAGAGTGGTGTAGTTGTTACAGTTGTTGCCCTGCAATCGAAGGACTGGGGTTTGATCTCGCATTCTGCTGCAGTACCCTTGATCAAGGTACTTACCCTGAGTTGACACAGTAAAAATTACCCTGCTCTATCAAGATATAAATCATTCCAAGTCGATTAAGTCAATTAGTACTGGTAGTATAGTGACTGGATGTGGTCTTCGGATCGAAAGGTTGCTGGTTTGAATCTAAACTGCTGCTTTAGTAGCCTTGAGCAAGGTACTTACCCTAAACTGCTCCAGTGAAATGACACGGCTTTATAAATGGGAAAACAACTAAGTAGTCAAACGTAAGATGCTTTGGAGAAAAGTATCCAGTAAATTAATAAATACAAATGTAATATATAAACTACCCATTAGAGTCACTGTGGACAAAGATGTCAGAAGTGACAGTAAAATGACTTTCACTCGTAGAAATTTCTAGTGTGCCCCGTGATAAAACCCGAGGGCCTAATAAAATCGCATGGTGGATCCTGAGAGTTCAGAGTTTCTTGGACCAAGATGTCCAACAGTGATCAGTGTCTCCATTTGTTTTCCATGCAGCAGAAAATGCCAACACTGTAGGGGAGAAAGGCAACTGGGCCACCAGGCTTTGTCATCTACATGCTCTGTGTTCCAAAGCCATATGTGCTATGACACCCAAAAGAGGCTGGGGTGCGAGAGGATGTGCAGACCGGTCCCCGTCAGGGGCTGCCTCTCCTGTATCGGACCCGCTGGTCCACACAGGCAGCAAACGACAAGGGGCTGGAGTGACCCTTCGCAGGATCTCAACCCACAGCGATTCAAGCTCTGCTTCCTGCAAACCTTGACCTCAACTGAACCGTACCATATATAGTATCTTGTACAGTCTCCTGCCATTCACTTCTTCTGAACCTTCACTTATTCACTGTAAATTAACTCCTGCACTTGGACCATCCCAACCCCTGCGTTATGCATGTGGTAAGAACCCACTGCTTCAGTTTCAATACCACAGTAATCTAGGCTGCGTGCGAGAAGGCATTTCTGCATCTGCCTCCACCTTGACATCCTGCCACCAAACCTTCACACACTGCACCTCTTACAGGCACTCGGAACATTATGCAATCTGAGAACAGAACCTGTTTTTTTCGAAGGAATTAAAAGAGGTATGAAAAACCATTCCCGCAGTGCAGCAAATCTGTACACCAAGGAATTCTCAGGCAGACAGAGAAACCACCAGCTGTACTGGGCCAAAGGTTGGCAACTCTGGTCCAATATCAAAACAAATGCTGTACTCTGAATGGAATAAGCGAGCGCACAGCGCCTCCTGCTGGCACTCACGTGGAGGTGATGGTGCGGAAGCGCTCCTGGCCCGCCGTGTCCCAGATCTGCAGCTTCACTTTCTCCCCATTGATCTCCACTGTCCGGATCTTGAAGTCGACCCCAATCGTGGTGATGTAGCTACCTGGGTTTGAGAACAACACATATGCACACAATTTCCATTAAGGATCTTCCAGCCACACTAACAGTCTATGGCAAACATGTAATACAATGAAGAATTCTGGACAGGTAGCAAAGCATTCAGAGCCTTTGTCTTGCACCTGAATGAACCCAGGTTCGAAATCCTGCTCCCGCTGTAGTGCCATTGAACAAGGTAACTACCCCGAAGTAACAGAGGACACAGTAAAACTACCCAACTGTATAAATGGATAAGTTATTGTAAGTAGCGTAGTGTACAAATCCACTTTAGAGAATAGTGTCAGGAAAAGTAATGAATAATAAATGTAATCAGTCACGACCAGTAATTCATCATCGTTTCTAGTACAGTTGGTTACCATGGTAATCTACTCTGGTGTGAAGGTCTAGGTTGTTACGCAAGTCACTTTCAACAGGGCATCCAGCAGACCACCTACAGGTTTGCTACAACAGCAAGGCATTGTGGGAATAGTCTGTCTTCAAATCTGACAGGTGTGCGCAAGCCCCACTAGCAGGATGCTGCTATGGAGATCGGAGTATCGGAGAGCCGGAATGAGCGGGTTCACAATTCAGGCTCCGTGCTCAGCGCTGTGCCTTGTTGTCCTGTCTGCTGCACTTCAGTACTTAAGCAAAAGGTAACTATTCAGAGGTCACCACTGGGGCTAGATGGCTTCAAGCTGCCAACACCACACACACACCAAAAGTCGCTCGTTCAAGTCTCACAAAGTGAACCGACACTGTTCTTGTGAACACACATTTACAAGGACTTCATACACACCTCTCCTGTAGGAAACCCACTGTGTGTAGACATGTAGGTATTTAGGACTCCTACCTGAAAACGTGTTGTCTGCAAACCGCAAGAGGAGACTGCTCTTCCCCACACCTGCAGGGGAGAAAAAGGAACACACACACACACAATCAGTTTAGCAGTGCTTTAACTCAACATTTTACTACACTAGATGTTACTTTAACATTTATAACACAACTCATGCCACTAAGGAAGTCAATATTAAACTTTGTTATAGTTCACCTGTGTGTGTTCACTAAAGCTGAACAATCCACACATCGGCCAGCAAACAAAATGATTCATACTGTACTACTGGGTCACGCTGCAGTATAGTCCTGCACACACGTCACAACACAGTGTGTTCCGACAAACATGGGTTTGGGATACTGGAAAACGGAATGCAATTCACTCTGGGGCTGGAGGTGCTGCTACATATTCAGAAGTAGTGCATTCGCAAATACAAAAGCACTAACACACTATTCCTGGTACATTCAATGTCTTGATGTGGAAGCAGGCGGTCATTTTCAAAAATTAATCCCTATACGTGAATGAAATGCGATCAAACAGCCCCCATGAGACAAAGGGAATTTGTGGAAAGTGACTTGCCAAAAACAGATGACAAATGTGCGGAGTTCTCCCAGCAACAGTAGTGACCCTTACATCTTGAGGGGGGCAGAAGAACCCTAAACAGATCATTGTGCTTCAACACCTCTCACAAGCACTTGAGTCAGCTCAGATGAATTCAAAAAAAAAAGGGGAGAAGGAACAACTACATCACACGCAACCCAGTTATGCAAAAGTAAAGATGGGAGGGGAGGTGTGAAGAAGAGAAAATGGTCAGAAAGATGACAGCCACCCACTCGATCTCTGACACAGCACTGAATTTTGCCTATACTGAACAACCAGCGCACATAAGGTGAAGAACTTATGACGTGATGTTGGCCTCATTTCACTCTCAAGGAAAAACCAGCTCACATTCAGCACCTGGAGAAAATGTGGAGAAACTCCACCCCATCTTCAGGTTCAAAAGGAAGAAAAGGAGACTGTCACCCTAGGACCTCATGGTCATCATAACCCCATATGCAGAGGGAGGAAACTTCAAACAATCATAATTGGGAGAAAAGCAGCTATGCAGCAATATACATTTACATTTATTCACTTAGCAGACACTTTTGTCCAAAGCGACTTACAATGGATACTCTGTAGTGTTACTAGCCCACACACCTTATTTCACCAAGGTGACTACACTGCTAGATACACTACTTACAAGGGGTTACTCATCCATGCATTAGTGAAACACACTCATTCTATGACACTCACACACTAAGGGGAAACCTGAACAGCATGTCTTTGGACTGTGGGAGGAAACCCATGCAGACACAGGAAGAACATGCAAACTCCACACAGAGTGAGCGGGGATCGAACCCACGTTCTCTCACACCATCCAGGCGCTTAGAGACAGCAGCGCTATTCGCTGTGCCACCGTGCCGCCCATATAAATAAATACACTTTCAGAAAGCAGACAAAAAAAAAAAAAAAAAAAAAAAAAAAAAAAAAACACTGCAAATCAGTAGTACATACTGCATTATAACAATTCAGAAAGGCAGCACTTCCATCCTGCATGAGGTATGGGACTCCATGTCTGAAGGCACAATGTCATGAGCTGAAGACTGGCAACTTGGTCCATCATTAGGACCTCAGGGCTCAGCTGGTTCCCAACGAACCCGCGGTGTCCATGACGACCATGATCTAGCAACAGCAGGCTCCAACCCACCCCACCTGTTCACATCGTCTCCCCACTGAGACGGGTAAAATCGTGCCAGAGTCGGCCAGACGGCTATTCTGGCTGGACAGAGAAGAGAGGGGCTAACTGTCAGCACACACGCTGCTTTGTGGAGAACCATTAGGTATCTGTAACATGACTCTACTGCTCTGCAAATAAAAGCCTGTGTAAAACATCCGCGGTGATCCAACAGGCATATAGCCTCTGCTCATCGGCAACCCATTTGGTCAAAGCACCAAAATATCAGCATGTGGACGTTCACAATTACTACATAGATGAGCCCTCAGTACCCTTGTACCTCCTTAAGAGGGGATGGTGATAGTGTGCAGTCCAAGTGTGAACCTGTGCGTGGACTTCAGCAGGACAGCACGGAGCTCCATGTTTCGAGCAGAACTCAAACACTCATTGCAAACAAGAGCAATGGAGTTTCAATGACCTTCCATGAGCGATAAAGAAGCAGGACTAGAAAACAGGAAGATCTTCCCATTCCTACAGTACATCCTTAGTGCACCAAGGCAAATGCTGAACGCTGACCACTGCACCCAGAAACAGCACATTTACCCACCCTGCAGCCCAGCTGCACCGTTCTGACCAGAGGACCACCACCGCTGCAATGTGAACAGAGAATGTGGATGACATCCCACCAATTTAGGCCGGGTTATTTAAAAAAAAACACTGGCAAAGCTTTGAAACTGGTCAGGAGACATGTTACCACCTCCCCATTAATAAAACAAACCAAGAGTGCACAGCATCCATCCAAGAGTGACCATGTGACAGAGTGTGAGAGATGGGAAACACTGTGCAGAGAGCAATGTCTCTGCACCGACATCTTCAGGAGACTGACTAGCAGGAAACCACTTCTGAGAAAAGACCAACATCAAGTCATCCATGGACACTTCCAAAGCCTTATAACTGACCTTGGACATTCTGGGAAAAGATAGAGGTCTGATAAGACTAAGGTTCAGTCCTTTGGCCTGAAAGAGAACAGCTATGCTTGGTACAAACCAAATTCAGTCTGTTACCAAAAGAGATGCCCACCTCACATGGTAGTGGGATATCAAAGTATGGGGCTGTTTTTCAGTGAGAGAGAGAGAAAGATCAAGGAAACCTTTTACTACTAAGGGCAACATGGAACTAACAACATTAGAAACCTACAAGAGAGCCTGTTTCAGCAAAAAAAAAAAAAAAAAAAAAACTATGTTAAGGAACAAGATTCAAGAGAACAACCCAAAATATTAAGATTTATTCAAACCGTTTAGTAGACCCCTTTCTGCAAGGTGACGTACTAGTTTATATAACAAAGTATTTACAATGATTCACACACCTAGGTATAATTTTCATTATCAATTTTTTTGACAAAACCAAGGTCAGTATTCTGTAAAAGACGAGATTATACCAAAATGTCTCTGAAAATCAGTGAGATGAACAGAAAATTGTTAACCAACCCCTGTCTTACATGCCTGGATGAGCAGGTAAAAATTCAAGTTTAAATGGTGTAGATGTACCATAACTTTATGATCATGCCCAGATTAGCCTTTATACAGCCACTAGCGCTGTATTTTATGTAAATGTTTGTGTACCTTTTATATCATTTCATGCACAAATCGGTCTAATCAGCCATCTGTGCACGCACAATGCACCCTCGCCCCAACCCCAGTTTGACTAGTTGGTCCTCGTCGACAGCGATGGACAAAAGAACACCTTTTATATGGGGGGGGGGGGGGGGGGGGGGGACTGTAGTAAGGGGATCAGGTTTCATCTATCTTGATTTTTGTGCACCTACTCGTGTGAAGAACATCAGTGCACAAAGTGGAAACAAACAAATTCGGTTTACTTAATCACATGTCTGCAGCTATGTCTCTTTTTCTCCTAATTTAATGCACAAATTCTATTTTCTCAGATGTACATCGCTTTGGAGAAAAGCATCTGCTAAATGAATAAATGTAAATGGAAAGAACATAGTTGTATCCAAAGACTCAGAGCTGTGATCATTGCATATCTGCAAAGGGACGAGACGGTTACTTTAAAAGAAAAAAGAAAAAAAAAAAGACATATTTGTAACTTTTAGTCCATGCTCTTCTGCAAAGTGATTTACAATGTTCGGCTACAGTGAGTTACTTTATCACACCATCAAGTTCAACACAATGCAAAAATACAATCAATTTATTAGTTTAAAGTGTTCACCAAAATTGAGAAGTAATTTACACATTGCTCAGACCACATCGACCACAAATGACAAGATGGAGCGCAAACTCCTTGTCCCTGCTGTTAACTTTCAACATATCACCTCCTTTCAAGGTCAGATTCACTGAGCGGGGGTAAAAACCATGTCAATGATCAGGCTGCATGTGAAACAAAAGGGTCCTTCGACCCTGGCTGAAGCTGCTCCGAACAATCAGGACTGCACCCGGTCAACTCTTCCTTCTCCATAGAACCTCTGTGTTGTAGAGTTGTGGAATGACACTTATTCCAGGCATGTAACCTGTCTAGACTGATTCATTCACCGTCTGGCTACCTGAACATCCCAAAGCTACAAAATGGCACTTTCCTGCCAACACCTTCACAATCATAAACTATTCTCCTGAAACATTTTTTTAAATGTAGACTATACACCAACTTATCTATTTTGACCAGTAGGAAGGGTAACAGGGATTAGCAGATAATAGCTTTGTGAGGAGGTTTGGTCCAACAGCAAAGTCTGCCGATAGTACTTTAGCTCCCAAGAGCTCAGACCTCTGCTCTCAGCTCCTACTTCAACCCAGGAAGAGGGATGGAGCCTTTCCCTATTCTGCCCTCCCCAATATTTACTCTAGTAAATCCAACTGCCTCTTCATCTTACAAACACAATAATGACCAGAAATCTGTGCAACTCTTTACTTTATAACTTTTCACTTTTACTGCCCAGTTAATCAAATAAAAAGCAATACAGATATTCCTTCATTTATTCTCAGGTTAGGTTTTGAAGGAAAAAACTGAACATAGCTTGTTAGACTTTATTAATGTATTTGAGTCACATTAAAATGGATTAAAAAGGAAAAAAAAAAACAAAAAAATGCCTCTACAAACTCAGATTCAATCCCAATTGTTGACAAATTCATCCCATGACCACATACAATGTTCCTCAACTTGCTGTAGACCACCGACACTAAGGGACAGACACTGGCTGTAAACACTGAATGAAAGTTGGGTAAAGGCTGCCCCACACACGTACTCTCTGCCACCTATCAACTTGGAAGATAAACACTTTCAGATCATATTTGCACCACTGCAAATAATTTTTTGAAAACAAGTAAAGAAATGCAATTCAAAAAAAGCTTGTATCATTTTTAATTCGTCCATTTGCACCACAAGGAGATAGTGTATGTCAGTATAATCTCTAAACAAAAACATACAAGACTGGAGTTTACGCCAAAGGTCCTCCCCCACCCCAGTTTTGATTTCAGGAGGAAAATAATCTGTAAATTGATGGTCTGGTTTGCTTTTATTTTTAAAAACAAATTGCTATAAAAAAAATGACTATTTGACTAAGTGCAGCAATGGTGGTGGAAAGATCAGCGTTACATCCATTCTGCCAGATCACTTGTTCAGCCCAAGACACATATAAGTACACATGAAATTGAATCAGAGTCAGGTGGGTGGAATAACTCAATTTGTAAATCAGACATGGTGTGAAAGAGGGTCAGAATGATGAAAGATGGTAAGGAACAGGAGAGGGGAGGAGGAAGGGAGTAGGAGGGAGTGATAAAAGGTGGGTGAGGGAAGAGCAGAGAAAGTGAGCCAGCATCTGTGCCTCACTCCGGTATCCGAGACAAAACTACTAGGCCCAACACATTTTAATCCTCTGTTGTCATAGGAACAGCAACTGCCTCCACACACAAGGGGTATACCAATGCATGTGCATCTCTGTCTCTCTCAAACACACACAGTTATAAGAGCACCACGTTAACTGCATTATCTGCCCTAGCTCCCACAGTTATGGTGTGAAAAGTGTCTGAATCTCCCACACAGGAAGTCTAGCATCATTCCATCATTGAATATAACGGATTTCCACAGGGCTGCCTCACCTGCAAAGCTAATTAGAAAATAGGTTCCATGCTCCAACCTTCGAGCAGAGGCCGCAGGTGAGTCAAAGACAAATCAGGTCAGGACAAGGTGCAAGTTAATCCCAGAGGTGTGTCATTTACTATGCACTGAATATCTTGCAAGCCTGCCGTATACAGAACGAACACACACTAAATACAAGCATCAACCTCCCCTGACCTTTATTAAAATCACCTCAAAGACATCACCCTTAAAATCAACCAACCAGGGTGACATTTCTGATGCTGATTACAAAACTAGCTTTCAGTTTTGCTTTGTAAGGCCACATATTTTCTTCCTTTATCATCACTTCAAATGAACCGGAATGTATTATCAACATCATCCCAATGATGAAAGAAATTACTGTAACCGTGAATAAAGGAAAGCTGTGAAATTCAGTACAAAAATATCAACTAGGTAATTTAACAAATGCGAACTGGTCATCACCCAGGCAGGGGGAACGAGAGGAACAAATCCAGAACATGCAGTCCGCAGTTTAAAATACACACACACGTATGCATGCATGCAAGTACTGCTGTAAATTCTTGACATGACAAACAACAAAAACATTTTGAGGAGGACCAAAGACTGGGGTTACATGGACGAAAGCAGTGAATTCAGAGTTACTGAGTGAGGTAGAAAACAATGCGGGGGGGGGACAAAGCACCAAAAAGTAAGTTCTCCTGTACAATCTGTTTACATCTCTATTTATTAGGCTGAACATATCACTGCATTTTACAAAGCAAAAACACTCCAGCGTAGTTTGTTGTAAATCTGCTGTCATTGTCCAGTTTGTTAGTGGTATTTTAACATTGTATTAGAACTACTGCAGCAGTAGAATTAGTAACTGTACTTATAGCATTTAGTAGTATTACTAGATTGTGTAGCAATAATGAATAATAGTATGTTGTCCTCTCTATGTTCACACCGTGGTCCAGCAGAAACGTTATTTCACTCCTACGTCCTAAACAATTGTGGGAATGACAGTAGTAAAAGCTGGACTTTGAAACCTTCAGAAAAAGCACCACACTTTTCAAAGATCCAAAAATTAAATCACACGTCATCAGATCAGTTGTCCTGAGGACTAACACACAGCCACCAGAACAGAAGAAGTAATAACACCAAGAAAACACAAACCAACACAACACCACGATACTCACTCGTTGGTGGTCAAATCTACTTCAAACAAGACTGCTAGTAGAATAATAAAAATAAAAAATAAAAAGCTGGGGGGGGAACCTGCACACCTGTCTCTCCTGGGCTAAAAGCCCGAGATGCCGAAGGAAAAAAAGTGGTGAAACTGAGGTGAGCTTCTTCTATTACTCAAGAGTAACTTACTCAAATCGTCTCTCCTCCGAGTCCTCGCAGTGTCACACACGTCCAAATGAGCAAAACCGGCAGTCCACAATACGAATACGATGGTGAAATAAAAACTAAGTAATCTGTCTGAGTATACTATAGTATATTTAAACACACGATAGCTCTCAGTCACACTCCTGTGAGCTAGTCAGGTTAGCTAAGCTAGCTACATCCGGCCTGCTCTGCTCACACTGACATGCCCAGCCCTGGTCGGTGGAGGGACCCCCCTCCCTGCCTGGTGTAGGAACTGGCCACGGCGGGCCGTTCTGGAGCAGACGAAAGAAAGAACAACATTTCATTCAGTTATACGCGGAGTGTTCGCAAACGCCAAAAGCACGGAACCCAACTCCTTGAGCTACATTCATTTGGCTGGAAGGAAAACCTTTCGAGGCCTACTTCCCGTCCAACATCCCCGAGCTTTCCTTACCGCTGTCACCGATGATGAGCAGCTTGAAAAGGTAGTCGTAGTCCCTCGCCATGCCGGTCGCTGGTGGGTCACCCCCGCCTTTCCGTCGTTCGTCCCCTCGTCTCTCCTCACCGCCCGAGCACTGTGGCCGGAATTCAACAACACCTTTTCCGAAAAGGAAGAAAGAAGGCCTTTTTCTCAAAGTGCCCGTACGAGTTCTTGGAAGCTAGCGGCTTTTTCTGTGGTGTTCCGCGGCGTCAGAACTCCTCTCCCTCCGTAGAAAGCAGCCGGAAACTCCGCTTCCTTCTCAGGCGGTGTCGGCGCCCAGTCCTCCGCGAGCCGACTCCACTGCGCAGGCGTACCGTTGTTCGGCCGACAGCGAGGTGACTATTGTACACATGCGCAGTTCAATTTGAACGGCACCGTAAATATAAGATAATACGCGCCGCTAGATTTAAGCTGTCAGGCCGCAGTACTGTCGGCCCACAAAAATATTTCACCTGTATCTTTTTTCCAAAGCATAATTCAGGCCAAAATATCCCGGGTATAATTTAGGACTAATTATACAGGGATGTCTGCTTCCTCCCTATTCACCACCATGTATGGCTGCTGTCAACAGGATCACTAAACCATGACTTCTAATACATTTGCATTCATTCACTCTGCAGACGCTTTTCTCCAAAGCGACTTACGCTGGATACTACATGTAGTGTTACTAGCCCACACACCTTATTCACCAAGTAATACACAGCACAGCTCCTGTTGAAGTCAGCAGAGGGAAAAAGTTCCCAAATCCACAATGGTCTTAGATGTTGTTTATTACATTATACTGGGTCAGAGCAATGGGTTTTGTACCATGTAGGACAATGTAGTAGAAGGAAACAGTTGTAATCTGAAGGTTGTCAGTTCAAGCCTTACTCCTTGCCGCTGCTGTAGTACCTTTTGAGTAAAGGTCTCGCCGTGAACAGAGTAAAAATACACACCAAAGCATAAACATGAATCAATGCCTGAAGCTGCTGTGAGTAAAAGCATTGGTGACTGATGTAATTAGCAGTCATGGTGAAAAAAGTCAGAAGATGACAGTGGCAGGTAATTTATGTATAAGACTGTTCCAGATGTGCTCTACTACGTGTAGTTGGTGTTTTCATTCCTGTCCAAACCAAAGCTGTGTTTGGTCCAGTTATTCTGCGTGGTTTTTGAATCGGTAAACGATTGCCTTGAGCCCTGCAGAATATGCCGCGGGTGAGTGCTGTGGCTGCTGAGCTGTAGCTGGTGTTCAGTACTCTACTGGGGAGATGTTTTTGTTCACCTGTCAAAAATATTGCCAATTTAAAAAATTTAGTATTCAGAACTCAGAATATCAGCCCTCATCCTGTTACTTCAGACACACCTTCCACGTCTTTGAGAATACCTTTAAAAAGATCAGACTCCCAACAGCCCAGGATCATTCTCACTCATTTTAACACATGAAATCATTTATTAAATGATGCCTCACATTTGCATTTTTCTTTGTACAATAATCTCCAAGGGGTAGATTATGTTAACATCCAAACATAAATTATCATGGATTCTTCAGCTCCAGGGCAAACTTGTCTTGCGTGCGCACGCACATACACACGTAAGACGAGATAACCAGGCAAAGCAGAGAGGAAGCATCCCAACTTTAGCAGGAGGCCTCACTGGATAAAGGAACATCCTTCATTAGCACTCAATTAAACAAGGGGTTTGGTTTTGGGTGACATACAAACCTGAAATACAGAATTGGCACAAAATATGGTTTGGTTGCCCATGTAACTTGGATTGGGATGTCTGAGAGCAGTGCAACCAAAAACAAAACGAATACAAGTAGTGAGGAAGAATCTTATTTTCTCCAGCTCTCTGTTCAGGGAGCAGTGAGGACATCAGAAACTAAAGAGGGCCTTGCCTGTGCACTGAGGATTTTCATTTACAGGGTGCAGAGTAGATGTGGCGTGTCTTTAACCGTGTGTCAGTTTGCATGTATGTGCAAGTGCGTCACACTCGGCCGCTGTCACGTCAGGATGGTGTCGTCAATCTCCTCATTTGAGTCTGGCAGGCCGGCGATCTTCTTCAGGGAGCGGCGGCTGCATTCAGCCAGCAGCTCATTGCTGGCAGAGTCCAGTGTGGCGCTGACACTCTGAAAGAGCACACGGCAGGTCGTGGGGTCAACGTCACGGCAATCAGGACACGCCTGTGTGTTTATGTATGTGCCGGCTCTGACCTGCATGAGCTGCTCTCCCTGCCGCAGGCGCAGCAGGCTCACAATGGTGTGCTCGCTCTGAGCTCGAACGCCTGTGTTCTTGTCCTTGGTGTTATCTAGCAAGCTCTTCAGCAAGGGTTTGATTATGCTGGACTCCAGGGCGGGTGTGCTGGGGTCCCTGCAAACCCACCAGAGCATGCGTTCCGCCACCAGCCGGATGTCGCTCGACTGGTTCTGCAGACACTGTGGGGGGGAATGGAGGAACACGTTAGAGGGTTGTAGGTTCAAACCCCCAGAAGAGTACAGCCCAAGTTGCGGAGAGATCCCTTGCTCACCTTGATGAACTGAGTGACGATTCGTGGGGACACGCCAGCCCCTCCTTCTGTAACGATGTGGTGTTTCATCAGGAAGCCCATTGCTCGGATTCCACTGGTGGCGACGGGGATCTGAGTGGACAACCAGGGAAGAGAGAAGAACAGAAGCTAAAAGTTCACAGATGACCAGGCAAACTGTGAAAAGAATATACAGTGGTCTCAGGTATATCTTCAGTACAGACACGCCCCAACCCCCCCCACCCTCATCTTCTCACCCTGTCTGCTGTGGCGCTGGCCAGGATGGCGTCCAACACGGCCGTCCTGTACTCCTCCGCCCAGAGCTGTTCAGGGGCCGACTTGACGGCAATGGCAAGCGCCACACTTCGCCCGTGGCGGACCATCCAATCCACACCAGACATGTCCGCTACAGAGGAGAAGAGTGTGGTTTTGCACATCTTTGAAATTTGCAAATTGATCTAAATTTATGTCAGAGAGCATGAGGTCATACATGTTGGTGTGGGCACTACACGTACCCTTTAGTGCACACACGTACTGCAGGGGTTATGTTAAAGAATACTGATTATTGTGCTGAGCGAATATTTTATTTACTATTCATTATCAGATTTTTTTTCCAGTGACTTATTAGGTTTGACTGCAAAGCTTCCAACACCAATTCACCAATTTGTAGAGCAGTGTGATTTTTACTATATCAAATCAGGGTAAAGTACCTTGATAAAGTGTGCTATAGAGGTGTTGGAGACTCAAACCCAGGTGCTTTATGGCAAGGTGACGACTAACCACTATGCCACCTAAGACAGGTTGCATGAACACCATGCGCACATGACATGTGGCGTTCATGAGCACATGCACGTATGGTGTCGAGTGCAAGGAGCAAGCATGGTGCACTCACCCAGGATGTGCTGGGTCAGGATGCCCCTCAGCTCGTCCTCCGACAGGAAGGCACACAGCTCCCCGAGGCAGCCGGCTGAGGACATGCGAGTGGCATCCTGAGGGAGAGAGAGCAGCACAAGCTCGTTGAGGCAAGCAGCGGAATCCCTCCCCCACACCACCCTTTGTCAACCACATCCTGATCAGAGACGCGCGACCGTCAGGCCGGATGTTTGATCACTGTCAAAGTAAAACCAGACGTCTTCACCTCATCCCTGTCTTTGTTTCTAATGATAGGCATCTGGTAGCGTTAAAGTTTATTCTTTTTTTTTTTTTTTTTTTTACATAACTAACTTTTTTTTTTTTTAAATCTTGGAAAAAAATGGAACTGATTTTTATGAAAGCGATCAACCCACACGTATCCTTTCCAACATGTGCACAATGCAGACCTCGTGAGACTTTAGCCCAGATACCTCGTCGTGTCCCAGCATGCCAAGCAGGGTAGTGGTAATGTTCTTGCGGATGGCTGAGTCGACCTTTGACCCAGCACCCTGGATGACAAACCGTAAAGCCTGCAGCATAGTCTCTCTGCAGTAGGTGAAAACAGCAAAGGACATTTTCTTTCAATGTATATTACTACGTTTTGTTGCTTTTAACCGTGTACACTTTACTTTTGAGAGTTTGGACAGACATGGGGTTGACCTCTGACCCCTGCCCACCTGATGCCTGAGTCCTCTGCATTGCGAATGGCAGAGAGCTGCTCGCTGAAGAGCGGGTCCACCTTGCTGTGGATGGTGACCAGCTGGCCGAGGGCCTCAGCTGCCCGCAGCCGCACTGCTCGGCTCGAGTCCTGCAGCGCCTTCAGAAAGGTGGTCTGCAGCTGGGGCAGGAAGGGCTTCAGGGCAATACCCACCTACGCGAACACACAGGCACGGGGTGAGGACATGGTCGCAGGGTGAAGGCACACGACCAATGGACTGACAGAGAGAGAAAGACGGAAACGCACACAAGAACTTACTTTCGCGAGCAGAAGAGTGAGTGTCTCCAGCAGAGCCGTTTTAACTGTCCAAGAGAAGCGGTCTCCTAGAATACGGATGAGGGGGCCAGTGATGTTCACCACTGAAGGCTTCAAGGCTTCAGGTGAAGTCAGCTTGATGACCACACCCAGTGCTTTAGCTGCTTCCTCTTTTTGCTCTGGGCTGCCAGTCAGTACTCCCTCCCGCAGAACAGGTAGGATGCAGGTCACCCCCTGGGAAATGAAGATGAACACACATGCACGCCCACACACACTAGGGAGTCATACTGAGGCCATGAGATGGAAAAGCATCTGTCTGTAAAAACTGCCAGACTTGGGTCTTACCTTCTTGGGCAGGCAGAAGCCAGGCAGGTGCTGCCCCTTGGCCTCAGCCCCAGCAGCGCGGATGTCCCGGTGCAGGTCGTCGATAAGAGCCAGCTGGCTTCCTGCATCCAGCTTCTATAAACACGCACAAGCTGGTGTCAGTCTTAACAACAATCCAGAGTATCTCTAGCTGTTTAGTAAAATAATTAAGGTCCCATGTGCTGCTCTATCCACCTCCTTAGACACCACAGCTCCCTTCCCCCCCCCAACACCTTGGTCATGGAGTTGATGGTGTCCCAGCTCTGGTGCAGGACTTCGAGGTTGGAGTCATTGAGCAGGCGGATGAGACCAGACAGCAGGGCACGGGTGTGGGCGCTGTAGTCAAGGCGCGTACGGGCGAAGTAAGCATTTAGGATGGTGACGGAGGCCTGGCGCATGCCCGCATCAGCACCCCGCGTGGCCTCCAGCAGGTCCTCGATGATGATGCGCTGTCCCGTCTCATCCTCGACTGACAGGATCACGGTCTGACAGCTGCTCAACTCCTGCAGTGGGAAGAGGCAGGCACACTCACGATTGGCTTCTTTGAAACACGACAAGTGTGCAACAGCCAATGACAACCCAACTTGAGCCAGCTGAGCAGTGACCGCTTCCCTTCATTGATCACTGATCTCTTATGGGAGAATATGGTGCCTCTGATGTGACGACTCTTTCTTTCCTCATGTGACTCACAGATTTTCTCTGAACTCCTTTTGCTCATGACTTTTCCTATGGTATTCCACTCTGTTCCCTCCTTGCTTGCCATTATTTAATGTAGTAATTCTCTTGTTAAATTACATTCTTTTAAATGTGAAATAACATACCCCATATCTCCACACATGTCATAGACTATATATTTCTGCATGGACGGATCTCAGTAAAGAGGGCTGAGAGGATGTTACCTGCTGTCCCTCCTCTGTGCCGAGCTTCTCCTTGAGCGAGGACATGAGGGCGGGCAGGATGACGCCCAGGTGGCGGGTCAGGGCATCCCCCGCCACAGCTGACAGAAAGGCCAGTACTCGGGTGTTCACTGGTGGTGCGGTCAGCTGACAGACACAGGGGAGAAACGAGAGCATACACTGTTAAACTGGGCAGGCAGTAGTGAAGGGTAAGAACAGACTGACCATCCCTGCTCCTTTGTGAAGACTGTAGATGAGGGCATGGCTGGACTCACCTTGGGTACCAGGTAAGGCAGCACTGAGCGGCTCTTCACAGCCATCACCTGCTTGAGACCGTCCAGAGCAAACTCGGCACTCTCCTCGTCATCCTGGAAACAGAGAAAGGTCAGTGTGTGCGCATTCATGTACATTGCATCAAACTCCTGCAGACACTCTAGGTGAGAGGGGAACACTGCCAACGTGTGCATGTCTGTCTGTGAACGTGCATCTGCACCGTTGCTAAGAGAGTTTGAGCATGTGGTGACTCACCAGCTGGCGCAGCAGGGCAGGCAGGATGTCGTCTAGCGCCTGGTGGCCGATGGTGGCATGTAGCTGCTCAAAGGTCTTGGCCGCTGCCTCCCGCACCTCCTCCAGGGGGTCACACAGTGCCTTCCGTACTGTGGGCACCAGTGACTCTGAGAACACCAGCACCTGTGGGAGGTCGCTACATGTTTCCCAAAAGGCCTTCTGTGTTGAGTGATGCAGACTCGCTGCAGAACAGTCGACTGTCAGAGAACCACGTTACTGGCAACACAGGATGCTGTGGGTTTACCCATCAGTCCAACTGCTCTCTCTACTGTGTGTGTGGAGATATCTGATGACTTTCACATTGTACCTGTGTGAAACACTACTTACAAGACATTGAGGTGTTCCCTGTACAGCACTCAGGATAATTTTTTTTACTGAACTTAACCTGTAAATACTAGAGAGACATCTGTATTAACCGCTGACTGTGGAAGTAACTTTGGACTTATTAAACTGAGTTAAGAACAAACTCCAGGTATTAACAGTTTGTCAGGTGAGAAGCCAGTGCGTTTGTGTGAGGTGTCTGGCGACTAACCGCATCCTTGCTTGTGGATTTCATGATCTCACTGAGGCCAATGCACACGCCCTGGCGCTCGTCACTCTTGTCCGAGCGCAGCCCCTCTTCCAGGATGGGGATGATCTCCGGCAGGATCTTCTCCCCCAGCTTGCGCACCAGGTCACCCAGTGTACGCGCTGCGATCTGCACACAGAGGTACACATCCAGGGTTTAGTGCTCTATGTTCTCAAGGGACAGACAGCTGAGGTTCCTGAATGACTGAGCTCATAAAAACTGCTGTTTGGCTGAGCCTTTATACTCTGCTGATTAGCTGAGGTCACTGATGAACTCCATTGCTCAAACTAAGGGAGAGGAGGGCATATGGACTACACAGTACAGGTGGATCAAGAGTAGAGCACCAGGAAGAGGTACCGTTCGCTTGTCAGGACAGGTGGAAGCCAGGAAACCCAGCAGCAGGCTGAAGAGGGTGGGAAGGATCTCCCGCAAGGTGCGGGGTGTGTTGGACACCACAATCTTCCAGACATGCAAGGAGGCCTGACGAACCACGAGCTGAGTGTCGGACCGCCCCATGTAGAGCCCGGAGAGGACCCGGTTCCGTCTCTCCACACCCAGAGCTCCGATGATGGCCTGGTAGGTGAACATAAACACCACGCTCACAATCCAACATAAGGCAAAAACCACAAGACATCAGCTGTTCATACTGCCCCAAAATGCACTTTAATCCAATCCCTGCAGTCAATATTGTTATGCAAAAGCTTTATTTTTCTTTTCTTCTAAAACTGACCATTTCATTCTTATATAACTTAAGGGGCCAAAGACACTGATGGATAGGGTACAGACGACAACATATCGTGCTGGAGAAACTCCTTCCGTCTTGAGAACAGGTTGCAGGCCGTTGGCGGGTAATGAAGGCCTCTAAGCACCTTGTTGGACTGTGCAGTGCCAAAGTTGTCATCCTCAGATGCCGTCTCTGTGGTCATCTTCCCAGTCACCCCGGAGATATGGAACAGCAGATCCCCGAGGAGCTGAACAGAGCTGAACCTGAGGGGGGGAGGTGACACAGGGCCCAGTCAGGCAGGGGGAGAGGTCTCAAATCTACAGCCCTTGGCTTCCAAAACTGAATTCTGTGTTCCCCTATGTTCCCAGGTCTGTGCCTATGACGTATCTGAGCCCATTCCAGTGTGTGCGTTATGTACGTATGCACACATACACACGGGTACATACCTGATCCTCCACAGGTCATCGAACAAGCCTTGCTCCAGCTCAGGAAGCAGTAAGGCGATGGCTGTCTCTGCATACATGCTGATGATGCGCTGGCCGGCCCGCAGTGCCGTGTCACGCACGTACTCATTCTCGTCCGCCAGCGCCTAGGCAAGGGAGGAGCTTCAGCGTTAAAACCCTGAACACTGTTCCAGCTGGAAAAACACAACCTACAGTCTGTTCACCTAACCCTTTAGAGGTTAAAAACATCTAGAGATTTACACATTTGGCAGATATTTACAAAAGTATCAAAGGAGCTTCACAGGTCAAAATAAGAGAGAAAATATACTTGTGTTCCACCCCAACATGAAAGAACCTGATCTGCTCTATATCTTGTGCAAATCCCTACCACTGGGCTCAAAATATGAAATGTGCACCGAAATACTGTGGAATCACCTACTGCAGCAGCATGAAACACCAAGACAGAAACGGACTCTGACACCGGTGAAAATCCAGTGGCTGATGGACAGCTAGAACTATCTGACAGAACACTCCACAGAACCATGAGATTAATACCCAGGAATGTAACTTTGTAGTGACACACACTACCGCAGAAGCTATATTTGGACTTATGCTACTGCACTTAACGTGACTGTACCATGATAAGTGACCACCTTCAGAGGGACTGAAGAGAAAGCATAGGAGTGTTTATAAGAACAGCAGCAAAATTTGTAGGCATTTAGTGCAGAGTGCATGTGTTTGAGACAGAGGGAGACGCACCTTGAGAATGCAGGGGATGATCGGCCCCACGTAGGGAGTGAATTTATCTCCAAAGGTAAGAGGCAGGTAGATAAACATCATGATGTAGCCGTCGCGCACGTGGGAGGCTATGTCCACCTTGCTGGCGGTCTGCACCACATCGGGCATCAACTTCTCAAGCTTCTCCACGCCGAGGCCAGCCATCACCTCCGCCAGGCCTGCAGAGGGAGTAGGAGACTGAGCGAGGCGTTCAGCGGCAGAAGGGTCAATGCATGTGGGGGCCTCAAACCAGCAGGAGGGGACTCTGTTGAAGGAAACGCAAGCATGGCTCACCTTGGGCGGCACCAGAGCGGTCCACAGAGCTCTGCTCAGAGGCTAGAGTCTCCATGAGCCAGGGCAGCAGGTCCTCGAAGCAGGACTCGCCCATGCCTTTAACCATGGCACCCAACGCTTTGGCAGACACTGTTCGCACCTGGAGCAGGTGAGGGGTGTGGAATGATCACACAGGACCAACAGTTACACATTAAAAGAACATCAGTTGGAGGTCCAGTCAAAAGCTCTTTACGCTGAATTTCTCAGGCAAGAACCATTAAAAAGCAATGTAGCTGCAAAAAAAAAAAAAAAAAAAAAAAAAACTAAATGGAACAAAGTGTCACCTAAGGTTACAATACAGTTACAAATATCCAAATATCCAAACATACATTTTCGCCCAAAATTTAACATTTTCTTCATGCTTTTGTCAGAGATTTCTATCTCTAACAGAACAAACAAGATCTGTGTTGATGTGCCAGAATAGCAGACCCAGAGTCTGGAAACACTTTGATCCAACTCGCTGCCACAGTGTTCACAGCCCATCTGATGTTTCTCAGGGTTGGTGATCAATACGATGATCAATGTTGCACGTGTTTGAGATAAATCGGTCAACAGTGGGCACTGACTAGGAGTTTATCAAGACTACGTACTACTGAGCCATTATAAATTACCTTTAATTTCAAAACAGCTCAGAGTTAGTAAAATTATTGAAAAGGTCTTAATGTGTTCATTAATTCATTTCAGATATATCCAGGACTTTTACATAACATAACCTGTAAATAATGGACGTCTGCTTTAAGATTTTACTGACTGTGACTTTAGGGTAAAACTGACTTCGGAGTTATGATCAGATGTCCAGTCCCCTTTGTGTTCACTGGTGTACAGTATGACAATTTTAATATAGCGACAAACAAAAATATGGATGTTTAACTGAGCTCAAGATGCAAAGACAAGTCGAGGTAGACAGTTCAGTTACACACCCATAATATTCTTCAACGCTTCAGAGTTCAGTTTTTCTATATAAGCTCTACATTTTCGGCTAAAGATGTCAAATGCAGGAGCACAAAAGTAAAATTGCAGAAAGGAAGAAATGGATCAAACGGTCTTTGTCTGGGTACTGACCTCAGGCACAGGGTCCAGGAGGGAGGCCTTGAGTCCTGGGATGACACTGGGCAAATAAGGGGACAGGTCCTGCAACACATAGGAGGGGGTGGTTACCCAAGGTTAACATCAACAAAGCAGCGCCACAGACCGCTGCATACCTTCTGGTCAGTCAGGGAGTACATGTTGCCAATTATCTGAGCAGCCATCTTGCGGGTGTCGGTGGAGCGATCCAGGAAGGCACGCTGGACGATGGGCATGATGAGGGCCAGGGAGGGGGCATCAATGAAGTGCACGAACTTGGTGTCCAGCAGAGTCTGCAGGCAGTGCTGCGTTTTGCGGGATGGGTCAGTCAGGGCATCCAGCAGGATGGGGGTGATGGCTGGAGGGGGGAAGGATGTTAAGCTTGGACCCCAGCCCTTTGAAACCTCCAAAATTCAGAATGGGCAGCTCTTCAGAAAGAGGCTGCTGAAATGAGCTTCACTATGAAAATCATTTATATGATATTTCCATGCTTCACACCCTCTGCCTGTATTTTTTGCCCAAATAAAAGCCATAGCCCCTGATCATTTATTACTATTATTATTACAATGTGTTTGCCATAAACATTCCTGTTTAACCTTTACCAGGACTTATAGGGGTCCACTGCATCTGCCCCATAGTGTGGATCTATCAATCTGACTGAACTGCTATGGAATTACAGGAATTCACAATGCATTACACTTCACTGTACCTCCTATATATCTCACTGCCTCCTCAACTTCCAAGCACAACTAGGACCAGAGGCTGCTTTGTAATTTGTTTTGTCCTTAACCCCAAAGTCCATAAATCACAACCAATAAAACCTCACCCAGAATCTCGGGGTTTCGAATGACGGAGCCGATCTGGCGCAGCGCTTGCTGGCCAGCCTTCTGCACCTTCACATGGGAGTCAGTGAGCACCTCTGTGAGCTTGGGTACAATGCTGGGGAGGCAGGAGGAGAGCTGCTTGGGGGCACAGTAAGCCATGGCACCCAGCAACTCCACTGAGCCTGGAGGGAGGAGGAGAGAGACACTTCAGTGACAGTAATACTCCTCCAGCACAGCAATTCCTTGTGCACATTGGGTAACACCCATATAAACAATAATGTATCCAGTCATCTCTGTCATGTTCACAACATCAGTTCATAATCTAAGTTCGTAAGTCATTCACAATGAAATCTACTATTTGGAAATGTGAAACATACTAAATTCAATAATTCACATCCACATTCCACTGCACCTGGTAGTGTAATGGTTATATCTGCTACCCTTCGGAACCAAATGTTGCAGGTTTAATTCCCACCTTCACCTGTAGTACCCTTGAGCAAGGTACTTACTCTAAATTGCTCCAGTAAAACTATAGAGCTATATAAACGGGTAAATGACTAAGCTGCTTTAGAGAAAAGCATCAGTTAAATGAATAAACTGAAGTTAAAAACACCAGGCGATGTTTGCAAATTTTCTGATCTTGGTACACTTGATTACTTTTAATATTTAATTTCACATATTTGGAACTTTTCTCCAAAACAGTATACAGTACTTTTTTTTTTTTTTTTTCTTTTTTTAAATATCAGAGCGGTTGGGGTAGTGTTTAAAGAAAATGCTTTGTTTTGGAAGGACCGAGTTTTGCAACCTGTAGCACACAGTCATGGTACTTGCCATGAACTGACATAGTAAAGATTACCCAGTTGTATAAATTTCTATAAGCAGCTTAGTGTACAAACTTAATATAAGTAATTTCAGACAAGTGTGATATAAATGATGAAATACAAAAAATATTTGTTTTTCTTAGCACTAATCTCCATGTCTTTTCATACCAAAATACAGCACAAACGAAAGTTCACAATGACAATTAGCAAATCACAACAAAAGCGGTAGCCTGGCTAGGACTGGAGGGGATGCTGGGAATGTTATGTGTTGTTTACATCATGCCTGAACATCCAACTAATGCTCAGCACCTGCACTTACACAGGTGGTTGTGTTCTTACACATTTCAAAGTTGCCTAGTGAAAAACTTTGTTATAACAACAGAATTTGTAGAATACAGGTGTTACAAATATGGATAAGAAAGTAAGAGGGACTACAGCTAACAGAGGTCAAGGTAGGCGCCCCGCTGCACTGTGGGAAGGCTCTGCACCTGCTTTGGTCCTCCAGGACTCCTCCTCTAGCGCTACCAGAAGGGAGGGCAGCACCAGCTTCACCCCGTGGGCGCTCAGGTTTCTCATGACGGCCTTGGCGCAGTCATCCGCTGCCTGGAGAGGGGAGAGGAGGGAGACTCAGTCACCACGCTGTTTGTGTGAGCATGCATGTGTCAACATGAGCTAAACGGGCCCCACCTCTCTGACATACTGATTCCCGTCCCCAAAACAGAGCAGCAGGTGAGGTAGCACGTGGACCACATAGGGTTCAAAGAGTTTCCCCAGCATGTTGCAGAGCATCTCAAAGGCAAAGAGCGCACCTGCAAAGTCAAATATTGAGGTTCATTTTTCATCACACATAGAAGAGTGGAAGTCCTGCCCCCACCCCAGAGCCTCTCCCAGGGCTGACCCTCTCTGCGTCGGAAGTTCTTCTTGTCCTGGATGGCGTCGGTGAGCGTGGTCATGATGTCCTGCTGCTTGAGCGCCAGGATACCGAGGCCCTTGACAAGGCCGGCCAAGCCATAGGCTGCGCCCTTCCTCTCTGCATACTTGTCGCTCTCCAGCAGGAGCTGCAGCAGCTTGCGCACCATGTCCCCCGCGTCCTCCTTGATGGCTGGGACAAGTGGGGGCAGGCAGCTGGCCACCGACTCCTGGACCTGGGAGAGGGGTCAGGAGGGGGATCAGAAATTAACCTTTAGAATTAACACCTCCGTACGGACTTTCAGGAGTCTTGTTGGTGCTCACCTGCTGGGAGGGTGTGGAGAGAGCTGTGATGAGCTTGGCTACGATGGGCTTCACCCTGGGGTCACTTTTATCCAGGTGTTTGGCCAGAGAGCCCATGAGGATGACCACACTCTGGCGCACAGAGTCATAGCTGGCATCCTGTGGGGCACTCTTCAGGAATTCCTCAAAGACGGGTAGGAGGGAGCTCACATTGTCCTGAAACAGACACACATTTCAGAATTCAGGTAATCTTATCTGCATTCCACACTTCTCTAAGTGAAACTGACCAAATCCACTTGCGTGTACCTGACATTTACATTGTTTAAAAGAAACAAACATGCAGAGCTGAGAGATGCGTTTTATCACAAAAAGGTGCTATAAATAAGAAAAAGAAAGCGGGAGCTGGGGTGTACCTTGCCATGAGCGTTGAGGCCAGACAGTGCGGCATCTAGCATGCAGCGGCGCACCTCTGCGTGTCGGTCATTTAGTGCGTCCGGCACAAAGAACAGGAAGAGCGGAGTGACCTGCGACTCATCCAGGTACTGGGCAAGCTTGTTGAGAGCCAGAGCGATTCCACACCTGCAGATGAAACACCACACACACACACACACACACGCACACACAAGGTTGTTTAGACTCAACAAAGCCAGATGTGCCACATCACCAAAACCCTGCTAGTACTTATCCAGGTGGCCTTAGCAGTGTACAACTTTACAGATGTTACGCATTCAATTACTTTCATAACTCAGATTTAGCGAAGCAACTCAAAATTATACATCTTTCTTGGGTGGGGGTGCTCTTTACCTGGCCTCCCACTGGTCTGGCGGAGATTCTGAAATGACCCGACCCAGAGCGTCCAGAACCGGAGGTGGTCTCTGCCAATCAGCAACAAGCGCACAGAGTGAGAACCAAAACTGTAAGCTGCATTTTTTTTACTACACGTTCACAGAACTTTCAAGCAGCCTTCATATCCACATTTTCTTCAAGCCTTATATCCAAACAGCAGGACCTTAGGGTACTCACATAGAGTTTCTGGTGGTAGAGCTCGGTGAGGCGGGCCAAGACAGCCGGGGCCTGCTCACGGTAGCAGCTCACGGCATTGGACAGTGCCTCGGCCCCAGCGGCACGGACCGCCCCCTCATGGTGAGTTACATCGTCGATGAGCAGGGCGCACAGCTCCGGGACCAGCTCCAGGCACAGGGACTGCCACAGCCTGGGGGTGCCACAGACAGGTCAGAGGTCAGGTGGCTCAAGGGCTGCTGAAGCTGCTCATTACTAGGGTACATCTGGACTTAATGGAGTCTTTTAATGCCCTGACTAATGGCCTGACTCATGCCCATGCTGCCTTGCAATGCTTCACAAGTGCTAGGTAACACAGCCCTCCCACTCACTTATCAGCCAACATCCTGCCCTCCTCCTCCACATCAAAGCGCGCCACCCAGAGCCTGCGCAGTACACTGAGCCCGCTGCCCTCTGAGCTGTCTGTGGGCAGCGCCAGCTCCAGTTCAAGCAGCCCCTGTGAGGAAAACAGTTAAAAACAGCAGACACCCTCTCTCAGACTTATCTTCGCTCTCCCAGCAAAGCCCCCACAAACCCACCCAACCCCCATCTCCACTCACCCTGAGGGCAGCGTCCCGCACAGAGAAGCACGGGGACAGCAGCGCTTCCAGCAGAACGTCGATTTCCTCCTGCTCAGCCAGAGCACAGCCCTCCCCGCCCCCAGCGCTCGCACACAAGGAGGTCAGGCAATGAGAGGCCAGCACCTGTGACATGGACACACTGTTACAGTGACTGCACAGTGCAGTGTTAAAGCAATAACACTGCCAACAGGAAGTCTGGTTTGGAAGTGCAGTGGATATATTACTGCACGTGTACAGACATCTGAAACAGTGTCCATACCTGCAGCCGAGGGGCTCCAGTGGAAATCACCTTGGTGAGCAGCACCAACATGTTGACACGTGGCAGCATTTCAGGGCCATACTGAGCAGAAACAAAGACATTGTAGTCAACCGCTGATACCAAACTGATCCTTTTCTGTCCTTTGAAACAGCTTTTGTGTATTTATTCATTCATATAGTTTTAATCATTCCTAAGTTTACCATGTATTGCTGAAATATGGTATTAAAACCATAAA